>NC_079490.1:119022707-119344704 GCF_020520425.1 Spinacia oleracea
TTGACTATTCTACAAAGCTTCTGGTACCGAGAAATCACAGCCTATTGGGGCTATACTACAAAGCTTGAAATTTGATACCTTAGCTTAGTTGTAATATAGAAATTCTTGGAAGTTTTATACCTTAAAGAACAAGTTTGTGTCAAAAGGATGAAGCATCTTTCTGCTATATCCAGTCATCAGCCCTTGCCCCTCAGTGGCTAATAATTGGTCCTCAATTGATTAGAAGCGCTTTCTACTGCCCTTGAGAGAAAACCCCAAAAATAAACCTGTTGGAGTGTAAAGAACGTGAAACTTGCTTAAACACGCCAATGGACATGGAAAGGTACTTTAAGTTTCTATTTGACTTGCTGATAACAGTTATTCTTTGGTTGTGAATGGTTTCCTACCTACGGGAAAGGATTTTGTTCAAAAAGGATACATGAATGACCCATCTCTTACACTTTCGCTGTTTGATAATTGCTCTAGCTTATTTTGTAATATGAACTAGACTTTTGTGCATAAACGATCATGCTACCTTGCCCAAACTTAATTACTGTTAGGATAATTGAATAATTTATTTTAGGGCTTAAAAGGAGCTGCTTGAGGAGCATTAACATCTATTCAGGCTGATATTTTTGTCCACATGAAAGGGTTTCTTTTTTATATTGTCATAAATGGTTGATTCTCTTATTGTAGGTGAATGTTCACATACTAAAGATGTTACCTCCTGATCAAGAAAACAATATTTTGTTGCATCAAGTTCATTGTCTGGCCATGATCTTTGACCTCTACTTAAATGAGGCTTCTCAACCCTCGCAAGGGAGAAAGTGTAAACTTTCTGATATGGCTCGGTCAGCGGTGGTCTCAAGGCCAGATCTTTTAGGGGAAAGGATCGGTGAAACATGATACCTTGGAAGGATATGGAATTAACTCCGGGCTATCGATTTTTATAGATACGTGAACGCTGGCGTTATGTTTTTTTTCCAAAGGCTATCTTTCAGTAGCAACACTGTTGTTTTTACTTAACTGTAGTAGCGTGTAATTATTATAGTTGAGGTGAATCATGTTCCTGTACGTTGATCTCATCTGTGTGATTGTTACCTATCAATGTTTGATTTGTGATACTTTTTGCCTCCTATACGTGGAGTTTAGATGCATAACTTATGTTTATACTAGCTTTTGGTTGCTGTTGTAGCTGCTGCTATCTCTACAGGCTGCTGCTATGGCTCATGTTACTTATGCAAGTTGCTTCTATTGCTCTTGCAGTGTGGTTTGCAGGCACCTTCTTTATGTTTCTGGTGTGTAGGCTCGCTCTGTGTGCTTGTTGTTTGCTTTGAGTTTCTGCTGTTGTTACTTCGGTTTAGGCTGGTTTGGTTGTGCAGCTGGATGCTAATCTGCTGCTTTATTTTTTGTTTTGATTATTTTCTAACTTTTGATAATAAAGTTAGCTATTTTACCAAAAAAAAATAGGGATGTATACTATTTCTTTAGATGAACTTTGTGTACAAATTTTGTGTTTTTGGTGATTAGTTGCAATGAAATAATTTAAAGTTATGATATTATCTCGCACGCATCGCGTGCATAGAAGACTAGTAAACTTATAAACAAAGGAAGATCATGACTTAACGTATACGAAGTAGTATGAAAACAACTTCATGTTATATAAAAATATAAAAGGCCATTGTTAAATAATTATGCTTAATCGAATGCAAATAATTGAATAAAGTAGATCCCCTATTGTATTTAATATGTTGTGTATAGTTTTAAATAAGTCTATTATATTAGTGAACTAGATATAAGCTCGTGTAATGCACGAGTTAATTTATGTTGGGTTGTATTATTTGATTTTTCACTTTATATATAACCATTTCTTTTGTAATCAAAACTATCAATGTTCCATTCGTCTTTTATTGGAGCCGGTGCATAATGTCTATTAGTCTGTATAGGGATCAACTTTGACATTGGATATGAAGTTTTGCTAATGTATATCTGATTTCTAATTTTATCTTTTCAATAAATGATAAAAAATATTTATCAAATTATATATTTAAATACTCAATTTAATCTTATATTTTCAAAAACTCGCTTTTCCTTATCTTAAATATATTTACTTTATTTTATAATTGCTAAATTATAATATTAATTATAATTAGTGACTGGACAATTATATTTATATAATATATATATATATATATATATATATATATATATATATATATATATATATATATATATATATATATATATATATATATATATATATATATATATATATATATATATATATATATATATATATATATATATATCTCGTGGACGGTAATTGGGAGATATTGGAGATCATAAAATGTAGACAATAAATCTTCTTAACACAATGGGCTTAATATAAGCGCAAATTCTCATTTAAAAGTAGTGTACAAAAATATAGTACATTGAAGTAAAAGAAGTCAAAATGTTTAACAAATTATCCCACTATAATGTAAACGTTATCTATTTTTGAATGATTTATATTTTCTTTATAATAAAAATTATGCCTTCAAAATCACTAATAATGTATAGAGATAACTATATAACCTTTTAAAATCATTATAGCTAGGGTGGTTAATGAGCCAAACCTACTCGTGAGTTATTCGACGTTCGACTCGTCAAAGCTCGGTCAAATTCATCTCGAGTCGGTTGGATTCGAGCTCGGATCTGGCTCGAGATCTTAACGAACCAAGCCCGGGTTATCCTTGACCCAATTCGAAAGCTTGTGAACAAGCTGGAATTTTCATCTAAAGTACTAAAAAATATTTTGTGACTTTGATTCCTACATTGGTAGAAAAATATATGTGGGAAAGTTATTGGGTATATAAAGTAACACTATTATTTGCTTCATTTAGACCTTTATTTAGACCTTTATGCAAAATATATCTTCGATTTCTACTACCTTGACTCAAGTTACCGTAACTTTTCTCTAACTCCAGCATTTGGTTTCATCATGAATTCGTGATTGTATTTAAATTTGTTTCATTTATATCATTCTTATGTGCGTGTGTTTTTTTTTTTTATTATTTATTGATAGAAATGTGAGATTTAAGTTTGGGTCAAGGTTTTGCAACAAATGATTTTTTATTATTTAAATTAATTTTAACATATATTTTAATCGTTTCTTTATTTACAACAGAAAAAGGAAGTAAATTAAAGATCAAATTGAACATAAACATCTAAAACAACCGCATCTTATCTTTACCTCTAAGAGAGGATAAATTTCAGCGGGCCTTGATTTTTGGGATATATTGATTCGTATTTCCTAGATAATATTTTGGGATCTAATTTTATTTACCACTTCACTTTTATGTTCATCCTTACCTTAACTAATCACAAAGTTGTTCTGACCTTAGAATGTATCCTTATCTTAAGAAGAAGAAAATTGCTATAACTGTTTTCTTAGGAAAAATATTATATATCAAAAAATTATGAAGAATTGAAGATGGCATTTTAAAAATAACTTGTGGTACCTAAAGTTCCAATGAAAATGCCCAAATGTATTGATGAAATATGCAAAATTTTGTGGTGCCTAAAGTTCCAATGGACATGTCCAAATGTAAGATGAATCGTTTGAACAACTTGAAATGTTACCCTAGTAAACCCTATGATTATCTTCTAGAATAGCCACTTGAATAAGGATTATATCGAATAGTGCACGTCTCATTCTCTTTAGAAAATACTACTAATTTACATCAATTATTTGGTGACACCTGAATTAATAATAGGTAGTCCTATTATTGAATGACTAGTCTTCTATGCACGCGATGCGTGCGAGATAATATCATAACTTTAAATTATTTCATTGCAACTAATCACCAAAAACACAAAATTTGTACACAAAGTTCATCTAAAGAAATAGTATACATCCCTATTTTTTTTTGGTAAAATAGCTAACTTTATTATCAAAAGTTAGAAAATAATCAAAACAAAAAATAAAGCAGCAGATTAGCATCCAGCTGCACAACCAAACCAGCCTAAACCGAAGTAACAACAGCAGAAACTCAAAGCAAACAACAAGCACACAGAGCGAGCCTACACACCAGAAACATAAAGAAGGTGCCTGCAAACCACACTGCAAGAGCAATAGAAGCAACTTGCATAAGTAACATGAGCCATAGCAGCAGCCTGTAGAGATAGCAGCAGCTACAACAGCAACCAAAAGCTAGTATAAACATAAGTTATGCATCTAAACTCCACGTATAGGAGGCAAAAAGTATCACAAATCAAACATTGATAGGTAACAATCACACAGATGAGATCAACGTACAGGAACATGATTCACCTCAACTATAATAATTACACGCTACTACAGTTAAGTAAAAACAACAGTGTTGCTACTGAAAGATAGCCTTTGGAAAAAAAACATAACGCCAGCGTTCACGTATCTACTAAGCTAAGGTATCAAACTCCAATAAACATTAAATATGTGTTCAATAACCTCAGCTCATGGCTTATATAATAGAGATACAAACTTGAGAAGCGCATTTCCTAGATTAGGGAACAAATTATATATGCAACCTCTAAATATAAAAAGCCCTCAGCTGATCGTTCTTAGCTAAACAAATATATTTTAACTAAACTGATCAAAAGATATCAACCAAAACAAAAAGTAGCAACAAAATTAGAGGCAGAATTCAGGCAAGTAATACCTAGGATCCAGGAGGTATATCACACGATGTCGTCCTTCATACACAAACTCATCAACCATATCCCACCCCCACAACACCATGAAGAACAACCTAAAAAAGGCTACAATAATTATCCCAACTATCAATCCTTAGTCATCAAAATAAACTGAAATTTTTTTCTTACTCTCAACACTTCCAACTCCAATTCAAAAGTAATATTATGTTAATGAATATATTATGGTGTTATCTTGCAAACCGAAAAGCTAAACAACCAACATCATAACAAAGTCAGAAAAGCATATTATACCTATTAGATTTTCTTGGAGCCATTTCGAATTCTTCGGGCTAATGTGGCTATCCCACCACCAAGATTACATGTGTTTACTTTTCTCCATTTCTCACACCAAAAACTATCTGAATTTTCACAATGCACCTTTCAACTAAAATTTACCTGCAAACCAAAATTAGTGATCTTAGGTTAATTACAACTTAATTTAATCATCTCATCATGTTAACAAACACCAGAATTCCTCTTCCAAAGTACCTGATCCATCAAATTAGTAAATTACTCGACTCCAAATCCAATTTCAATTTATCTAACATATTTTGACTTGTGTCAGGACTATCAACAAAAATAGGTTATTTCAGACATCTTACACAGACAAATAAGTTTTTTCAGCATAGATAAGTTCAATTAAGTTTATATAAGTTAATTTTAGTCAAATTTAGGAATATCAAAATAAATATTTACCCATTAACATGTTTAACTATTTTTTTATTTATTTATACATACTGATATATCCAAATATGAAAAGGGCAGTCCATAGTTTAACACTTAACACGAATGAAATAGTAGTAGATCAGAAATGTAGGCAGCTAAGCTTCTGACAAATGATGGAATAATACAAAATTAGTTTCGACCACTAACACCAAGTTGATCTTAATTTTCCGGAAGTGGGTTAGTTTTGAATGTTTAGTGCGCTAAAGAACGACTATAAAGTACTATTATTAGAAGGTGCTAATTAAACTGCTAATAATAGAATGCATGCCACTTGCTACTCTATCTAAATACTCAACCACAGGGTCCATCTACCCATTTAAATATACTTCATTAATCTTGTATTTGGCTTTAGTGATAGGATTAATCACATGTATTTGTCTTTTTAAATCTGGTTTCTCATGATGATTATGTGAATATGATGATACGCCTTATCCTAATGCGGGTTTCAAGCACTCATATATATAATCAATTTAACAAAATTAAGAGAACTAATTGTTTTGGTTATTCAAATTTCATGATCTTACTTCATCACCAGAAACATCGAATTGAAAATTAAACACCATAATCAATTTACCGGAACATAAAATTAGGGTTTCGAAATTGGGGTTTCTGGAGAGATAAATTACCTTTGACGAATTCATCGACGTCAGAAGACCGAAATTAGTCTCAAATCCTTCTCCAAAAGTTGCTTCACATCGAAATTCTTTCAAAAATCTATGCTTTCAGAATAATAATCCAAATCAACAAACTACACAATTTCAATCAAACAGATTTAAGGGTTTCAATCAAAAAATTCAATCAAACAAAATTAAAGGGTTTCAATCAAACACATTCAATAACGCAAGATAGAGATTAAAAAAAAGAGATTTGAGATTAAAAAACAGAGATTTGAGATTACAAAATTAAAGGGTTCCCAAAAATTAACGAATCGAATTGGGGATTTCCCAAAATAACAAAATCTTGAATTTGAAAGAAATTCAAATAACAAAATCTGCGAAATTAAACATTAAAAAACGAATTGACAATCACTCACTCACCAAATCCTTAAAATTTCCCCTGGATGATCAAATAACAGCCCCAAAGCCTGTTGAACCAATTGTTGAGATTAATTTCGATTCCAAAGTGGAACAATCGAGTTGTAGCTTTGTAGAAGAATTGATAGAATCTGGTTTGAGACAATTAGAATTTGCTAGGAATTCAGCGGCTCAAATTTGGTGGGAGAGGATTAGAGGAAGAAGATCGAAGAAGATGAAGAGAAAGGAAGGAGAAAACTGGAGGGAGGAGAGAGAAACGGGAGGGGGAGGGGAAAGGGTTAGGGTAGCAGTCAGCACGATAAACGACTAAAAAAGGGTATATTGGTATTTTTGAATGGGGACACGAAAAGTTAATTTACAAAAACGACCTCAGGAGTTGGCTTATATAATAGAGATATAGGTGTGTGCTTGTTATTTGAGTTAAAACATACATACTAATGAATTGATTTTCGCTTTGAAAAAAATACTCCAAGCCCGGTAGTATGTAAGTCAGGGGGTAATATGTAAGTAAGGGGTAAAAAAATATGTGAGACCAAGCCCAGTCAATGCGGAGGAGCACAACAGTTAGATTGACGAGCATATTTTGTATTAATCCAAACTATTCCATTTTTATGACATGCATATACTTCGTTAGGTAGATATCTGTAACATGAATGCAATCATAAACTAAATTAGGCAGAACTAAATTATTCGTAATACGCCTAAATTTAATCATGACCTAATTATTTATGACATGCATTTACTTTGTTAGGTAGTCCGAATTATGTTTGACATATGCCCAAACCTAATTAAGCATAATCAAAGTTTGAATTTTTGTCATGTACGTTTTAACCTCTCATTCTATTTAGAATACAACTCTATGTTACGTTAAGTATTTGGTGATTTCTAAAATAACAACAGGCAGTCCCATTATTGAATAAGGAAATAAGATTATATATGATCTTATACGAAGTACGGATTACATTCCTAATTATTCTAACAACATCAAAATCAATTTCGTAGGCAAAATATTATATTCCAAAAATAATGAAGATAATTTTAGAATCACTTTGTCCTTATTCTTGGTTCCCTACGCAACAGATTGTGGCACCTAAAGTTCCAATGAACATGCCTAAATGTAAGACGGATCGATTGGATTCTATATGCAACAATTCATGGTTACGACGAGTAGAACGTTGGATAAAACACTTATCCCATGCATCATTCAACGTTTCTTGTACAACGAAGTATGAAAATAAAAAATATCACACGTAAGGATGATTTTGCGACTTTAAAGTTCAATGTTTTGGTTGGAGGTTCATTTAGGTGGTTCAAAACCTTCAACTAGGTCTTTGAATTAATTAACCAATTGCGAAATAACTTGTATACAATAATGATCAATTGACCATAACCTTTTTGGCTGGAATGAGAACTTAAAGAAAATATTTTATTAATAAGAAAAATTAATTAACACTGATTCAAAAAATCCAAAAACATACTAACACACAAACTCAAACACATAGGTACTGATAAATCTACGGCTTTCAAACAAAAATAATGGAAATCAAACTCAAATTTTCGTATTAATTCCGCTTGCGGTTTGTCTTGCTCCTAAGGTTGCTTTTAAGTATCGGTCCTCCGTTGTTGCATTGACAATGGAAGTTGGTGAACCAGCAATTTGACAACTAAGTGTAGATGGAGGTTGTAAAAATATGGATGTTGAGATCATTTTCTTAAAATTATCGGGAAGTTGGTGAACAAGCAATGTGACAACCCTTATTATTACTCAAGAATTTTATCTATATTAACTTTGAAAGTGCAAAAATATCATCCTTATTAGTGGTTCCCTACACAACAATTTGGGGTGTCTAAAGCTAAAATGGACATGCCTAAGTTTAAGACGAGTCGTTTGAACAACTTAAGGTGCTACCCTAGCAAACCCTAAGATTATTCGTGATAATTCATAAAGAATGGAAAATATTCTAGAGCTTTTAAATTAATTTTTAATGGGACGGTGGGAAAGATACAAATGTTAATGGTATACAATATGAATATTGGGAAAGTGGAAAAGATACAAAATAATGATTTTCGCATACTTAGCAGTTACTCTTCATATCCACATTAGTTGTTCGGTTATCTAGTTCGTTTTAAGTGAGAAAACGAGCCTAGCAAGGGCTTCGTTCTTGTTGTGAAGATGGTCAAGTTGATCTTAGTTTCGACCACTAACACCAAGTTGATCTTAATTTTCCGGAAGTGGGTTAGTTTTGAATGTTTAGTGCGCTAAAGAACGACTATAAAGTACTATTATTAGAAGGTGCTAATTAAACTGCTAATAATAGAATGCATGCCACTTGCTACTCTATCTAAATACTCAACCACAGGGTCCATCTACCCATTTAAATATACTTCATTAATCTTGTATTTGGCTTTAGTGATAGGATTAATCACATGTATTTGTCTTTTTAAATCTGGTTTCTCATGATGATTATGTGAATATGATGATACGCCTTATCCTAATGCGGGTTTCAAGCACTCATATATATAATCAATTTAACAAAATTAAGAGAACTAATTGTTTTGGTTATTCAAATTTCATGATCTTACTTCATCACCAGAAACATCGAATTGAAAATTAAACACCATAATCAATTTACCGGAACATAAAATTAGGGTTTCGAAATTGGGGTTTCTGGAGAGATAAATTAC
The DNA here is from genome assembly GCF_020520425.1 of Spinacia oleracea. Classification (NCBI taxonomy): domain Eukaryota; kingdom Viridiplantae; phylum Streptophyta; class Magnoliopsida; order Caryophyllales; family Amaranthaceae; genus Spinacia; species Spinacia oleracea. The sequence goes on from NC_079490.1 coordinate 119,031,845, forward strand.
CTTTGACGAATTCATCGACGTCAGAAGACCGAAATTAGTCTCAAATCCTTCTCCAAAAGTTGCTTCACATCGAAATTCTTTCAAAAATCTATGCTTTCAGAATAATAATCCAAATCAACAAACTACACAATTTCAATCAAACAGATTTAAGGGTTTCAATCAAAAAATTCAATCAAACAAAATTAAAGGGTTTCAATCAAACACATTCAATAACGCAAGATAGAGATTAAAAAAAAGAGATTTGAGATTAAAAAACAGAGATTTGAGATTACAAAATTAAAGGGTTCCCAAAAATTAACGAATCGAATTGGGGATTTCCCAAAATAACAAAATCTTGAATTTGAAAGAAATTCAAATAACAAAATCTGCGAAATTAAACATTAAAAAACGAATTGACAATCACTCACTCACCAAATCCTTAAAATTTCCCCTGGATGATCAAATAACAGCCCCAAAGCCTGTTGAACCAATTGTTGAGATTAATTTCGATTCCAAAGTGGAACAATCGAGTTGTAGCTTTGTAGAAGAATTGATAGAATCTGGTTTGAGACAATTAGAATTTGCTAGGAATTCAGCGGCTCAAATTTGGTGGGAGAGGATTAGAGGAAGAAGATCGAAGAAGATGAAGAGAAAGGAAGGAGAAAACTGGAGGGAGGAGAGAGAAACGGGAGGGGGAGGGGAAAGGGTTAGGGTAGCAGTCAGCACGATAAACGACTAAAAAAGGGTATATTGGTATTTTTGAATGGGGACACGAAAAGTTAATTTATAAAAACGACCTCAGGAGTTGGCTTATATAATAGAGATATACCCTTTATACAACTTAAAGCTGAACTTAATTAGTTAATGAATTTTCTGATTTATATGGCGTCAAACTAAAATGTACTGAAACTCTTCTTGACGTACGTGATCTTTGTTAATTGATATTTCAATTTTTGCGATGTGAGAAAGTATGCGAAATTAATTGGACTATAGTGTAAATTTTTTGGTGTGCCAATAGCTATGCCTAATTTAATCTAAAATAACCTTGAAAAGTTTGATAAAAGAAGACTGGCAGGAAAGATTGGGAGTGATAGTGGTTTTCTCCGGCTTTGACGATCAAAGTTCTAGTCGGCTGATGGTTTGTTAGCGTGACTTAATGCATATTGTCATGATATCAAATCTAGTTTTTTTTGTTTGTTTAACACGTTTTTAAATATTCTACAAGTAATTGTGATCTTTTCAAAATTTTCATTTTATTTTAAAATAGATTTGTTATCTTTAAACATAAAATTCTGCTTATCTTTAAATTTATCCCTATCTTAAAACAAATAAGAGTAATAACCATTTTCTTAGACAAAATATTCATCTCTACCCTTTAAAAATTGGGAGATTAGTTACTGTTCCTTATGAACATGCAGTAACTCCCCATATATTAATTATTTATTTTGCTTTTTTTTTTAACTAATTATCCTAATTTCTCTTTAACTAATTTGTCAACTACCTTTATCAAGGGCAATAGTCTTATTGAGACTTAATCTAAACACTTCACTGCATGTTCACATACCATACCCTAACACAATCAGAATTCCCATATATTATTTGGTATCAAACATATATAAAATGGGTTATGATTAACTAAATAAGAGTTTCCTTTATTCATAGGAAGAAGAAACTCATTTAAATAAATTTATAAACAAAGGAAGTTTCATGACATAACATATACGGGAATAAGCAAGTTCATGCAATATAAAAACACAAAAGACCGTTGTTAAATAATTGTGCTTAATCGAATGCAAATAATTGAATAGCCCCTAGTGTATTTAATATTTGTGTACGGTTTTATTTATGTCTAGTACATTGAATTACTCGTGTCCGAAACTATAAAATCTAGCTTGGTTCACGGCAATTGGTGTTAGTCGTATTTATCATAAGTGAATGTATCTCATTATAATTAGTATTTGTAATAAAACAACCTATCTGTAGCCATCTATTAGAAATCAAGCATCTCTATTATATAAAGGAACAGCTGAGGGTATTTTGGTAACTCAACTTTTCGTGTCCCCAAGCAAAAAGATGAAAATACCCCTCATTGGTTGTTTATCGGGGCTTGCTGAGCCTTCGTTTCTAGGGCGATGTTTCGTTTATCCCATCTCTCTCCTCTCACCTGCCTCTCTCTCCCTCTCACTTTTCTCTCTCCTCTCACCTTCGTTTCTAGGTTAGACTTCCTAGGTTACACTTCCTCGCCGTCGTCCCTCTTTAATGGCGACTCTGAGGTCAATCGGAGGGAAATGCAGAGCTCTATTGGCGGCAGCAAATTCCTTCACCACCGCATCAACGACCGCTACTGGTGCTGCAAAAAGATCGAAGCCTCCTTTCTGCAAAAATAATATAGGTATTTTGGTCTCTCCCACCCTCAGCGACTTGGAACTACATCAAGCTTCACAATCTTCAGGTATTTTGATTAGATCTTTGGTTAAACTTATTTTTAGGGTTTTAGGTCCTTTGCACTTGACGCATTTTGGTTAATTCTTCCTCTGATATGCACTTCAACATCACCAGGGAAGAAATGTACGACATTTTCGGGAATTAGGGATCAATTCTCCAAATTCGTGAAAAATACTCAGAAGATCACCACCTGAAGAATAAGATCGAGCTCCTTAGCACACCGATGATGTCCTCAAGGTACCTTTCTCTCTCCTAGGGTTTTTATTTTTGTTTGGATTTTGTTGTTGTTATTTTATGGAATTATTTGTTTATCACTCCTAGAGTTTTTAATTTTGAATTTGATTTGAGGTTAATTTGTTTGATTTCAATGTAGATATGGTGGAAATTTCAATTTTTCCCCAAAAGTCGGAATTTTGAGGTTTCAAGTTCTTTTGGATTTTTCTTTTGAAAATTATGAACTTGGGTGTTCTAAAATTTTGGGGATTTGGATTTTCAGGGTTCAATTTAAGTTCTTTTATTTGGAATTGAAGGGTACTTAATTAATTTGTAATTTGCGCTTTGTGCATAATGAATGAAGGGTTACTGGGATAGGTGATTTTTTGCCATGATTTCTATGCTCCTACTCTGTTTTCTGGCGCATCAGTGTGGGTTTGTTGATTTTTGTGTGTGTTCCCTTATTTTAGTCGAATTCCGATGGACTGAAACTCTTTTTTTTTTTTTGTAATTTTATTTTTTTGTCGATATAAGTGAACCTGCTTCTTCCTTACACGGGATAATTAAGTTGAGATTTCAATTGATAATTTGTTTTAAGTAAATTGGTAAATATTAGTGCATTGTGTTTTTGTAGTTACGACTTTTGACGATCGTTTTTCTATTTGTTTAAAATCTTTGATGTAATTTGCAACGCCAAGATTTGATGCTAAATGAGATCATGTACCTAAAACTATTAGCTTTTGTTGCTTTTTTCTGGATAAATTCAAAATTTAAGAGTAACTGTTCTCATCAATTTTGCGGTTGAGGTTTCCGGATTGCGACGAGAAACCATTTTGACGAGTGAGTTGTTATTTTTGGTATAGAGACATAGAGATCACCTACTTAGGTTTGTTGTTAACATGGGTTTTGCTCTTCTGTTTTGATTAATTTTGGGAGTGTATGATTTTGCTTAATGCTTCACATATTTCTCTCCGACTCCATAACTATATTGTTGACATAAGTATAATTGTGCTTATGATGCGGTGACTTGGGTGACAGATCCATTAATTTATTTATTTTTGTAAAAGAAATTGGTTCACAAAAGTTTTCGCTTGACTAAAGCTTTCGCTTTGGCGGTCTGAGTTCTGTTGGTGATCCTCTTCGCTATTTCATTTGGTAAAGAAAACACAATCCCTTCCCTACCAGAAGTGCATTGCTTATTCTTCTTCCCACTATTTACATAACTACAGATGTGACACTACAATTAATAATTTAGCATTTATTAAAAGTATCTAATACATCATTGTGAGTCTTACCAGGTTTAACACTTTCAAAAGAATCTGGAACTGAAGCAAAGCCAGATCGGTATAGCAGCCTCAATGACTGCAAATTAGAGGATTGTCCATGTGTGAACGGAATCTGCCAGTGTCATTAAATGAGGGTGGCAGAAGAAGCTTATTCAAAGATACCAGCTCAACTAAATGACAATGCCAGACTTCAATGTTATGGAGACTGTAAATGCAAACAAACTGAAGTTCAAGTATGATGCAGCATAAATCGCACATCAGTGGTGAGTTTCATTTGATTTAATTTTATTAATTTGTTTTTACTAATTTAATTTTACCTATTTGTGAATTTTTATTTTTATGGGATTTGACAGTTGGCTGGTTGATTTTGGTTGAAATAGTACTTGCTTTGATGAAATTCAAAAGTACTCCAATATAAGGCTAGATATTGGTATTGATTTTGGTTGAAATAGTACTCCAATATATGACTGTAAAAATTACTCAATATTGTTTGCAACAGTTATTATCTGGATCGATTGATTTCTGGGAATATTTGTTGTTTTGATGCTTTATATGATTCTATGTTCATTTTCCGTGAGTCAAATTCCGGGTTTTGTTGATTTTTGCTGGAAGAAAACAGTTATCATCGGTCCCATTTGTTTTGTGTTTGATCTGTGCATATTAACTAGAGATTGAGATAGATGTATCAATGTTTGTTTGAGTGTATGACTCCATTCTGATCGACTATTTTATGAGAATTATTGAATTTCTGAACTCTGTATGAATATAGAGCTAGAGTCATGATTTGCAGTGAAACCCTTCAAACACATATTTTATCTTCAATTAACCTTCTCCATTTGCAGCTGGCGTGACATTGTTGGAAAAATGCATGGACAACCTAGAAACCCTTCAAAGCCCGAAGATGAAGCCGCTTCTGCTGCCAAAACCGCTCAATAACGCACTCTTCAATCCCAATTTATCAACTATCATCACAATCTAAAGTATTTATATTTCTATGTGTGTTTGTCTCCCTCTCTCTCTTACACACAATTATGATATCTAATGTATATATCTTTTTTGAATATGGGTTTCAGTTACGCCAAAGAAGCTGTAGAAATCAGCGCAAAGCTTCTTGAGATTAATCCAGAATTCTCCACTGCCTGGAACTATTGGAAACTTGCTGTTGAGCATTTTCTGATCCTGTCTCTATTTTGAATGAGGAACTCCGCGTTGTAAGTGCTCCGTTTTACTTTTATAGATTAATTTGCATAGGTTTGATTTACTTTTCTGTATTTTTTTTATTGCAATTTTTTAATTATATTTCTGATTATTTTTTGACAGAAAGAAGAAAATATCGAGTGGACTGAGACGATGTCTCAGAGCTTTAAGTTGATGGACAACGAGGTAGGAGAGAGATCAAAGAACAACGCCGGCCCTACGACGTCAATGAGCTGTCGTGAGTATCAAACACCTCAGTGCGACGCCGTGGGATCTACCACCGTTGTCTCTGCTGTAACCCCGGAGAAAATCGTCGTATCTAATTGCGGCGATTCACGCAATGTCCTTTGCCGTAAAGGCGTCGCAATTCCTCTATCTTCCGATCATAAGGTATATTTACCGCTTAATTATTATTTTATTGTTTAATTATTGATAATTAAGTTGAAGGAAAACTAATTTTTGTCTGAATTGATTTATAATTTTGAGGGATGATTTTGGGGGTTTTCCGTCGCTGTCGTCCATCAATTTATTAGATTTTTCTATGATCTGTAAATAAAATCAATCTTTATTTGATTTTTGATCTGCAAATTTTCCGGGTTTGCTTAAATTTTATCTGAAGAACAAAGCGTGGGTTTTCCATCCCTGTTCATTTGGAAATCAATCTTGCGTTTTTTGTGTGATTCTATCAGCAAATTATAGAAATTGAGAATAGGTATTTTGATTTTTGTTCTGAAGTCTAATTATATACTTTCTGCCACAGTAATACCGCAATTTACTCTTCTTTCTGTCTGTCGTTGGGTACATAATTTGAACTTTTTGGTGGTTGAATTTGATTGGTGATTGAATTTTTTGGTGATTGAATATTGATTGGTGGTTTCCTCAGAATTTTCAACGATCTTTGTTTGAATTTGGTTGATTTTTTTACAGGTCAAAGTTGAAGGATGATTCTGTTATATTTTTTTGAGAGAATATCATGTGAGGAATCGGAAAAAGTTGAGGCGATTAGCTTCGACAAGAGCAGTGATACGACACCCTGTCAACTCATCGCTCGATGCTTATGGTTTTTGTTGTTGCTCAATACCGTGAGACAGCAGCAGAACACTGCAGCAATAGAGTGAATCAAATTCATAGGATTCAGTCAAGAGAAACCAAGGACAGGTTAGGAAAGTAGCAGTTGCTGTGTTCTGCTGCAGTGTTCTGCTGATGTCTTAGCATAAAGGCATATCCAATGCAGCTCCTGCTGATATTCCATTTTGTTCTTACCTATACTTACATCTCATTCTGAGATTGAAGTGGTCATGGATATCAAAGAACCCATGATTCATGATTATATTGTCAATCTTTGGTTCTCTATATCACCTACTGCATTCTTTCAGGTTTAGATCTCTTGCCGTTGTTAAGTCTTACAATATGGGTGATTTGTTTGACACTAATTATGAACTAATTTGCAGGTTAAATTTGAGCTGCAAAGAAGACATATTCTTTTGCAGGAGACTGGCTGGTCTAAATCTAGATACTTTACTTTTTGATATATGTTGTTGGACTGGCACAATATTACCATAATGTTGTTGGAATTCTTTTATATGTTGTTGGACTTCTTTTATTTTTTGGACTTCTTTTATATGTTGTTGGACTTCTTTTATTTTTTTGTTCCAATATCATAATGTTAGAATGAAAGAAATTGCTTGATAGCCAATGCTATTAGAATATGTATTTAGTTGTATTTAGTTGAGATTATGAGATACCATGGAAGCTATGAGCGAGAACAAGAAGTTGAGTCATCTAAATGCTATATTGGTGATTGATTGACTACATGGCTCATTTTAAGCCCGCCATATAGTTTTGTAGCTTCTTTAATTCCTATCAGTTTATGTTGATCTACTGATTTTGTATGATGCGAACTGCTTTTTAGCTATTTTGAATTTTTTCAGGATCTGATTGGGTTTATGAAATTGAACAATGAGAAGCAGATGAGTAACATAACATAAATGTTGCTTGGATGGAATTTGATCAATGTAATCTCTATTTAGATAGTGACTTAAGTAGATTTTGATGAGTTTGTCAATACGCAATTTTTAGTTTTTATACAATCTCGCACGCATCGCGTGCATATAAGACTAGTCTATTAGAAATCAAGCATTGTCTATAATATAACGGGCTCTATCCCTCCTTCTCAGGTGTCATCCATATTAATTAAAAACGTGCATGGTCTACAGTGATTGCATTCAAAATCAAAACAGTCAATCGGAAACTCAAAGTTTGAGAATGATGTGTTGTGTGACTCAAAGTCCCACACCTAGTTACTTAAACCTAAAAGCACTAATAAATTAAAATACTTAAAGCATGAAACACTAACGTAATAATACATTTAGTTGTTAAAGAATATTTAAACCTACATACACTAACGTAATAATAACTTTAGCTGCAATATATAAAATATTTAAAGTGGAAAACAATATAGTAGCTCCATATCTAAAGTGAAAAACACTATTGCAATACTCCGTAATAGTTTTAGTTGTAATAAAAACCTATAACGACTGTGATGGTAAATTACATAGTAAGCAAAAGAAAATATATCATGTTCCTATTTTATATCTACAACTATTCATATCTCCAGAGTTTTTCAATTCTTTATCGATTTGGACAACACAACACCACGATTATTTAAGAATCCTTAAACTCTTTTGGATGAGACATCCGGAGATCATATAAGTGCATAGTGAATAATCATAACACAATGGGTGTACGCATTCATCATAAAAATATCTATAACATTTAGTACTTTGATGTTCTTTTACGCTGTTTAATGCATATTAGTAAACATATGATACTTAAATAATATAATATGTAATCCAACAATGTTTTACCTAAAATATTTTTGGTTTATACACTAGTTAAATTTAAAGTCGAATTTAGTACTATGTAGGAATAGTGTAGCAGTAAAATTGTTGCTAGTATTTATATGGAAAGGATAAAAACAACCATACAGAAGTATATGAATTATAATTAAATCATACAACAATACAAGAGTATAGTCGTGATAAGATGGTAATACCCAACCGTTATATGGTACTAAACATAACAAGGTTCAGTTAAATTCAGATAAGTTCATATAATATAAGTTTAGGAAAAAATAATTTTTTTATACATTTTTACGCATAAAGTAGTTTCTTTCAGACAAAATAAGTTTTTTTTTCCGGATAAAATTAGTTCAGATAAGTTCAAACAAAACACTAGAATAGAACGGAGCCTAAATCACCTTAACACAACGGGTCTAATATAATATTCCTATTTAGCTGTGATGTACAATATTTATTGTACATCGAACTAAAAGTTAAGTCAAACTATTTAAAGTTCCTATAATGTAAATGTTATCTATATTTTATTAATAATTATATCTTCATAATAAAAAAAAAGTATCTCAAAAATCACCAATAATGTATAAAGTTAACTATAAAATGTTTATCCAAAAAAAATTAGAATATAAAAGTCAATCAGAACATGTTAAAGGTTATCAAAATTGGGTAAAAGTAAACCCGATTTACAAAAGTTATTATGCACCTAATGTGTGCAAGAACTTTTATAATATAACATTCCTAAAAGTCCCACATCGACGATGTAAAATAAGATGAAAACAAAAGAAACATATAAAAAAACACAAACTACATTAATATATTATTTCCATATATATATAGGTCTTAGTGAGGTTTGCCTCTGATAGGCCCTCGGCCCCACAGAGCTTTGCCTTTTATTGGGCCTTGTTGACCATTTGTCTCTTGTTGGCCTCATCGAGCTTGTGTAATATTTTTAAGTGAAATTGTTGGATGTTAGGCCCTGTGCTTGGAAGTTGTCCACAATCCAAGCCCAAAACAATAAGCAAAACAGACAAATCCAAGCTTAAAATAATGCCCAAGAATTGTATTAGATTGAGATGTTGATTTTATTACTTGCCTCCCATATCTATCCTTTATTTCTCTTTGATGTGGGAGTGAGAGCAATCAAAAACAAGACTTGCGCATAGAACCAAATAACCAATACAACAATGAGAACTTCAATAGCATGTTACTGCATCAAAAGCAAAGACAACAATTAAGCGACAAAAAAATGGGGCATGAATGTGGTAATTGGGGTTTGGTTTTGTAGAGGTCAAGAGGACAGAGAAAGTGACGAGTTTGGGTAATTGGGGTTTGGTCTTGTACAGTTTTAGATTTTGTGTGGTCGTTGTTGTGTTGGGTGGCGTGATTTCCGATTAGGCTAGAAAAAGGGACGGTGGACGGTGGTGATTGGCCATCATCGAAGAGATCCATAAATATAGAAATGAAACTGGAAGGAAATATTTCATCTCAACTTTGGATTCTTAATTCTTAAGACGGATGTTTGAGATGTGTTTTTATTCTTGGAAATCAATAGATTTTTGGTATTCTAACTTATTAATCAGAAATAGAAAAGAAAAACCAACTTGAGCATTTAACGCTTAGAAATGGAAATGATTTTGGAAACGATCCTGGCAATCTCTTTGCAAACCACGAAGAAAGAGAAAACAAAGAGGAAGAAGTGATTTACTTGGTTTGACTTTGATCACAGGTGCAAAATAGTGATTTACTTGGTTTGGCTATTTTTTTGGCATATTTCCAAGGCAAGGAAGTTTATTTTCAAAAATAAACGTAGTCCCACATCAATGGCGTTCCACAAAATGAAAGCAATTAGAAATTATATAAGCAAGAAATGTCCATGATAATAGCTTTGTATTCAAAAGGACTATTGTTAAACTCTATATATGGGCCTTAGAATATTATTTGGGTTTAAAATATTGATTTAATATTTGTAACATAGGGTGAATATTTATTAGAGCTTAGCATAATTTTGAACCTTTGAACCTAGCCTTTAAGCTCGAGCTAAGGAGAGCCTAGTTTTGGGCCTGAGCTCAAATGTTCAGATTTGTTTAGCTTTGTGTTCTAGCCGAGCAAGTGACAACAAGTACGAGGTTATCAAGCCCTAATTCGACTTAATTATAACATTGTGAACAACTCAATAAGCCTTTTATAATTTTAGTAAGAACATAATCTTGGCGTGCCCAAACTTCATATGGGAACACAAATCCAATATTTTGGAGTTTCAAACTACTCCGTTTGGGTATTTTAGAAACGAATAGTTTAATTTCATAATTTTATATTATTATTTCAATATGAGATCACACATACAATATTAATGAGGAATAATTTTCATTTAAAAAAAGAAAAATATTTTTATTATACGTTAAATCGCATGTATAATACCAGTTAAAAATCAATATTTGCGCCTATGATGTATTAACTATTAAGCATTGCTAAGACGTACTCCCTCAATATGTGCCTAAATACATTTTGGGAACCCTTTCATACCATTTGTAATCATTAAAAAATGAAAAAAAACCATTTATATATAGTCATTAAAAATAAAAATAAAACATAAAACAACATCGTATATAAATAAAAGATAATAATGAAGAAGATAAAAAAAAAAGTACCAATGATATTATACAAATTAATTGTTCGAAAGAAAATAGGAAAGCCCAGATCATTGGACCTATAAAAATAGCTAACTAAAATAATCTGCACTTTCACTTCAAGAAAAAGAAGTTTTATATTGCATTTCCATATCAATGCAGGATCACATAAATCTTTCGTTGCAATAGGACACAAAGTGTTAGATAACATCCTCTTCATTTTCCAAAATGTCAACCTTCATCTTTGACTCATTATGTCGACTGCTAAACAACTTCAAAAAGCAATCAACATACTCCTTGCGCATTTCGTCGGTCTAAAGAAATGAAAATATTTAATCAATAAAGTTGTACGCGAGGAATGTTTGAATTAAATTAGAGAATAAACTTTACCAAAATTACCGTGAACGAGATTTTAGTACAGTCTACAATTTTTCCAGCTTCAATATACTTGATTATATACATTCCACAATCAAATCCATTTGGCTGAACAAGAACATTTAGATTTTTTGTGACAAATAATTGCTTAAAATATATCTCCATATCATAATTTGTTTTAAAATAATTCTTGGATTGTTTTTTAGCTGTAAAGAAAAGAAAAAATACAATGAATTGTTAGCATATTTTCAACTTTAAAACGCATTATATACGGATTAAACGAAAGGTGAATCAAATATCATTTGATGGTTAATTAATCGTTCAAAGATTCCATTTAAAAAAAAGTCCATAAAAAATCTATGTCGTGTTTATTTCAAAGTGGTGTTCTTATCACAAAATATGACAGAAAGGGAGGTCAAGCTATTGGCATGATTTTTTTAGATAATATCTATTAGCTATTTTCTTATCTAAAAGTATATTTCTTATCACAAAATATCTAAAAGTTCTAAAAGCAAAAAAAAGTACAAACTCTAGAATTCTAGTACATACAAACTCTAGAATCCTATTACATACAAACTTAGACAATAATATTTATAGAACCAAATAATATGAGTAAAATTATATCTTGGCCAGCTATATAATTATATATTGCGTGTGACCATATGTTGAGATAGATTATTAAGAGTATTAAGTAAACTAGTACACTTAGAAGTGCATTCGACGTACGACTAATTAGTAATCCCTTATTAGAGTAGTTGTAGGAGTCTTGTAATATACGAAGTACTAGTCTTCTATGCACGCGATGCGTGCGAGATAATATCATAACTTTAAATTATTTCATTGCAACTAATCACCAAAAACACAAAATTTGTACACAAAGTTCATCTAAAGAAATAGTATACATCCCTATTTTTTTGGTAAAATAGCTAACTTTATTACCAAAAGTTAGAAAATAATCAAAACAAAAAATAAAGCAGCAGATTAGCATCCAGCTGCACAACCAAACCAGCCTAAACCGAAGTAACAACAGCAGAAACTCAAAGCAAACAACAAGCACACAGAGCGAGCCTACACACCAGAAACATAAAGAAGGTGCCTGCAAACCACACTGCAAGAGCAATAGAAGCAACTTGCATAAGTAACATGAGCCATAGCAGCAGCCTGTAGAGATAGCAGCAGCTACAACAACAACCAAAAGCTAGTATAAACATAAGTTATGCATCTAAACTCCACGTATAGGAGGCAAAAAGTATCACAAATCAAACATTGATAGGTAACAATCACACAGATGAGATCAACGTACAGGAACATGATTCACCTCAACTATAATAATTACACGCTACTACAGTTAAGTAAAAACAACAGTGTTGCTACTGAAAGATAGCCTTTGGAAAAAAAACATAACGCCAGCGTTCACGTATCTATAAAAAACGATAGCCCGGAGTTAATTCCATATCCTTCCAAGGTATCATGTTTCACCGATCCCTTCCCCTAAAAGATATGGCCTTGAGACCACCGCTGACCGAGCCATATCAGAAAGTTTACACTTTCTCCCTTGCGAGGGTTGAGAAGCCTCATTTAAATAGAGGTCAAAGATCATGGCCAGACAATGAACTTGATGCAACAAAATATTGTTTTCTTGATCAGGAGGTAACATCTTTAGTATGTGAACATTCACCTACAATAAGAGAATCAACCATTTATGACAATATAAAAAAGAAACCCTTTCATGTGGACAAAAATATCAGCCTGAATAGATGTTAATGCTCCTCAAGCAGCTCCTTTTAAGCCCTAAAATAAATTATTCAATTATCCTAACAGTAATTAAGTTTGGGCAAGGTAGCATGATCGTTTATGCACAAAAGTCTAGTTCATATTACAAAATAAGCTAGAGCAATTATCAAACAGCGAAAGTGTAAGAGATGGGTCATTCATGTATCCTTTTTGAACAAAATCCTTTCCCGTAGGTAGGAAACCATTCACAACCAAAGAATAACTGTTATCAGCAAGTCAAATAGAAACTTAAAGTACCTTTCCATGTCCATTGGCGTGTTTAAGCAAGTTTCACGTTCTTTACACTCCAACAGGTTTATTTTTGGGGTTTTTTCTCAAGGGCAGTAGAAAGCACTTCTAATCAATTGAGGACCAATTATTAGCCACTGAGGGGCAAGGGCTGATGACTGGATATAGCAGAAAGATGCTTCATCCTTTTGACACAAACTTGTTCTTTAAGGTATAAAACTTCCAAGAATTTCTATATTACAACTAAGCTAAGGTATCAAATTTCAAGCTTTGTAGTATAGCCCCAATAGGCAGTGATTTCTCGGTACCAGAAGCTTTGTAGAATAGTCAAGGCTAATTTCTATATGACAACTAAGCTAAGGTATCAAACTCCAATAAACATTAAATATATGTTCAATAACCTCAGCTCATGGCTTATATAATAGAGATACAAACTTGAGAAGCGCAATTCCTAGATTAGGGAACAAATTATATATGCAACCTCTAAATATAAAAAGCCCTCAGCTGATCGTTCTTAGCTAAACAAATATATTTTAACTAAACTGATCAAAAGATATCAACCAAAACAAAAAGTAGCAACAAAATTAGAGGCAGAATTCAGGCAAGTAATACCTAGGATCCAGGAGGTATATCACACGATGTCGTCCTTCATACACAAACTCATCAACCATATGAAGGAAATAATTCCGTTGGTCCAAGTATGCATTCAATGTTAAGTCTAATAAATGCGGTTCAGTATTAATTAACAAGTTAATAATTCAGTGAGATCAAGTGAGCTGAATGCCTGACTAGAGGCCGCTTCAGTTCAAGTGGAATTAATTATATTAATCCACAGCTTACTCTTGATTGAACCCGTAGGGTCACACAAATAGTACGTAAACGGATCAAGTATTTAATGGTATTAAATACTCCATCTATGGATATTCGGAATCGACAGATCTTGGTTTCAGTGGGAGCTGAGATCGTCACAGGCAAGAAATGAATACTCCGGAAACGATGATATTGCCGGAAACGGAAATATGGATCGTATCGGAAATATAAATATTATCCAAGTCGTAGATGTTGCCGGAAACGGAAACATGGTACGTATCGGAAAATATTATCGGAAATGGAAATATTGCCGGAATCGGAAATATTGCCGGAAACGGAAATATTGTCAGAATCGGAAATATTATCGGAATCGGAAAATAATTCCGGAAACGGAAATATTAAATATTTGTTCGAAACGGAAATTGATTCCGGAATCGGAAATATTAAATATTGTTCGTATCGGAAATGAATTCCGGAACCGGGAATTTAATCGGAAGCGTATCGTACGAATAAACATCGGACGAGCTTGCTAGACGCAAGGCCTAGCACGAAGCTAGGCCCAACGCCTAGCAAAGCCCGCGCGCGACCAAAGCAAGCAAAGCCCAAACGCGAGAGCAAGGCCAGCAGGCGCGCGCCCCTCGTGGGCTGCGAGCACTTGCTGGGCCTAGGCTCAGCGCGCGCGCGCATGGCGCCCCTCGTGGGCTGCTGCGCCTGCGTGTGTGTTTGTGCTTGGTACGAAACCTTGATCGGTTAGGATTCTTATAAGATTGATTTCCTAAGTCTACTAGATAAATTAAGTGATTGAATTTTAGATTAATTCAGATTCACTAAATCGTTTCCTAGTAGGATTCTAATATCCGATACCCATGCCCTATAAATAGGGGATCAATGCTCACAATTTATATCGAGTATTCAAGTATTCAAAGTGATTTTTGAGAGCAAAAATTCAGTCATACAATTGCCTATATGTGCCGAAAATTCTAAGTACCTTAAGGGCGATCCTAGTTGGTCAAGCTTAAGGCGGATCCGGACGTGCTGTGGACTATCTACGGAGGGACGACACTTGGAGTCCTAAAGACTTGTTCTTGTTCGGTTCGGGCGCAGCTAGGGAAGGCACGCAACAAAGAGTATGCATCTAAACTATGCTAAATGATTATGTGTAAATAATATGCTTTCCCGGCTTTATGGTTTTTCCGCATGATTTATGAATTGTCATATGTATCATAACCTAACAGTGGTATCAGAGCCTCTTATTATTTTCATAATCTAAATTGCATGAACATGGTTAAATATTACAAATTTGCAAGAATTAAAAGGGTGATTAATTTTCGTAATTGTTAATTAATTGCAAATTGCGTTTATTTAATTATACGTACGCAGTTTTTCGGTAGTTTCTTCGTTACTCATCCAAATTGAGTGATTTTTGTGTCAATTCTGCATGTAAAAGGCATTCTAAAATTTTGACAAAAAAAATGTATATTTTTCGGCCGAACCCAGAATTCTCAAATTCGAAGCCTAACTATGACTTTTCGGAGGTTTTAGTTTTTCGAATGCAAAATTTCGTAAATTTAAGATGTTAAATTAAATATTTGCGATTCTTGTTGATAAATCTTGAATTTTTGATTGACCTACTGTATATGTTTAACAAGTTTGAATGCCTAGCCTTGTTAATTATGCAATCTAATTTGTAATTATGATTAATTTGTTGAAAATTGGAATAATTTAGAATTAATTTGATTTTCATAATTAATTATAATTTAATTAGACACCTATGATTAAAAACCACCATAAAAATTGTAAATTTATGTTAAATTTTAAATTTTTATGACCTAGACTTGAATCCATGTTAATCGGAAATCAATTAAATAATAAATTTTTGATTTTTCGCCCTAAAATTATGAAATTAATATTATTTATTAATTTTTCATTAATTTTGAATATAAATTTTAAATTTTATGCGATTCGCTCATATAACTTGCACGCACAAAGCAATGGACGCTACGTGTTACCCTTAAGGGGTGTTGTATAGTGCGGGCATGTGACGACAAGCAAGGGAGCTCGTCGCCCATGCGGTACGAATGCAATGAGCAAGGCCATGGTGCACGAGCACAAGGCAGCAGCCCTGCCTTGTGTCGTGGGCTGTGTGCGATGGGCGAATGGGCGAGGGCGAGAGCAAGGCACGAGCAGTCGCGTGTGGGCAGCAAGCGAGCTGCGCCACAGCGCGCACTGCCTCGCGCAAGCGTGCGGAGCCTCGCGCGCAGCGAGCGCAAGCTCGCGTGCCACGAGTGCTACGCCCCAGCAACGATCGATCGCGCGCAGCGAGCGCTATTGTGCGTGCGACAAGCGCTGCGCCCAGCGATGGCGTGCAGCGTGCTTGTTGCGACGTGCGACGAGCGCTGCGCCCAGCGATGGCAAGCAGCTTGCTTGTTGCGACGTGCGACGAGCGCTGCGCCCAGCGATGGGCTGCGGCAGCATGCTCGTGCGTCGAGCGCTGGCGCGCGCAGCGAGCACCAGCTCGCGTGATGCCTTGCGATGGTGAGCAGCAGCGATACGACGCAGCGCATGGGCTGCGCGCACATGGCCAGCGATGGCTGTGTGCGTGTGGCCCATGGGCGTGCGATGCGTGGGATTGTTGCGTTGCGATTAGATCGTTTTGAAATTTTAATTTGAAATTTTCAGTTTACGTAATTTTAATTTATTTTAAAATTGATAATTTAAATTATTTTCTTGGATTTTAATTTTGAATATTGTAATTATAATAAATTTTATTTATTCTAATTATTTTACTTAAATTAAAATCATGAATTAATTTAAATACGACTGAAATTAAATTAAACTTTTGGATTCAATTATAAATTTATATGAGCTTTAAATTTTAATTAAATTTGTATGTTTCCGGTTAGACTAGAAATACATTTTTATGTTTAAAATTAGTAAAGCATATGAATTTATTGGTTTAAGTGGGAGCCCCTTTTAGTCATAAACTCTTGATTAGGTCTACAAATCCTTAAGGTTAAAACAACTTGATTAGAATTAATAAGGACTGGATAATTTGTAGATTATTGGTGCCCTTGATTAATTGCTGCAAATGTTTATGTGATGCATAATGTGTTTTACTAACCAGCTATGTGGGCCATTCATGATAATGAATGGGTGAATGGTATATATTGTATATGTACTGTTTTGCAGGTTATGAAGTGACTAGTATGGCCCAAATAGGATAGAAAATATGGTATGCGTACCATTAATTTGAATGTAATTGGTCTAAAGTACCAAAGTTGTTTTTCAATTCAAATATGGTATGCGTACCATCAAATAGTTGTAATTAGTTTTAATTATAGCTTATTCTATTTGAAGAAAATGGTGCCTCCCACGGAGATTTTCAAGACGGACTTTGAAGTTAAAGCTTCAAGATGAAGTCGGGCCATACTAGATCACATTTATCTTATGCATGTTTTAAGTTATTCATTGCTTTTAAATATGTCTTAAAATGCATGAGAATAAAAGCTTGATTATGTTGCATGATTAAGGATTTTAGTTCACTTAAAATCTAACCAACATAGTAAGAGCCTTAAGTTCCAAACTTAAAAATTGAGTTAAAAGGTGCCATGCCAAAATATACACTTGCTTGGATATCCTTTACATCAATCTAGTAATAGTTTTCGCTCAGCGAGGTGTTACTTATTGGTCCTAAAGGGGCAAGGTACACAAATAATTGTGAGTACATGTTAGTTTTGGTGAAACTCAACGATATAAGTAAGGAGTCCTTTTATGTCGTGGCAAAATCGATAGGTTTACCTAATAAGTTCTTAGACGTACCTATCAACCAAGAATAGTTTCTAGACTATTAGCAAAAGGCTTTTTCTTACCTAAGATGTTTTAGGACTAAGTCGACAAACTGTGCTTAGTTCTTCAATGATTTTAGGATCTTGGAATCATTTTATTCACACCTGCCGGAACACATAACTTGAATAAAATGCTTAATGAACATTGAATTATGCATGTATGCTAGAATTTAAGTTTATTAAGAGAAACTGTGAATGGTTATTTATTTGTTTATTCTTTTCAATTGTAGTTTTAAATATGGAAAACAACAATTCATTCAGCATTCGATCAATTCTCGAAAAGGAGAAGTTGAACGGGAAAAACTTCCTTGACTGGCAAAGGAACTTGCAAATAGTTCTTATGCAGGAAGAAAAGGAGTATGTCCTAGAAGAGGCGATGCCCGAAGCCGCAGGCGACGGGGTCACTCAGGCAGCCCTCAATCGTTGGATTGATGCCAACAAGGATGTGAAATGTCTAATGCTCGCCACCATGAGTGCAGATCTGCAGAAAACGTTCATCAACTCAGATGCTTTCACAATCATCAGTGAGTTGAAGAACATGTTCCAAGATCTGGCTCGAGTCGAAAGATTCGAGACTCATAGGCAAATTCTTGAGACCAAGCTTAAGAAAGGCGAGCCCGTAAGTCCACATGTTCTCAAAATGATTGGACTCATTGAGAATATGAGTCGGCTGGATCAGCAATTTTCTCAGGAAATGGCTATAGACACCATCCTCCATTCTCTTCATAGCGGGTATGATCAGTTCAAACTGAACTACAGTATGAATAGTCTGGACAAAACGCTCACTGAGCTTCACGGTATGCTGAAGACCGCTGAAAAGACGCTCAAAAGTGATAAGCAGGATGTGCTTATGGTGCGTGGGGGCAAGTTCAAGAAATCTGGAAAGAAGAGGAATGCTAAGAAAGGTGGCAACAAGGCCAGCCCAACTAAGCAAACTGGCGCCAAATCTGTAAAGAGGAAGGTCAGTCAACCCACTTCTGAATCCGAATGCTTCTACTGCAAGAAGAAGGGGCATTGGAAGAGAGATTGCTTGAAGCTAAAGGAAGATCAGAAGAACGGAACAGTCGTTCCATCTTCAGGTATTTTCGTTATAGACTGTATACTTGCTAATTCAACTTCTTGGGTATTAGATACAGGTTGTGGCTCACACTTATGTTCCAATCCACAGGGACTAAGAAGAAGTAGAAAGTTAAGCAAGGGTGAAGTCGACCTACGAGTGGGAAATGGAGCACGGATTGCTGCATTAGCTGTAGGAACTTATTATTTGTCGTTGCCCTCCGGGCTAGTTTTGGAACTGGAAGAGTGTTTCCATGTTCCAAGTCTTACTAAAAACATCATTTCAGTTTCTTGCTTAGATGCTAAGGGATTTTCCTTTTTAATAAAAGACAATAGTTGTTCGTTTTATTTTAAAGAGATGTTTTATGGATCTGCTAGATTAGTCAATGGACTTTATTTATTAGATCACGACAAACAAGTATATAACATAAATACCAAAAAGGCCAAAAAGGATGATTCAGATCTCACCTATCTGTGGCATTGTCGATTAGGCCATATAAACTTGAAACGCTTAGAAAGACTTCAAAAGGAAGGAATTCTAGAACCATTTGACTTAGAGGATTATGGTAAATGCGAATCATGTTTACTTGGCAAAATGACAAAGCGACCTTTCTCTAAAGTTGGAGAAAGAGCAAATGAACTATTGGGTTTAATCCATACAGATGTATGTGGACCAATGAGTACAAATGCTAGAGGTGGTTTCAGCTACTTTATCACTTTCACTGATGACTTCAGTAGATATGGTTATGTCTACCTAATGAAGCATAAGTCTGAATCCTTTGACAAATTCAAGGAATTTCAGAGTGAAGTAGAGAATCAATTAGGCAAGAAGATTAAGGCACTGCGGTCTGACAGAGGCGGTGAATATCTGAGCTATGAATTTGATGACCATCTTAAAGAATGTGAAATTCTATCAGAATTGACTCCTCCTGGAACACCACAATGGAACGGTGTGTCGGAACGGAGGAACAGAACCTTGCTAGACATGGTCAGGTCAATAATGGGTCAGGCCAAACTTCCATTAGAATTTTGGGGACATGCACTAAATACAGCTGCACTCACTATAAATAGAGCTCCGTCTAAAGCTGTCGAAAAGACTCCATATGAATTATGGTTTGGAAAGCCTCCAAATGTGTCTTTTCTTAAGATTTGGGGATGTGAAGTATACGTCAAACGATTAATTTCAGACAAACTTCATCCAAAATCTGACAAATGTATCCTTGTGGGCTATCCAAAGGAAACAAAGGGGTATTACTTCTACAATACATCTGAGAACAAGGTGTTTGTTGCTCGAGATGGTGTCTTTTTGGAGAAAGATCACATTTCCAAAATGACAAGTGGGAGAAAAGTAGACCTCGAAGAAATTCGAGTCGAACAACAAACTCTAGAAAATGCTCAAGATGACATTCAGGATGAAACTCAGAGATCTTTAGAAGAATCTGGTGAGAATCATGGTCAATCTAGAAATGTTACCCCGCGTAGGTCGCAAAGATATAGATCTCAACCGGAAAGGTACTTAGGTATTTTGACGAACGAGAGCTATGACGTTCTATTACTTGAAAGTGATGAACCTGCGACTTACAAACAAGCTATGACGAGCCCTAGCTCCAAGCAATGGCAAGAAGCCATGCAATCTGAATTAGACTCCATGTCTGAAAACCAAGTATGGGATTTGGTCGATTTTCCAGATGGCTACCAAGCCATTGGAAGCAAATGGGTTTTCAAACTGAAAAAAGACAAGGATGGGAAACTTGAAGTTTTCAAAGCTAGATTGGTTGCAAAAGGTTACAGGCAAGTCCACGGTGTGGATTACGATGAAACCTTTTCACCAGTTGCAATGCTAAAGTCTATTCAGATAATGTTAGCAATCGCTGCATATTACGATTACGAAATATGGCAGATGGATGTCAAAACTGCTTTCTTAAACGGTGTTTTAACAGAAACTGTGTTTATGACACAGCCTGAAGGTTTTGAGGATCCAAAGAATGCTAAAAAGGTATGCAAGCTAAAGAAGTCAATCTACGGATTGAAGCAGGCATCCAGGAGCTGGAATATACGTTTTGATGAAGCAGTCAGTGACTTTGGTTTCATCAAGAACGCAGACGAATCTTGTGTATACAAGAAGGTCAGTGGGAGCAAAATTGCTTTCCTAGTACTATATGTCGACGACATATTACTTATCGGAAATGACATTCCTATGTTGAACTCTGTCAAGATTTGGCTTGGGAGATGTTTTTCGATGAAAGATCTAGGAGAAGCACAATACATATTGGGCATCAAGATTTACAGAGATAGATCTAAAAGGATGATTGGACTTAGTCAAAGCACTTATATCAATAAGGTGCTTGATAGGTTCAAGATGGCAGACTCCAAGCGAGGCAACCTAACCATGTCTCATGGAATAACTCTAAGCAAGACTCAGTGCCCAAAAACACTTCATGAGCGTAGACGAATGAATGGGATTCCATATGCATCATTGATTGGTTCAATAATGTATGCTATGATATGTACACGCCCGGATGTTGCGTACGCACTCAGTGCTACGAGCAGATACCAGTCAGACCCAGGAGAGGCGCATTGGACTGCTGCCAAGAATATTCCGAAGTACCTGAAAAGGCACAAAGATGACTTCCTGGTCTATGGTGGAGATGATGAATTAATTGTTAAAGGCTATACGGACGCAAGTTTCCAAACCGACAAAGATGATTTCAGATCACAGTCTGGGTTTGTCTTCTGCCTCAACGGGGGTGCAGTAATCTAGAAAAGTGCTAAGCAAAGCACCATTGCGGATTCTACAACTGAAGCGGAGTACATTGCTGCACATGAAGCAGCAAAGGAAGCTATATGGCTAAGGAAGTTCATAGGTGAACTTGGTGTAGTCCCCTCCATTAAAGGACCAATAGCCCTGTATTGTGATAATAACGGAGCTATTGCACAGGCAAAGGAGCCTAGACACCACCAGAGAGTCAAGCATGTACTTCGTAGATTTCACCTTCTACGAGAGTTCGTTGAAAGAAAAGAAGTCGAGATAAACAAGATTGGAACTGATGACAACATATCAGATCCATTAACTAAACCTCTGCCGCAGGCGAAGCACAACTCGCACACTGCAGCTATGGGAATCAAGCATATTGGAGAATGGCTTTGATGTCCCTGTTTAATGTTTTAAAGTTTTAGAGTTTAAATCTTTGTAAAACATTATTGGTTAATCATTCACAACAAATGAAAGAATTCATTTTTCCATTTAATTTGTGGTTTATTAAATGATGAGTCCCTTCAATTTGACGATATATTCAAGATAGACTGTCAGGACCAGTCCTGTGACTAAGAAATGTCTATCAAGTGAACTTGAATGTCAAAGGTTGAAAATGGTCCCTAGTCGGAGTTTTCTATAAAATTGGACGCATAGAAAACGTTAGACGATTAGAATGCAAGATGACTAGTAGTTCTGTTTCTTGAACTATGTGGACATGGCAATGTCATAATCATTTGCATAGATACTTACTTTGGGAAGACTAGTATCGGACAAGACCTATGAAACTTTACTGTAAGAGATGAAAATCTGTCATAAGTAAATTTCATTAAAATTATTAGACACTAAATCCTCAATACCTGAGTGATTTGAGATTACTTGTTTGAGAACTGGTTGCTTTGACGTTGACCAACCGTCGCACCGTAAAAGGAGGCTATAAAGGCAACGCTCAGGTAATCAGCTATCAAACGAAGTCTAATCTCAAGATCACAAGATTGGGATTGTCCTCCCATAAATCGGGATGAGATGCTTAAAAGTTGTACAAGGCCACTCGGAGAGCTAGAAACTGTGAAATGCATGGCCGTGCTCGGATGAATCATACGCTATGATTATCTGTTTATTTGATCAGTTGAACTCTGAAACTGAGAAACACCTCTGGACATAATAAGGATGACAACTCTTACCTTATGTTCAAGAGCAAGCATCGAGCGACAAAGGAATTAGGAAATGCACACTTGTCCCTAAGGACAAGTGGGAGACTGAAGGAAATAATGCCCTTGGTCCAAGTATGCATTCAATGTTAAGTCTAATAAATGCGGTTCAGTATTAATTAACAAGTTAATAATTCAGTGAGATCAAGTAAGCTGAATGCCTGACTAGAGGCCGCTTCAGTTCAAGTGGAATTAATTATATTAATCCACAGTTTACTCTTGACTGAACCCGTAGGGTCACACAAATAGTACGTAAACGGATCAAGTATTTAATGGCATTAAATACTCCATCTATGGATATTCGGAATCGACGGATCTGTGTTTCAGTGGGAGCTGAGATCGTCACAGGCAAGAAATGAATACTCCGGAAACGATGATATTGCCGGAAACGGAAATATAGATCGTATTGGAAATATAAATATTATCCAAGTCGTAGATGTTGCCAGAAACGGAAACATGGTACGTATCGGAAAATATTATCGGAAATGGAAATATTGCCGGAATCGAAAATATTGCCGGAAACGGAAATATTGTCAGAATCGGAAATATTATCGGAATCGGAAAATAATTCCGGAAACGGAAATATTAAATATTTGTTCGAAACGGAAATTGATTCCGGAATCGGAAATATTAAATATTGTTCGTGTGTGTTTGTGCTTGCGTACGAAACCTTGATCGGTTAGGATTCGTATAAGATTGATTTCCTAAGTCTACTAGATAAATTAAGTGATGGAATTTTAGATTAATTCAGATTCACTAAATCGTTTCCTAGTAGGATTCTAATATCTGATACCCATGCCCTATAAATAGGTGATCAATGCTCACAATTTATATCGAGTATTCAAGTATTCAAAGTGATTTTTGAGAGCAAAAATTCAGTCATACAATTGCCTATATGTGCCGAAAATTCTAAGTACCTTAAGGGCGATCCTAGTTGGTCAAGCTTAAGGCGGATCCGGACGTGCTGTGGACTATCTACGGAGGGACGACACTTGGAGTCCTAAAGACTTGTTCTTGTTCGGTTCGGGCGCAGCTAGGGAAGGCACGCAACAAAGAGTATGCATCTAAACTATGCTAAATGATTATGTGTAAATAATATGCTTTCCTGGCTTTATGGTTTTTCCGCATGATTTATGAATTGTCATATGTATCATAACCTAACACCATATCCCACCCCCACAACACCATGAAGAACAACCTAAAAAAGGCTACAATAATTATCCCAACTATCAATCCTTAGTCATCAAAATAAACTGAAATTTTTTTCTTAGTCTCAACACTTCCAACTCCAATTCAAAAGTAATATTATGTTAATGAATATATTATGGTGTTATCTTGCAAACCGAAAAGCTAAACAACCAACATCATAACAAAGTCAGAAAAGCATATTATACCTATTAGATTTTCTTGGAGCCATTTCGAATTCTTCGGGCTAATGTGGCTATCCCACCACCAAGATTACATGTGTTTACTTTTCGCCATTTCTCACACCAAAAACTATCTGAATTTTCACAATGCACCTTTCAACTAAAATTTACCTGCAAACCAAAATTAGTGATCTTAGGTTAATTACAACTTAATTTAATCATCTCATCATGTTAACAAACACCAGAATTCCTCTTCCAAAGTACCTGATCCATCAAATTAGTAAATTACTCGACTCCAAATCCAATTTCAATTTATCTAACATATTTTGACTTGTGTCAGGACTATCAACAAAAATAGGTTATTTCAGACATCTTACACAGACAAATAAGTTTTTTCAGCATAGATAAGTTCAATTAAGTTTATATAAGTTAATTTTAGTCAAATTTAGGAATATCAAAATAAATATTTACCCATTAACATGTTTAACTATTTTTTTTTTGATTTATACATACTGATATATCCAAATATGAAAAGGGCAGTCCATAGTTTAACACTTAACACGAATGAAATAGTAGTAGATCAGAAATGTAGGCAGCTAAGCTTCTGACAAATGATGGAATAATACAAAATTAGTTTCGACCACTAACACCAAGTTGATCTTAATTTTCCGGAAGTGGGTTAGTTTTGAATGTTTAGTGCGCTAAAGAACGACTATAAAGTACTATTATTAGAAGGTGCTAATTAAACTGCTAATAATAGAATGCATGCCACTTGCTACTCTATCTAAATACTCAACCACAGGGTCCATCTACCCATTTAAATATACTTCATTAATCTTGTATTTGGCTTTAGTGATAGGATTAATCACATGTATTTGTCTTTTTAAATCTGGTTTCTCATGATGATTATGTGAATATGATGATACGCCTTATCCTAATGCGGGTTTCAAGCACTCATATATATAATCAATTTAACAAAATTAAGAGAACTAATTGTTTTGGTTATTCAAATTTCATGATCTTACTTCATCACCAGAAACATCGAATTGAAAATTAAACACCATAATCAATTTACCGGAACATAAAATTAGGGTTTCGAAATTGGGGTTTCTGGAGAGATAAATTACCTTTGACGAATTCATCGACGTCAGAAGACCGAAATTAGTCTCAAATCCTTCTCCAAAAGTTGCTTCACATCGAAATTCTTTCAAAAATCTATGCTTTCAGAATAATAATCCAAATCAACAAACTACACAATTTCAATCAAACAGATTTAAGGGTTTCAATCAAAAAATTCAATCAAACAAAATTAAAGGGTTTCAATCAAACACATTCAATAACGCAAGATAGAGATTAAAAAAAAGAGATTTGAGATTAAAAAACAGAGATTTGAGATTACAAAATTAAAGGGTTCCCAAAAATTAATGAATCGAATTGGGGATTTCCCAAAATAACAAAATCTTGAATTTGAAAGAAATTCAAATAACAAAATCTGCGAAATTAAACATTAAAAAACGAATTGACAATCACTCACTCACCAAATCCTTAAAATTTCCCCTGGATGATCAAATAACAACCCCAAAGCCTGTTGAACCAATTGTTGAGATTAATTTCGATTCCAAAGTGGAACAATCGAGTTGTAGCTTTGTAGAAGAATTGATAGAATCTGGTTTGAGACAATTAGAATTTGCTAGGAATTCAGCGGCTCAAATTTGGTGGGAGAGGATTAGAGGAAGAAGATCGAAGAAGATGAAGAGAAAGGAAGGAGAAAACTGGAGGGAGGAGAGAGAAACGGGATGGGGAGGGGAAAGGGTTAGGGTAGCAGTCAACACGATAAACGACTAAAAAAGGGTATATTGGTATTTTTGAATGGGGACACGAAAAGTTAATTTACAAAAACGACCTTAGGAGTTGGCTTATATAATAGAGATGTAAATGGTTTTTTCCCTTATGAACAAAGGTAAATACTATTTAGCTAATCCTAAACCATTATATATATATATATATATAAGTTTGATACCAAATAATGGATGGGAATTACGATCGTGTTAGGGTGTGGTGAACATGAATGTGGTTGATCATTGACTACATATTTATCCTTTGACAAAGAATATAATATTCACATCTAAATTGTTAATTACTAGTATTTTAGTTATTAGAGAAACAAGAGGGTTATAGTAATATACTCTTAGTATTTATTTATTTATGGTTTAGTTTCCTAAAACATATTGGATAAAATAGTTGCCTCTTTACTGTCTGCTATAATCAAACAAGTTGGAGAATATATATATAAGTTTGAGCATGAGCCTTAATTAGGGCCATCGCAACATAGCAAAGTATTAATTTTCATTTCTTGTACAGAGTAGTACATACTTTATTTTTAATCTTTTAACCTCAAACCAATATAGTATAGATAGAAAATCATGGTTGGGAATGCCCAAAGTATTAGGGTAATATAAATATGAGATTTCTTAAGGGATAAGAGTTACTACTACGAAATATAAAATACATGAGAAGACCATATTAATTAGGACCTTCCTATTGTTCAAAATAAAAAGTATTCCTTTAAATATTGGTAGTATTTCGTATTAAACTTCTGTACTAGGACCTTCAAAAATGAGGAAAACCATATTTCAAAAATAATTTCATACTTAAAAACATCTGTATTTTAAAAATAATTTCATATATAAAAAATTATGTTGTAATCATTCGTTTTGTATACAGGAAAAAAATGTATTTGAATTTTTTTTTTAATTTTTTTGACAAATATTTGAATTATTTAATACTTTGTAAATGTATAATGTATGTATTATACATAGTATTATTTCGAAAAAAAAAGATTATTTGAAGAAAAAAAAATAAAAAGAAAATCTTTTTATTGGGTAAACATGGACAACGCATAACTGACAAATGGTGAAGAGAGAATCCGCTAACACACGCCTACTATTGCGGTTTGATTATTAATTTGTTTGGTTAATTGAAATTGCACTAGCTTCAAACGTTTATTAATGGCTCTTCATACTAGTATAGCTTCAAACGTTCATCAATGGCGGCATTAATCTTCATTAAACAATCCTCCACAGAGCATGAAATTAATTTCTTGATAAATTAACGAGTCTTTCAACCGAAATATTAAAATCATAGTTAAATTGATCTCAAAACGTAAAAGTCCCAAATTAAGTAAATACCAACGGCATACACGCACATATAATAGAATATTGTCTTACCCTATTTGTATATATACTAGTGAATTCAAAGGTTGTAGACTTGTAGTAGGATGATATTGAAGATGAAGGTTAACAATGGTGTCAATGGAGGTTGTAGATGAAGGTTAATAATGAAGGTTTAAATACAAGGTTGAAGAATAACTTTAACAATGGAGATTGTAGATGAAGGTCAACAATGGAGGTTGTAGATGACGGTTACGTTTTTTTATGTTCATAAATAACTTCACGTATGAATGTATGATGGCTGTGAAAGATTTTTTTTAAATTTTTTTTTATTGTTGTCGAATTGCAGGTAGTAGCAAATAAAATGAATTAGTGATTTTTAAAAAATATTAATTTTACTCCCTTTTTAAACAACCAAACAACCCTTTAATTGATTTTTATCTTTTAAATTAATTCAAAGTAATTTAAGTGGATCAGATTAACCAATATAAAAATAGACGGTTAAGATCTTTTAAATTTAGCGTAGTCGACCGTAGTAGAATTATTATCCTTCACCACCTCGTTACAAAATATAGGTAATGACTAATGACTGTTGTTGTGCTCTTGTCAACTTATTTGAGATTGGCATACATTTTAAATAAAATTCAATCTTATTTGCAACACATATCAAGACATAAAAACATACAGTATAGGTATGCCAATACAGTATACTAATTTGCGACGTAAATGACTCTTATTTACGTAGCCTAAATGTGCGACACAAATTTGCGTCGCTGCCAGTTGCGTCGCACCAATGTGAGACGCAATTGAACTTAAATGACCGACGCAAATGAAGCATTTTCCACTAGTACTCGTAACAACAATTGGGAAGGGATTGGAGCCTATCCAACTAAAACTCGCCCCGAATCCGCATCATCCCTAAGGATGAACCGGGTGGTAATACCAAAAAAAATATAAATATATTGCTGACAAATTCACATGATGTATTTATTATGGTATAGGCAAGAGGGACTTAGAAGGCATTTTTAAAAAAGTCAACACTGTACAATTTAGTTTTAGGCTCTGTTTGGTAAATCATTTCAGGTGACTTAAATGATTAGTTGACTGAAATTTTTTGAACCTTATTAGTTTAGAGGTGTTTGGCAAACAAAATAAGTTACATTTCAGGTCCTAATGTGGACTGAAATTCAGACGTTACTTGGAGTAACGTCTGAAAATCAGTTCTCACATTTAAGTTCTCACATTTCAGCTCCATTTTTCATCTTTATTCTTTGGCGCTCCATTATAAAGCTCTAGCATCATTCTTCATCCATCAAATTCTTCAATTCGTTCATACCTGACATTCAACTCTGCTAATCCCTCCAAATATCTAATAAATATCCAGGAAACTCAAGGGGTTTTCCAATTAATTAGAGTAACAATTATGATTCAAAGAAAAAAGCAATTGGGATGAGCTTTACATTGATAAAAAGTATTCCGTATATGAATATTTCGGCCTCCCAACACGCACTATGCTGAAGATACAAATTGAGGTGTGATTGGGGTTCAGAGGTTAAATTTATGGCTACTGATAAAATTTTGGATTAAAATTAACAAATTTGGAAATCTTAAAGATGAAAAATTGGAGGAATGAGGAGAGAGAAGAGAGAAGAGGTAGAAGAAAGCACAAAAACAGTATAAATTAATTGAAGGAGGAGCAAGTTACCAACACTCCAACAGGGAAGAGAGTAAAAAAAATTACTTTGTTTCTTGGTTTTATAAAAAGCCCGGTTGGTTGATTTGCACAAGAAATCAAGCAAGAAAAAACAAAATTAAGTACTAGCAAAGAGTATTATTTCATGTATTATGATTTTTGGGAGCAAACTTGTTAGTTTCACAGAGTTCCTCAAGAGGGGGGTGAATTGATATTTTACGGTTTTATAAAAATTAAACTACTAGGAACAGAAACAGTAAAATATGCAAGCAAGATTTAGCGTGAAAAACTCTCTAGGCCCAATAGAGAGGAAAAAGCCACGGCCCCTTTGGGGACTTAAACACATTCGCTAATTAGGCAAAACAACTCAGTTTCTTTACAAGCCTAATCTACTCGGGCCACAATATGTTAATCACCTCTGATTACAGATGACCAGGAACAACCCCTCGTTGTTCTTTCCCTTATGGAAACAGTCCCTCAACTGCTTCTCCTCACAGATCTCTTGCTCAAGTAAGCCTGACTCAGGCTTATCATACAATAACTCAACACTTTAGTCTGAAACAAAGAGATATTAAACTAATACTAATACAAGATATAAGACCACGTAACAAATACTGCTCTATATGGGAACATGAACAGACTCTTTAAAGATTAAGACTTTAAGGGTAATACCTGAAAGCTTCCGGTTAATGTAAATAAGTCTGATAAAAACTTTCGCAAAGAACTTGAGGTGTGTATATAAGAAACTAAGAGTTTACCCTAGATTCTAATTCAACACAATTTATGACTCTTTTCAAAAGATAGATTTTCGCAAATAACTTCTTTAAAACGCGTTTAGATAAAATCAATCTTTACGGATTTGAGAGTTGTGAATTAACCCAAACTCTTAAGAGTTTAACCTCAAGTAAAATAGTAAAATCAGTTTTGTATATCGACACTTATCTTTTATAAAACAAAACCGATTTAGGACTCTATGAAATATTCTGTTCCCATACTAAGCTATATTTGAATCTACTGATCTTATACCTTTCTGTACTCTATAGGATTTGCTGGGTTTCACACTCCTTCGCCCATGATTTAATCTTTCCATACGCTTTAGACTTGTACTCTTCATAATGTTGGACTTAATTTCCTTGTTGCTTCGCAGCTTGCTTCGTTGTATACTTGTCCTAGCTTATAGTGACTTGTTCCTGTCATTCTTTATTTCAACAATCAGTAGAGTGTAAGCTTATCATCATCAAAACCCAGGAATCAACAATTTCCCCCTTTTTGATGATGAAAACCTTACAATTTAATAAAAGTAAAATATATATAAATGACTAAGGAATGGAACATGTAACCTGACAGGCAAGTACCAAGATCAATCTTAGCCAGGCACAGAAGAGTCACTGAGGTTTCGAACCTACGTATAGATACCAACAGTTTTGAACACAAGTTGCCCTCTTAATATCTTCCCCCTTTGGAATTATAAAAAAGGGTGTAGGGGAAAAACGTTTTCTCGAAGCAGAAGAAAGAACATACGTGAACTATGTTACCCTTCCAATCAGATAGACATCATGCAGCTCAAGTCGGTCAACGAGTTTGACCGCACCCCTGCAAGAAAAACAAGGAAAACGCAACAAAGAGCACAATACAAGAAAACAATCCTACAAGTCAATGTGGGTCAACTATCAGAACGTAGGAAAAGCGCACTAATGATCATTAGTCATAAACCTGGCGCATCAAAACCAACCAAAAAAAATTGTTCAGAGAGCAGGCAAAGATAAAATTGTTTATGAGACAGCAGAAATATAAGGGGTGGGGTAATCAAAGTTTGTAGCAGGGTCAGGGTTGGGGTGCAGCAACATCAGCAGGAGCCACTTCTTCTATCACCATGTCAGCTAGGCGCTCCGTCATGTCATTGAAGAACTCAGCCTGGTCCTGCTGCATCTTATGTATCAGCTTCTGTAAAGATGTGACAACAGACAGCAGAACAACATTG
The DNA here is from genome assembly GCF_020520425.1 of Spinacia oleracea. NCBI lineage: Eukaryota > Viridiplantae > Streptophyta > Magnoliopsida > Caryophyllales > Amaranthaceae > Spinacia > Spinacia oleracea. Next base: position 119,062,732 of record NC_079490.1, read on the forward strand.
TCTAGCTGTAGTTGATCTACCTTGGTCATTAGGAGCTGAATTGAGCCATCTGGTGAGGGAGCAGCAGACTGGGTTTCACCTTCTTTGTCCGAGTCAGAGTCCTCAACCCGATACACCGGAGGGACGCCCTTGGAGGAACTGGCAAGACGGCTGCTACGGCGAATGAGCTGAGTAGACGCAGGCGAGAGATGAGGCTGATTGATAGGGGAGGTGGCTGGTATGGGGCTCTTCTCTTTTGGGCACTCAGTGTTAGACACATCCTCCGACCGACCCTCTTCTTCTTGACAAGGAAAGGCCGCCTTTCCCTCTTCTTCAGAAAAGTCCTCCTCGTCATCTACATCATCTTCTCCCTCATCTTCCTGTGGTGTAGCATCTCCAACACTCGACTTACCAACACAGACTACGCCATCAACCACACTCAAGCTAATCCCATTCAAGCAATATTTATTAAGAATATGGGCTGGAGTAAGAGGTTCTGCTGTGTAACGAGTAAGGTCAACCCCGACCTTTCGCATGATGAAGGTAAGAAGGGAGCCATACCCAATCATGTTGTTCTGGGAGATTGAGTGAGTGAGATGGGAAATAAAAACAGCAGGAAAGTTTATTTGGCGTTGGGATTCTAGGAGAAAGATGTAAATCAGATCTAACCTGCTTGCCAAAGCCCGTTTGTCATGACGCGGAACGAGACCCCTTCGGACCACATTAAAAAGAACTTTCTGAAAAGGAGTCAGGACAGACTGGTTGAGAGCTTTTGGGTGTTTACCTTGACCCCCAAAATAAGAGTAAACCTCCTTCATTGTCGCCCCCCCTAGCTCAATTTGACCCTTACCCTTGTGATAGACCTCCTCTCCTAATACTGGGACTTTGAACCAGGTGCCCAATTTGTCCGCATCGAAGCTAAATTGCTTCCCATTAACTTCAGAATTACAGACCCCCTTTTTATTGACAAAATTAGAGCAAAATTCCCCCATTGCTTCTGGATACATGCAAGCTTTAGAACAAACCTCAAACAGATAAGTCCAACCTTGAGTCAAAGCGGGGGAAAATAGAAAAATTTTGTGGGTTCGAGTTTTACCTTCTTAACTAATGGAAGGTGAGATTCCCCCTGAGTCAAAGCGGCGACTTCCTTCTTCAAGACCAACTTCCGTTTGGTGGTGAGTTTTGAAGTTAATTTTGTAGCTGATGGTTTGGGAGTAGGTTGTTTGGGAGGCATTGTATCTGGATGAATGGTTTGAAGAGGTATGACGGTGATTATGGGTTCAGAAGGAGAAGATGAATTTGTAGGGTTTGGGAATTGAAGTTTGTAGAGAGTCATGATTTTATAGGGGTGGCGGTTGCGGTTTACTAAGAGAGATAAGATTAATTTTTGAATTTTAAAAATTGGGGATTTGATGAGAAGGAGGGGATGTTCCGCGATTTTTATAGGCGGAATGATTGGAATGTGAAGAGTTTTGTGTTGGGAATCAGTGTTTGGGAAGCGTGTTTGAGTGAAGAAACTGGAATAGTAATGCATGCACCGGGTTTTGTAAGATTCGATGAATCAAATTAAATGCTTTCCATTCATTTTTAGTATTCCCACGTAGACCTCAAATTGAATGCAAGTATTGGAAACAAGTGCGATTACCTTAATAGTGTGCAGACGTGGCTGTGGTAATGCACAGCTGGATTTTGCAATCTGAGTCTGATTGTAAGTCCATTAAATAAGAAAGGAACAAACTGCGTAAATAAAAACAAAGACACATATATATATAATATATATATATATATATATATATATATATATATTTTTTTTTTTTTTGATTTTTTTTTTAATAATATCCTTTGAGGTTAGAAAAGAATTAAGGGCAACAGGCATCATTGTATTCGTATCATACCAAGTTCTAACCTTAGGTTGTCGTGTCTGTCCCTGTTAAGTGGTTTGGTCAAGATGTCAGCTACTTGATCTTCTGTGGGACAGAATTCGAGTTTGACCAGATCCTTTTCCACATAGCCTTTTAAGAAGTGATGACGAATGTGAATATGTTTAACTCTTGAGTGGTGGACTGGATCCTTTGATATGCAGATGGCACTAGTGTTGTCACACAGGATAGGAACACATTTTAATTTCATACCAAAGTCTCTAAGTTGTTGTTTGATCCATATCATTTGGGAACAAAATGAAGCAACAGCTACATATTCGGCTTCAATTGTGGATAATGCAACAGTGTTTTGTTTCTTGGAAGCCCAGGAGACTGCACATGCTCCTAGGAACTGCACCATCCCAGATGTGCTTTTTCTGTTAACTAGATCACCTGCATAGTCAGCATCTGTATATCCTTTGAGGTCAAAGTGATCATAGTTAGGGTACCATAAGCATAAGTCATCTGTTCCTTTTAGATATCTTAGGATTCTTTTGACTGCTGTGAGATGAGATTCCTTTGGATTAGACTGAAAGCGGGCACAGACACCTACATTGAATGCAATGTCTGGTCTGCTTGCTGTGAGATAAAGTAAAGAAACTATCATACCTCTGTATTTTGTTTGGTCAACACATTTACCTTCTTGATCCTCATCTAGTCTAGTGGTTGTTCCCATTGGTGTATGATTGCTTTTAGCAGATTCCATTCCATATTTCTTGATGAGATCCTTTATATATTTCTATTGGTGTATCATGATTCCTTGTTCCGTTTGCTTGATTTGAAGACCTAGGAAGAAGTTAAGTTCTCCCATCATGCTCATTTTAAATTCTTGCTGCATTAAGTCAGAGAATTCCTTGCAAAGTGTTAGGTTATGATACATATGACAATACATAAATCATGCGGAAAAACCATAAAGCCAGGAAAGCATATTATTTACACATAATCATTTAGCATAGTATAGATGCATACACTTTGTAGCGTGCCTTCCCTAGCTGCGCCCGAACCGAACAAGAACAAGTCTTTAGGACTCCAAGTGTCGTCCCTCCGTAGATAGTCCACAGTACGTCCGGATCCGCCTTAAGATTGACCAACTAGAATCGCCCTTAAGGTGCTTAGGAATTTTCGGCTATTAATGCAAGAGAGTGGCTGAATTTTCTTTCAAAAACTTACCCTTTGAATACTTCAATCGTACCCATAAATTGTGACCCTAGGCACTTATTTATAGGAGTATGGAAAAGGAATTGTAATCCTACTAGGATGTGGATTTGCTAATTAGAACTTTATTAGGACTCTAAATAACAAAGCATATCTAATAGGATTAGAATTTTAATCTTTGCACAAATCCTAATAGGATTAGGATTTCCCGCACACGCATCGTACAAGCCGTGCACCCGCGCAGGCCTTGCGGCCCACCACAGACGCACAGCCCATGTGCGGTGCTGCGCGCGCGCGCGCCCTTGGCTGGGCCTGGCCTTGCACTGGGCCTGGCCGAGGCGTGCGTTGCTGCGTGCGGCTCGTTGGGCGATGGCCTGGCTTCGTACTGGGCCTTCGTCTAGCGGGCCTCGTCCGATGCTAATTCGTACGATACGCTTCCGATTAAATTCCCGATTCCGGAATTCATTTCCGATACAAACAATATTTAATATTTCCGATTCCGGAATTAATTTCCGTTTCGAACAAATATTTAATATTTCCGTTTTCGGAATTATTTTCCGATTCCGATAATATTTCCGATTCTGACAATATTTCCGTTTCCGGCAATATTTCCGATTCCGGCAATATTTCCATTTCCGATAATATTTTCCGATACGTACCATGTTTCCGTTTCCGGCAACATCTACGACTTGGATAATATTTATATTTCCGATACGATCCATATTTCCGTTTCCGGCAATATCATCGTTTCCGGAGTATTCATTTCATGCTTGTGACGATCTCAGCTCCCACTGAAACCAAGATCCGTCGATTCCGAATATCCATAGATAGAGTATTTAATGCCATTAAATACTTGATCCGTTTACGTACTATTTGTGTTACCCTACGGGTTCAGTCAAGAGTAAGCTGTGGATTAATATCATTAATTCCACTTGAACTGAAGCGACCTCTAGCTAGGCATTCAACTCACTTGATCTCACTGAATTATTAACTTGTTAATTAATACTGAACCGCATTTATTAGACTTAACATAGAATGCATACTTGGACCAAGGGCATTATTTCCTTCAGTCTCCCACTTGTCCTTAGGGACAAGTGTGCATTTCCTAATTCCTTTGTCGCTCGATGCTTGCTCTTGAACATAAGGTAAGAGTTGTCATCCTTATTATGTCCAGAGGTGTTTCTCAGTTTCAGAGTTCAACTGATCAAATAAACAGATAATCATAGCCTATGATTCATCCGAGCACGGCCATGCATTTCACAGTTTCTAGCTCTCCGAGTGGCCTTGTACAACTTTTAAGCATCTCATCCCGGTTTATGGGAGGATAATCCCAATCTTGCGATCTTGAGATTAGACTTCGTTTGATAGGTGATTACCTGAGCGTTGCCTTTATAGCCTCCTTTTACGGTGCGACGGTTGGTCAACGTCAAAGCAACCAGTTCTCAAACAAGTAATCTCAAATCACTCAGGTATTGAGGATTTAGTGTCTAATAATTTTAATGAAATTTACTTATGACAGATTTTCATCTCTTACAGTAAAGTTTCATAGGTCTTGTCCGATACTAGTCTTCCCAAAGTAAGTATCTATGCAAATGATTATGACATTGCCATGTCCACATAGTTCAAGAAACAGAACTACTAGTCATCTTGCATTCTAATCGTCTAACGTTTTCTATGCGTCCAATTTTATGGAAAACTCCGACTAGGGACCATTTTCAACCTTTGACATTCAAGTTCACTTGATAGACATTTCTTAGTCACAGGACTGGTCCTGACAGTCTATCTTGAATATATCGTCAAATTGAAGGGACTCATCATTTAATACTAAACCAAGATTAAATGGAATATGAAAATACATTTCATATATGATAAATGTTCAACCCCATTGTTCTACAACCATGGGCCTCAAACCCATCTTTAAAACAGTTCATGGAATTCAAAGATATGCTTGATTTCCAGTGCTACAACGTGAGTGTTGCTTCTCACTTGTTGCATAGGTTTAGTTATCACGCTTTGCCAATCTTAACATCTTTTTCATCGAATGTTCTTCGAGATATGATGATAAGAACTTTTGAGTATGTTTATTTTGTGATCTAGTCTTTCTTGCTACATTAGTAGTTCTACGCATTTTGCAATGAAGAACCATTAAGTCAACATACATGTGATCTTCCCAAGTTCAATGAAGAACTCATATAAACAACTCTATTTTATTGCTTCTTAGGCAATAATTACTTTTACTTCAACTGTATAGGTTGCTAGTGATGCTTTGTTTGGATCTACTTATCCAAGCAGTTCACAGATATGTGGAAGACTCTCCAACTATATCTTAGAACATAGAAATTATTATTTTAATTTCCCACGCAACAACTCATGGTCTTCAATCCATGTTGCCATTTCAAAACACGATGCTCTTTAGCTCGTCCTTGTCAATGGTTAACTCCAAAGGGTCTTGCTTGATCCTTTGCCAGTGTTTATGCGTGTAGCATCAATATTTAGCATATCTTTATTTCCTTGAATCAAGAACTATTCCTATGCACCTTTTCAAGTACCATAAGTGTTCTTGATCTCAATCTAGTTGATCTTCACTTAGATCAATAGAGATTGGTATATGTTCGTCATGCCTAAAGTCATACGATATGTTTTTGGCGATCCTCATATTATATTATATACATGATAAATTCTTTTGCAGAATAATTCCCAATTGAATTCTATTCATGTAACTTTAGCTCATTCAGTTACAGTAGATACTGAATCCAATTAAATTCTTTGACATATAATATAGGTGAAGAATCTCATTAGATTCTTTGATGTTTAACTTAGTAAATGCTTATACATAGTTCAAACATTCATTACTTAGATTTATTCATATGGATCGAATATCTCCAATGGAGTCTTTCGTGTTTGATTTAGTAAATGCCATTACTAAACAATATCATAAGATCTTAATACCCAGTATGTACTAAGTTTCGCCTTGGTCCATCATTGATGAATAATTTCAAACCTAAGTCATTAGCATTTGAATGTTATTTCACAATAGAGAGATATGTGTGATACACATAGGACCAAATAAGTTTTACGTACTCCCACTAAACTTCTTATATATATATAAGAATCATGTATATTTTATGAAACTAAAATGCTTATTAGCTTCACTAAAATACAGTTCCAATTCCCAATTGCTTGCTTAAATCTGTACTTAGATTTCATAAGTTAGCATTCCTTTTCAAGCATTTATTTGGATCCACAAATCCTATGACATGCCATGTACATAGTTTTCTTCCAACATTTGATTGAGGAATACGTTTTGTCATCCAATTGTCATATGTACCAATATGCAATCATTGCTTGAGTTATAGACTTGAGCATTACGATTATGCATGAGGTTTCAACACAATCCATGCCATGAATTTGCTTGTAACCTTTAGCAACTAATCTAGCTTTGTGTGTGAACACAATTCCATGTTTGATGGTTTTTATCCTTAAAACAAACTTGCAACCAATAGGTGTGAAACTATTCTTGCAAATCAACAAAATTTCAATTTTGTCACCAAAACATTGGTTATGTTTTATGGCCTTTAACCATCTAAAACATTTGAGTCTATATATGGCCTCTAACCATTTTAGGGAATCTGGGTTTCGTCATAGCTTTCTTACAGGTCACAAACTCATTAATAGTTTGACTGCAAGTTGTAGGTTTCTTCACTATTAATAGAAGAATCTCATAGTTTCATTGACCTGAACTCTATGCCTACTTGGGTATCAAACAATAGAATATCAACAGGCACTTTGAGAGTCCTTTGAATATTCTGTTCTCCTTGAAGCACTTGTAAAGTCTTCTAAGAGATGTCTATTCTTTAAAGCCACTTCTAAAGTCCTTAAAGAATACGTGTTCGGATTTTCTAAAGAACTTCGAAAATCCTCCGGAATGTCCGTCTATGTTTGTTGTTTGCCTCGAAGAATTTCTAGGTCTATTTTCTCCCACTTGTCATTTTGGAAATGAATCTCCAAAAGGACATCATTTCGAGCAAACAAACATTATGTTCTCAAAAATTCGTGGTAGAAACAATACCCTTGTGTCTCATTTGAATAAATCACAATGAAACATATATCTATACTTGGGGCCTTAGTTTGTTGAATAACAAACACTAAGCTCCCACTGAGTTTAGGAACTCTTTAGATATATTATGAAAAGATATTTTGAAATTACTTTTCAATAGCTTTGACGAATTTGGTTTAGTTTGGTGGTAGTTGAGCATTTTGTTTTAGAAATTATAGAAAAAGTCTTTATGATCCATCATTGATCGAATCAAGTACTAATTGACTTCGATTATTCCAACTAAGATATGCCATATCTTATGGACCTAGATTGTGAAATTACAACACACAATCATTGATGATCATATTTGGTCTCAAGTAATCATCAACATGATCTAACCTAGATCTTTATGATTTCTTGCCAAGTGGATTTTATACTTCTGAATCTTTGAACTAGCCAAACAGATTCAACTTATATCACATTTGAGTAAATAAACCTATATTCACTCAAATCCATGTGAAATAATACAGTCATAAAACATTTCTTTAGCTTTGAACTCTATCGTCTAGGCGTTCTAACAATAGTTCATATTCTTTGTTACTTTCAACAAGTAAGACTAGCTTGTCTTAAGTTGATCTAAAAATCAACCAACTTTCAAAAGTCCATTAAAATAGAGCTTGTGAATGTTAACCTGTTGACATGGTCTAAGCAACAATGCCAAAGATTAGTGGAACTCAAATCAAGGGTTTGATTTGAACCTAGTAAAGTTTTTATTGTTAAAGATTTGTTTGTTTTAATCAAGCAAATTGACTCAACCCGTAAATGACCATTTCATTCAAATAAACAAACAAACAAGAATTGTTTTCGTTCTTCTGAATGTGAGTCTTTCTGTGTTTGAAGCAGAAATTTAGGTATGTTGATTATGGAACAAAATAGCCATTTAGTTCCAGCCTTGAAAGGACTTAAAACAACCTAGATGACCCTACAGCTAATGTAGCATTGCCATGCTTCATTTCCCACTTGTAGGCCATTAGTGTAGCCTAGCTTCCATTATTTGAGTTATTACCGAAGTAAGAACCTCAAGCGGTATATGATACCAAGGAAGTTTGATTCCTAGGTCACTTCTCTTTAAACATAAACTTATAGGTAGAAACGGAATTGTAAATTCCTATCATCTGTTCCTTTGTTTTCCTATTTCTTGTACCCTTTCTTATAGTCTTAAGAATTGAATTCTTTAGTGTTGACTTTTATACTTTGTTAGACATGTCCAATGTCACCAACAAGGTTCTTTACCATTTTAATTTATGTTGAATATTTTGTTTCAACTAGATGATCTTACTAGAAGCTTCTAAAGTTCTCTAAGCATCGATCTACTCGAATGTCTAGGGACTAGACTCATTCGAGAATTAAATGGAAAAAATATTTTAGTTTGTTAACCATTGGTAAAGCTGAGCGTTTAAACTCAATGCTTTATGATCTCAAAACTACATTGTATTTTGAATTCACAAGCACCAATTGGTTTGCCATTCGACTTTGATATTCGAAAACAACCATAAAAGTCGCTAAAAGAAACGTACATTTTAAATTGCTCATTTTCTCTCATTTCCGTGAATCGTTCTTGGATTCACTACCAATCGAGGAAATTTACTGTTACCTTTCTAAAAGGATTTACTGCAGTGCAAGATATTTAATTATAAACAATAATTAAAACATACATTGAAGCATGCAAAGTCTAAACATTTATCATGAGTAATAACTTGAAAATTAAAGCAATCATGCAATTTCAACAAGTTATTAGCATTTTATTCGAATTTATTGTTCCGGCAGGTGTGAATAAAATGATTCCAAGATCCTAAAATCATTGAAGAATTAAGCACAGTTTGTCGACTTAATCCTAAAACATCTTAGGTAAGCAAAAGCCTTTTGCTAATAGTCTAGAAACTATTCTTGGTTGATAGGTACGTCTAAGAACTTATTAGGTAAACCTATCGATTTTGCCACGACATAAAAGGACTCCTTACTTATATCGTTGAGTTTCACCAAAACTAACATGTACTCACAATTATTTGTGTACCTTGCCCCTTTAGGACCAATAAGTAACACCTCGCTGAGCGAAAACTATTACTAGATTGATGTAAAGGATATCCAAGCAAGGGTATATTTTGGCATGGCACCTTTTAACTCAATTTTTAAGTTTGGAACTTAAGGCTCTTACTATGTTGGTTAGATTTTAAGTGAACTAAAATACTTAATCATGCAACATAATCAAGCTTTGATCTCATGCATATTTAAGACATATTTAAAGCAATAAATAACTTAAAGCATGCATAAGATAAATGTGATCTAGTATGGCCCGACTTCATCTTGAAGTTTTAACTTCAAAGTCCGTCTTGAAAATCTCCGTGGGAGGCACCATTTTCTTCAAATAGGATAAGCTATAATTAAAACTAATTACAACTATTTGATGGTACGCAGACCATATTTGAATTGAAAAACAACTTTGGTACTTTAGACCAATTACATTCAAATTAATGGTACGCAGACCATATTTTCTATCCTATTTGGGCCATACTAGTCACTTCATAACCTGCAAAACAGTACATATACAATATATACCATTCACCCATTCATTATCATGAATGGCCCACATAGCTGGTTAGTAAAACACATTATGCATCACCTAAACATTTGCAGCAATTAATCAAGGGCACCAATAATCTACAAATTATTCAGTCCTTATTAATTCTAATCAAGTTGTTTTAACCTTAAGGATTTGTAGACCTAATCAAGAGTTTATGACTAAAAAAAGGGCTCCCACTTAAACCAATAAATTCATATGCTTTACTAATTTTAAACATAAAAATGTATTTCTAGTCTAACCGGAAACATACAAATTTAATTAAAATTTAAAGCTCATATAAATTTATAATTGAATCCATAAATTTAATTTAATTTCAGTCGTATTTAAATTAATTCATGATTTTAATTTTAGTAAAATAATTAGAATAAATAAAATTTATTATAATTACAATATTCAAAATTAAAATCCAAGAAAACAATTTAAATTATTAATTATAAAATTAATTAAAATTACGAAAACTGAAAATTTCAAATTAAAATTTTAAAACGATCTAATCGTAACGCAACAACCCCACGCAACGCACAGCCATAGGCCACACGCACGCAGCCATCGCTGGCCATGTGCGCGCAGCCCATGCGCTGCGTCGCATTGCTGCTGCATTCCATCGCAAGGCATCCGAGGCATGCTTGGCCTCTGGCTCGCTGCGCGCCTGCCCTCGTCGCACGCGAGCTTGCGCACATCGCACGAGGCAGTGGCATGCGAGCTGGCGCTCGCTGCGCGCGAGCGATCGTTGCTGGGCGTAGCACTCGTGGCACGCGAGCTTGCGCTCGCTGCGCGCGAGGCTCTGCACGCTTGCGCGAGGCAGTGCGCGCTGTGGCGCAGCTCGCTTGCTGCCCACACGCGACTGCTCGTGCCTTGCTCTCGCCCTCGCCCATTCGCCCATCGCACACAGCCCACGACACAAGGCAGGGCTGCTGCCTTGTGCTCGTGCACCATGGCCTTGCTCATTGCATTCGTACCGCATGGGCGACGAGCTCCCTTGCTCGTCGTCACATGCCCGCACTATACAACACCCCTTAAGGGTAACACGTAGCGTCCATTGCTTTGTGCGTGCAAGTTATATGAGCGAATCGCATAAAAATTTAAAATTTATATTCAAAATTAATGACAAATTAATAAATAATATTAATTTCATAATTTTAGGGCGAAAAAATCGAAAATTTATTATTTAATTGATTTCCGATTAACATGGATTCAAGTCTAGGTCATAAAAATTTAAAATTTAACATAAATTTACAATTTTTATGGTGGTTTTTAATCATAGGTATCTAATTAAATTATAACTAATTATGAAAATCAAATTAATTCTAAATTATTCCAATTTTCAACAAATTAATCATAATTACAAATTAGATTGCATAATTAACAAGGATAGGCATTCAAACTTGTTAAACATATACAGTAGGTCAATCAAAAATTCAAGATTTATCAACAAGAATCGCAAATATTTAATTTAAAATCTTAAATTTATGAAATTTTGCGTTCGAAAAACTAAAACCTCCGAAAAGTCATAGTTAGGCTTCGAATTTGGGAACACTGGGTTCGGCCGAAAAATACTCATTTTGTCAAAATTTTAGAATGCCTTTTACATGCGGAATTGACACAAAAATCACTCGATTTGGATGAGTAACGAAGAAACTGCAAAAAAACTGCGTACGTATAATTAAATAAACGCAATTTGCAATTAATTAACAATTACGAAAATTAATCACCCCTTTTTTAATTCTTGCAAATTTGTAATATTTAACCATGTTCATGCAATTTAGATTATGAAAACAATAAGAGGCTCGTGATACCACTGTTAGGTTATGATACATATGACAATACATAAATCATGCGGAAAAACCATAAAGCCAGGAAAGCATATTATTTACACATAATCATTTAGCATAGTATAGATGCATACACTTTGTAGCGTGCCTTCCCTAGCTGCGCCCGAACCGAACAAGAACAAGTCTTTAGGACTCCAAGTGTCGTCCCTCCGTAGATAGTCCACAGTACGTCCGGATCCGCCTTAAGATTGACCAACTAGAATCGCCCTTAAGGTGCTTAGGAATTTTCGGCTATTAGTGCAAGAGAGTGGCTGAATTTTCTTTCAAAAACTTACCCTTTGAATACTTCAATCGTACCCATAAATTGTGACCCTAGGCACTTATTTATAGGAGTATGGAAAAGGAATTGTAATCCTACTAGGATGTGGATTTGCTAATTAGAACTTTATTAGGACTCTAAATAACAAAGCATATCTAATAGGATTAGAATTTTAATCTTTGCACAAATCCTAATAGGATTAGGATTTCCCGCACACGCATCGTACAAGCCGTGCACCCGCGCAGGCCTTGCGGCCCACCACAGACGCACAGCCCATGTGCGGTGCTGCGCGCGCGCGCGCCCTTGGCTGGGCCTGGCCTTGCACTGGGCCTGGTCGAGGCGTGCGTTGCTGCGTGCAGCTCGTTGGGCGATGGCCTGACTTCGTGCTGGGCCTTCGTCTAGCGGGCCTCGTCCGATGCTAATTCGTACGATACGCTTCCTATTAAATTCCCGATTCCGGAATTCATTTCCGATACGAACAATATTTAATATTTCCGATTCCGGAATTAATTTCCGTTTCGAACAAATATTTAATATTTCCGTTTTCGGAATTATTTTCCGATTCCGATAATATTTCCGATTCTGACAATATTTCCGTTTCCGGCAATATTTCCGATTCCGGCAATATTTCCATTTCCGATAATATTTTCCAATACGTACCATGTTTCCGTTTCCGGCAACATCTACGACTTGGATAATATTTATATTTCCGATACGATCCATATTTCCGTTTCCGGCAATATCATCGTTTCCGGAGTATTCATTTCTTGCTTGTGACGATCTCAGCTCCCACTAAAACCAAGATCCGTCGATTCCGAATATCCATAGATAGAGTATTTAATGCCATTAAATACTTGATCCGTTTACGTACTATTTGTGTGACCCTACGGGTTCAGTCAAGAGTAAGCTGTGGATTAATATCATTAATTCCACTTGAACTGAAGCGGCCTCTAGCTAGGCATTCAACTCACTTGATCTCACTGAATTATTAACTTGTTAATTAATACTGAACCGCATTTATTAGACTTAACATAGAATGCATACTTGGACCAAGGGCATTATTTCCTTCAGTCTCCCACTTGTCCTTAGGGACAAGTGTGCATTTCCTAATTCCTTTGTCGCTCGATGCTTGCTCTTGAACATAAGGTAAGAGTTGTCATCCTTATTATGTCCAGAGGTGTTTCTCGGTTTCAGAGTTCAACTGATCAAATAAACAGATAATCATAGCCTATGATTCATCCGAGCACGGCCATGCATTTCACAGTTTCTAGCTCTCCGAGTGGCCTTGTACAACTTTTAAGCATCTCATCCCGGTTTATGGGAGGACAATCCCAATCTTGCGATCTTGAGATTAGACTTCGTTTGATAGGTGATTACCTGAGCGTTGCCTTTATAGCCTCCTTTTACGGTGCGATGGTTGGTCAACGTCAAAGCAACCAGTTCTCAAACAAGTAATCTCAAATCACTCAGGTATTGAGGATTTAGTGTCTAATAATTTTAATGAAATTTACTTATGACAGATTTTCATCTCTTATAGTAAAGTTTCATAGGTCTTGTCCGATACTAGTCTTCCCAAAGTAAGTAAAGTATGGCATCTGGATCCTCAAAGCCTGGCGGTTGTTCCACATAGACCTCTTCCTTGAGAATATCGTTTAGGAAGGCACATTTGACATCCATTTGATAGAGTTTGAATCCCATATATGATGCAAATGCTATTAGTATGCGTATTGCTTCCATTCTGGCAACTGGAGCAAAAGTCTCTTCAAAGTCTATTCCTTCTTGTTGATTGTATCCTTTGACAACCAATCTGGCTTTGTTCCTGGTAATCGTAGCATGTTCGTCTTGTTTGTTTCGGAAGACCCACTTGAGACCTATTACTCGATTGTTCAATGGTATAGGCTCAAGATGCCATACTTTATTTCTTTCGAATTCATTAAGCTCCTCCTGCATGGCAATGATCCAATCAGAGTCAGTTAGTGCCTCTTTATAATTTTTAGGTTCAATCATGGATAAATAAGCATAGAAAGCACAAAAGTTTTTGAGTTGGGATCTTGTTGTTGTTCCACGTCCGAGATCACTGATTATTTGGTCAAGTCGGTGTGAGCTTTGATGTTTCCAAGGTCTGGGTTGGAAAGGTGTAGTTGTTTCTTCAACAGGTTGTTCCACTTGTTTATTTGTTTCTGTATGATATTCGGTCTGTACTGGTTCCTCTTCACCTAAGTTATCTTCTGGTGTCTCTTCAATTTGAGCTCGTCCTTCCATTTGAGAAATCCTCCTTAACTCTTCGTCTTCTGTTACTCTAGTAAGTCCTAGTTTGAAGTTTCCATCAGAGGTTGTACCTGCAACAAGATTTTGGGAGTCAGTTTCATCAAATATAATATGTATGCTTTCTTCCATGCACATGGTTCTTTTGTTGAACACTCTATAAGATTTGTTGTTTGAGGCATATCCCAAGAATATAGCTTCATCACTTCGTGCATCAAATTTTCCCAGTTGATCCTTTCCATTGTTGTGGACGAAGCATTTGCATCCAAAGATTCTGAGATGAGTTATAGAGGGTTTTCTTCCTCTGTATAGTTCATATGGAGTTTTGTTTTTGATGGCTCTAATTAATACTCGATTGATCACATAGCATGCGGTGTTTAGAGCTTCGGCCCAGAAACTTTTTGGAAGTCCACTAGCAATCAGCATTGTCCTTGTCATGTCTTCAAGAGTTCGGTTCTTTCTTTCTACAACACCGTTTTGTTGAGGTGTTCTGGGAGCAGAGAAATTGTGATCTATTCCTGAATCTTTACATAGATCATCAAACTTTTTATTTTGAAATTCTGTACCATGATCCAATCTGATGTGGACCAGTTTGTGACTGCTTTGTCGTTGAACCCTAGTGGCGAAAGCCAAGAATTCTTCAAACGTTTCTTCCTTGCTGGCTAGGAAAATTACCCATGTGTATCTCGAGAAGTCATCTACAATTACGAGTACATACTTCTTTCCACTCCTACTTTGAGTTCTCATTGGTCCACATAAATCCATGTGGATCAGCTCCAGTGGTCTTGTTGTACTGATTACTCCCTTTGACTTGAACGACGTTCTTACTTGCTTTCCTTTGATACAGGCATCACTGTAGACACCTACTTTTGTCCCCATTCCCGAAAGGGAAGGTTCGATGATGAGAACGTAAATCTCCACTTGACAACGAATCTCCTATAAAATAACGAATCTCAATTCCCCTTTTCATTTCACCTGAAACCTGCTATTTATAGAAACCTGCTATTTATGGAAACCTGCTAAAAATAGTAACGGCGTAATGGGTAGTTTTTAAAAGTGGCAAGTCATAAAAGATAGAAACCTGTCAGAATTAGGTGTTGCACTCCAACATAAATCCTAAATGAGATAGAAATTGCGAGAGAATCCTATTCCTAATATGATTCGAAAGTAAGAGTTACGTATTAATTAAAATCCTAACGAGCCTAGAGTTCGTAACGGGCCCAGACGCATTCCGTCATAAAATTAATACGCACTAAAAGACTCTATTAAGTCTCATACGCGAGTCCGAATCCGACAAGGAAACGGCCAAAACATCAATTTCAACGCCAAGCCATGGGCGCTGAAATTGCCCAGATCCTATTTGTTAGGTTATGATACATATGACAATTCATAAATCATGCGGAAAAACCATAAAGCCAGGAAAACATATTATTTACACATAATCATTTAGCATAGTTTAAATGCATACTCTTTGTTGCGTGCCCTCCCTAGCTGCGCCCGAACCGAACAAGAACAAGTCTTTAGGACTCCAAGTGTCGTCCCTCCGTAGATAGTCCACAGCACGTCCGGATCCGCCTTAAGATTGACCAACTAGAATCGCCCTTAAGGTACTTAGAATTTTCGGCACTTTATAGGCAATTGTATGACTGAATTTTGCTCTCAAAAACTCACTTTGAATACTTGAATGCTCAATGTAAATATGTCACCCTAGGCATCTATTTATAGAGTTATGGAAAAGGATTTGGAATCCTATTAGGATACTAATTTATTTAATTATAATCCTACTAGGACTCTAATTAAATAAACTAAATCTTTTAGGATTAGATTTAATCATATGACAAATCCCGGTAGCTTTAGGATTCGAGTAGCACACAAACATACACGCACGCACAGCAGCCCACGAGGGGCGCCATGCGCGCGCGCAGCCCGCGAGCTCGCAGCCCACTGCCGCAAGCCCACACGCTGCCGTAGCCTTGGCGCGCGCTGGGCCTGCCTTGCGGTGGGCCTGGCGCAGCCTTGGCTGGTGCGTTTGTGGCGCGCTGGCTTGCTGGGCGATGGCCCGGCTTCGTGCTGGGCCTTCGTCTGGCAGGCCTCGTCCGATGCTAATTCGTACGATACGCTTCCGATTAATTTCCCGATTCCGGAATTCATTTCCGATACGAACAATATTCAATATTTCCGATTCCGGAATCAATTTCCGTTTCGAACAAATATTTAATATTTCCGTTTCCGGAATTATTTTCCGATTCCGATAATATTTCCGATTCTGACAATATTTCCGTTTCCGGCAATATTTCCGATTCCGGAAATATTTCCATTTCCGATAATATTTTCCGATACATACCATGTTTCCGTTTCCGGCAACATCTACGACTTGGATAATATTTATATTTCCGATACGATCCATATTTCCGTTTCCGGCAATATCATCGTTTCCGGAGTATTCATTTCTTGCTTGTGACGATCTCAGCTCCCACTGAAACCAAGATCCGTCGATTCCGAATATCCATAGATGGAGTATTTAATGCCATTAAATACTTGATCCGTTTACGTACTATTTGTGTGACCCTACGGGTTCAGTCAAGAGTAAGTTGTGGATTAATATCATTAATTCCACTTGAACTGAAGCGGCCTCTAGCTAGGCATTCAACTCACTTGATCTCACTGAATTATTAACTTGTTAATTAATATTGAACCGCATTTATTAGACTTAACATAGAATGCATACTTGGACCAAGGGCATTATTTCCTTCAGTCTCCCACTTGTCCTTAGGGACAAGTGTGCATTTCCTAATTCCTTTGTCGCTCGATGCTTGCTCTTGAACATAAGGTAAGAGTTGTCATCCTTATTATGTCCAGAGGTGTTCCTCGGTTTCAGAGTTCAACTGATCAAATAAACAGATAATCATAGCCTATGATTCATCCGAGCACGGCCATGCATTTCCCAGTTTCTAGCTCTCCGAGTGGCCTTGTACAACTTTTAAGCATCTCATCCCGATTTATGGGAGGACAATCCCAATCTTGCGATCTTGAGATTAGACTTCGTTTGATAGGTGATTACCTGAGCGTTGCCTTTATAGCCTCCTTTTACGGTGCGACGGTTGGTCAACGTCAAAGCAACCAGTTCTCAAACAAGTAATCTCAAATCACTCAGGTATTGAGGATTTAGTGTCTAATAATTTTAATGAAATTTACTTATGACTGATTTTCATCTCTTACAGTAAAGTTTCATAGGTCTTGTCCGATACTAGTCTTCCCAAAGTAAGTATCTATGCAAATGATTATGACATTGCCATGTCCACATAGTTCAAGAAACAGAACTACTAGTCATCTTGCATTCTAATCGTCTAACGTTTTCTATGCGTCCATTTTTATAGAAAACTCCGGCTAGGGACCATTTTCAACCTTTGACATTCAAGTTCACTTGATAGACATTTCTTAGTCACAGGACTGGTCCTGACAGTCTATCTTGAATATTTCGTCAAATTGAAGGGACTCATCATTTAATACTAAACCAAGATTAAATGGAATATGAAAAATACATTTCATATATGATAAATGTTCAACCCCAACGTTTTACAACCATGGGCCTCTAACCCATCTTTAAAACATTTCATGGAATTCAAAGCTATGCTTGATTTCCAGTGCTACAATGTGAGTGTTGCTTCTCATTTGTTGCATAGGTTTAGTTATCATGCTTTGCCAATCTTAATATCCTTTTCATCGAATGTTCTTTGAGATAGGATGATAAGATCTTCTGAGTATGTGTATTTTGTGATCTAGTCTGTCCAGCTACAAGAGTGGTTCTACGCATTTTTCAATGAAGAATCATCAAGTCAGCAGACATGTGATCTACCTAAGTTCAATGAAGAACTCATTAATACAAACAACTCTGTTTTATTGCTTCTCAGGCAATAAGTACTTCTACTTCAACTGTTTAGGTTGCTAGTGATGCTTTGTTTGGATTTACTTATCCAAGCAGTTCACAGATATGTGGAAGACTTTCCAGCTGTATCTTTGAGCATAGAAATTAATATTTTAATTTCCCACGCAACAACTCATGGTCTCCAATCCATGTTGCCATTTTAAAACACGATGCTCTTTAGCTCGTCCTTGTCAATGGTTAACTCCAAAGGGTCTTTGCCTGATCCTTTGCTAGTGTTTATGCGTGTAGCATCAATATTTAGCATATCTTTATTTCCTTGAATCAAGAACTATTCCTATGTACCTTTTCAAGTACCATAAGTATTCTTGATCTCAATCTAGTTGATCTTTACTTAGATCAATAGAGATTGGTATATGTTCGTCATGCCTAAAGTCATACGATACATTTTTGGCGATCCTCATATTATATCATACATGATAAATTCTTTTGCAGAATAATTCTCAATTGAATTGTATTCATGTAACTTTAGCTCATTCAATTTCAGTAGATACTGAATCCAGCTAAATTTTTTGACATATAATATAGGTTAAGAATCTCACTTAGATCCTTTGATGTTTTAACTTAGTAAATGCTTATACATAGTTCAAACATTCATTACTTAGATTTATTCATATGGATCGAATATCTCCAATGGAGTCTTTCGTGTTTGATTTAGTAAATGCCATTACTTAATCCAAAACAATAATATAAGATCTTTGTAAATAGATCTTAATACCTAGTATGTACTAAGTTCCGCCATGGTCCATCATTGATGAATAATCTCAAATCTAAGTCATTAGCATTTGAATGTTATTTCTCAATAGAGAGATATGTGTGTGATACACACATGACCAATTAAGTTTTACGTACTCCCACTAAACTTCTTATATATCTATAAGAATCATGTATATTTTATGAAACTAAAATGCTTATTAGCTTCACTAAAATACAGTTCCAATTCCCAATTGCTTGCTTAAATCTGTACTTAGATTTCATAAGCTAGCATTCCTTTTCAAGCATTTATTTGGATCCACAAATCCTATGACATACCGTGTACATAGTTTATTCCAACATTTGATTGAGGAATACGTTTTGTCATCCAATTGCTATATGTACCAATATGCAATCATTGCTTGAATTATAGACTTGAGCATTACGATTATGCATGAGGTTTCAACACAATCCACACCGTGAATTTGCTTGTAACCTTTTAGCAACTAATCTAGCTTTGTGTTGTGAACACAATTTCATGTTTGATGGTTTTTATCCTTAAAACAAACTTGCAACCAATAGGTGTGAAACTATTCTTGCAAATCAACAAAATTTCAATTTTGTCATCAAAACATTGAGTGTGTTTTATGGCCTCTAACCATTTAAAACATTTAAGTCTATATATGGCCTCTAACCATTTTAGGGAATCTGGGTTTCGTCATAGCTTTCTTACAGGTCACAAACTCATTAATCTACATGATAATAGTTTGACTGTAAGTTGTAGGTTTCTTCACTATCTAATAGAAGAATTGCATAGTTTCAGTGACCTGAACTCCATGTTTCTTCACTATCTAATAGAAGAATCTTATAGTTTCAGTGATTTGAATTCTATGCCTATTTGGGTATAGAACATCAAACAATAGAATATCAATAGCCACTTGAAAGTCCTTTGAATATTCTGTTCTCCTTGAAGCACTTGTAAAGTCTTCTAAGAGATGTCTATTCTTTAAAGCCACTTCTAAAGTCCTTAAAGAATACGTGTTCGGATTTTCTAAAGAACTTCGAAAAGCCTCCGGAATGTCCGTCTATGTTTGTTGTTCGCCTCGAAGACTTTCGAGGTCTATTTTCTCCCACTTGTCATTTTGGAAACGAATCTCCAAAAGGACATTATTTCGAGCAAACAAACATTATGTTCTCAAAAATTCGTGGTAGAAACAATACCCTTGTGTCTCATTTGAATAAATCACTATGAAACATATATCTATACTTGGGCCTTAGTTTGTCAAATGACAAACATTAAGCTCCCACTGAGTTTTGCAACTCTCTAGATATATTTTATGAAAAGTTATCCTGAAATTACTTTTCAATAGCTTTGACGAATTTGGTTTAGTTTGGTGGTAGTTGAGCATTTTGTTTTAGAAATTATAGGAAAAGTCTTTATGATCCATCATTGATCGAATCAAGTACTAATTTACTTCGATCATTCCAACGTAGATATGCCATATCTTATGGAGCTAGATTGTGAAATTACAACACACAATCATTGATGATCATATTTGGTCTCAAGTAATCATCAACATGATCTAACCTAGATCTTTATGATTTCTTGCCAAGTGGATTTTATACTTCTGAATCTTTGAACTAGTCAAACAGATTCATCTTTATGTCACATTTGAGTAAATAAACCTATATTCACTTAAATCCATGTGAAATAATAAAGTCATAAATTCTTTCTTTAGCTTTGAACTCTATTGTCTAGGCGTTCTAACAATAGTTCATTTCTTTTGTTACTTTCAACAAGTAAGACTAGTTGTCTTAAATTGATTTAGAAATCAATGAACTTTCAAAAGTCCATCAAAATAGAGCTTTTGAATGTTAACTTATTGATATGGTCTAAGCAACAATGCCAAAGATTATTGGAACTCAAATCAAGGGGTTGATTTGAACCTAGTAGAGTTCTTTTAAAGAGTTGTTTGTTTTAATCAAGCATATTGACTCATCCCGTAAATGACCATTTCATTCAAATAAACAAACAAACATTGTTTTTGTTTTTCTTGAATGTGAGTCTTTCTGTGTTTGAAAACAGAAATTTAGGTATGTTGATTATGGAACAAAATAGCCATTTAGTTCCAGCCTTGAAAGGACTTAAAACAAACTAGATGACCCTACAGCTAATGTAGCATTGCCATGCTTCATTTCCCACTTGTAGGTCATTAGTGTAGCCTAGCTTCCATTGTTTGAGTTATTACCGAAGTAAGAACCTCAAGCGGTATATGATACCAAGGAAGTTTGATTGCTAGGTCACTTTTCTTTAAACATAAACTTATAGGTAGAAACGGAATCGTAAACTCCTTTCATTTGTTCCTTGTTTTCCTATTTCTTGTACCCTTTCTTATAGTATTAAGAATTGAATTCTTTAGTGTTGACTTTTATACTTTGTTAGACATGTCCAATGTTACCAACAAGGTTCTTTACCATTTTAATTTATGTTGAATATTTTGTTTCAACTAGATGATCTTACCAGAAGCTTCTAAAGTTCTCTAAGTATCGATCTATTCGAATGTCTAGGGACTAGACTCATTCGAGAATTAAATGGAAAAAAGATTTTAGGTTGTTAACCATTGGTAAAGCTGAGCGTTTAAACTCAATTCTTTATGATCTCAAAACTACATTGTATTTTGAATTCACAAGCACCAATCGGTTCGCCATTCGACTTTGATACTCGAAAACAACCATAAAAGTCGCTAAAAGAAACGTACATTTAAATTGCTCATTTTCTCTCATTTCCGTGAATCGTTCTTGGATTCACTACCAATCGAGGAAATTTACTGTTACCTTTCTAAAAGGATTTATTGCAGTGCAAGATATTTAATTATAAACAATAATTAAAACATACATTGAAGCATGCAAAGTCTAAACATTTATCATGAATAATAACTTGAAATTAAAGCAATCATGCAATTCAAACAAGTTATTAGCATTTTATTCGAATTTATTGTTCCGGCAGGTGTGAATAAAATGATTCCAAGATCCTAAAATCATTGAAGAACTAAGCACAGTTTGTCGACTTAATCCTAAAACATATTAGGTAAGCAAAAGCCTTTTGCTAATAGTCTAGAAACTATTCTTGGTTGATAGGTACGTCTAAGAACTTATTAGGTAAACCTATCGATTTTGCCACGACATAAAAGGACTCCTTACTTATATCGTTGAGTTTCACCAAAACTAACATGTACTCACAATTATTTGTGTACCTTTCCCCTTTAGGACCAATAAGTAACACCTCGCTGAGCGAAAACTATTACTAGATTGATGTAAAGGATATCCAAGCAAGTGTATATTTTGGCATGGCACCTTTTAACTCAATTTTTAAGTTTGGAACTTAAGGCTCTTACTATGTTGGTTAGATTTTAAGTGAACTAAAATCCTTAATCATGCAACATAATCAAGCTTTTGATCTCATGCATTTTAAGACATATTTAAAAGCAATAAATAACTTAAAACATGCATAAGATAAATGTGATCTAGTATGGCCCGACTTCATCTTGAAGCTTTAACTTCAAAGTCCGTCTTGAAAATCTCTGTGGGAGGCACCATTTTCTTCAAATAGGATAAGCTATAATTAAAACTAATTACAACTATTTGATGGTACGCAGACCATATTTGAATTGAAAAACAACTTTGGTACTTTAGACCAATTACATTCAAATTAATGGTACGCAAACCATATTTTCTATCCTATTTGGGCCATACTAGTCACTTCATAACCTGCAAAACAGTACATATACAATATATACCATTCACCCATTCATTATCATGAATGGCCCACATAGCTGGTTAGTAAAACACATTATGCATCACGTAAACATTTGCAGCAATTAATCAAGGGCACCAATAATCTACCAATTATTCAGTCCTTATTAATTCTAATCAAGTTGTTTTAACCTTAAGGATTTGTAGACCTAATCAAGAGTTTATGACTAAAAGGGCTCCCACTTAAACCAATAAATTCATATGCTTTACTAATTTTAAACATAAAAATGTATTTCTAGTCTAACCGGAAACATACAAATTTAATTAAAATTTAAAGCTCATATAAATTTATAATTGAATCCAAAAAGTTTAATTTAATTTCAGTCGTATTTAAATTAATTCATGATTTTAATTTTAGTAAAATAATTAGAATAAATAAAATTTATTATAATTACAATATTCAAAATTAAAATCCAAGAAAATAATTTAAATTATTAATTTTTAAATTAATTAAAATTACGTAAACTGAAAATTTCAAATTAAAATTTCAAAACGATCCAATCGCAACGCAACAACCCCACGCAACGCACGCCCATGGGCCACACGCACACAGCCATCGCTGGCCATGTGCGCGCAGCCCATGCGCTGCGTCGCATCGCTGCTGCTGCTCTCCTTCGCAAGGCATCACGCGAGCTGGTGCTCGCTGCGCGCGCCAGCACTCGATGCACGCGAGCCATCGCTCGCTGCGCTCGCTCGCCAGCGCTCGCTTCATGCGAGCCAGCGCTCGCTGCGCGCGCTCGCCCTGCTCGCTTTATGCGGGCCATTGCTCGCTGCGCGCGCTTGACAGCGCTCGATCCTGCGAGCCATCGCTCGTTGCGCGAGGCATCGACGCTGGGCGTAGCACTCGTGGCACGCGAGCTTGCGCTCGCTGCGCGCGAGGCTCCGCACGCTTGCGCGAGGCAGTGCGCGCTGTGGCGCAGCTCGCTTGCTGCCCACACGCGACTGTTGTGCCTTGCTTTCGCCCTTGCCCATTCGTCCATTGCTCACAGCCCACGACACAAGGTAGGGCTGCTGCCTTGTGCTCGTGCACCATGGCCTTGCTCATTGCATTCGTGCCGCATGGGCGACGAGCTCCCTTGCTCGTCGTCACATGCCCGCACTATACAACACCCCTTAAGGGTAACACGTAGCGTCCATTGCTTTGTGCGTGCAAGTTATATGAGCGAATCGCATAAAATTTAAAAAATTTATATTTAAAATTAATGACAAATTAATAAATAATATTAATTTCATAATTTTAGGGCGAAAAATCGAAAATTTATTATTCAATTGATTTCCGATTAACATGGATTCAAGTCTAGGTCATAAAAATTTAAAATTTAACATAAATTTACAATTTTTATGGTGGTTTTTAATCATAGGTATCTAATATAATTATAAATAATTATGAAAATCAAATTAATTCTAAATTATTCTAATTTTCAACAAATTAATCATAATTACAAATTAGATTGCATAATTAACAAGGCTAGGCATTCAAACTTGTTAAACATATACAGTAGGTCAATCAAAAATTCAAGATTTATCAACAAGAATTGCAAATATTTAAGTTAACATCTTAAATTTACAAAATTTTGCGTTCGAAAAACTAAAACCTCTGAAAAGTCATAGTTAGGCTTCGAATTTGAGAATGCCTTTTACATGCGGAATTGACACAAAAATCACTCGATTTGGATGAGTAACGAAGAAACTGCCGAAAAATTGCGTACGTATAATTAAATAAACGCAATTTGCAATTAATTAACAATTACGAAAATTAATCACCCCTTTTAATTCTTGCAAATTTTTAATATTTAACCATGTTCATGCAATTTTAGATTATGAAAATAATAAGAGGCTCGTGATACCACTGTTAGGTTATGATACATATGACAATTCATAAATCATGCGGAAAAACCATAAAGCCAGGAAAACATATTATTTACACATAATCATTTAGCATAGTTTAGATGCATACTCTTTGTTGCGTGCCCTCCCTAGCTGCGCCCGAACGGAACAAGAACAAGTCTTTAGGACTCCAAGTGTCGTCCCTCCGTAGATAGTCCACAGCACGTCCGGATCCGCCTTAAGATTGACCAACTAGAATCGCCCTTAAGGTACTTAGAATTTTCGGCACTTTATAGGCAATTGTATGACTGAATTTTGCTCTCAAAAACTCACTTTGAATACTTGAATGCTCAATGTAAATATGTGACCCTAGGCACCTATTTATAGAGTTATGGAAAAGGATTTGGAATCCTATTAGGATACTAATTTATTTAATTATAATCCTACTAGGACTCTTATTAAATAAACTAAATCTTTTAGGATTAGATTTAATCATATGACAAATCCCGGTAGCTTTAGGATTCGAGTAGCACACAAAAACACACGCACGCACAGCAGCCCACGAGGGGCGCCATGCGCGCGCGCGCAGCCCGCGAGCTCGCAGCCCACTGCCGCAAGCCCACACGCTGCCGTAGCCTTGGCGCGCGCTGGGCATGCCTTGCGGTGGGCCTGGCGCAGCCTTGGCTGGTGCGTTTGTGGCGCGCTGGCTTGCTGGGCGATGGCCCGGCTTCGTGCTGGGCCTTCGTCTGGCAGGCCTCGTCCGATGCTAATTCGTACGATACGCTTCCGATTAATTTCCCGATTCCGGAATTCATTTCCGATACGAACAATATTCAATATTTCTGATTCCGGAATCAATTTCCGTTTCGAACAAATATTTAATATTTCCGTTTCCGGAATTATTTTCCGATAATATTTCCGATTCTGACAATATTTCCGTTTCCGGCAATATTTCCGATTCCGGCAATATTTCCATTTCCGATAATATTTTCCGATACGTACCATGTTTCCGTTTCCGGCAACATCTACGACTTGGATAATATTTATATTTCCGATACGATCCATATTTCCGTTTCCGGCAATATCATCGTTTCCGGAGTATTCATTTCTTGCCTGTGACGATCTCAGCTCCCACTGAAACCAAGATCCGTCGATTCCGAATATCCATAGATGGAGTATTTAATGCCATTAAATACTTGATCCGTTTACGTACTATTTGTGTGACCCTACGGGTTCAGTCAAGAGTAAGCTGTGGATTAATATCATTAATTCCACTTGAACTGAAGCGGCCTCTAGCTAGGCATTCAGCTCACTTGATCTCACTGAATTATTAACTTGTTAATTAATACTGAACCGCATTTATTAGACTTAACATTGAATGCATACTTGGACCAAGGGCATTATTTCCTTCACTATTATCAACGCCTGGCTCTGGGCGCCGAAATCTCCGGCGCCCAGCCCTGGGCGCTGATAATACCTGGTACGTGTTTTTTCCTAATTTCTCGTGGATTAGAGTTCTACAATTCTATCTTTCCACGAACTCTTTTCTATAAATATAGCCCATGTTCGACGTGAAAAAAGGGACACAACGACACACAATTCATATTCTGAGTATTGACTCCAACCCCTAGCCTAAGCCTCACGCTGCAAAATTGTTCACGCGTTCTGTCGCAATTGATCCATAAATCGAACAGAACGTATCCTGTCCCATAATTTTAGATTCGTTAAATAAAAAGGAGCAATAGCAAAGTCAAAGTGGTTAGTTTCCTGAGAACCGTGACGCACCTCTCAAGGGTGCGTCGTAATGTGTCCCTTTTCTATGATTTAATTGCTTTCTTCGCCATTTTTATGAACTGTTAAACTAACTAAATCTGATTGTTCTACCACGCCTAACAAATATAATATTTTTGGGAAATTGGATTATCATGCTAGGTCCCTTAATGCTATTTAAATCAGATAATCGCGATCGATCTAGTATTATATGTTGCATATTGCTAAAATCAACTCAGATTAGTTTAATAGTTAACGCATGTCCCTTCAATTATTTATGCTGAGCTAGGAAGGATATCCTGCCTCTGGAGTTATCGACGAGCGAGTACTCCTCTCGGTAGTTACAGTCCCCCGAACCCTCAATCTCTACCTTGCGGGTGTATGTTGAGAGATCCCCACACCAGGGATCACAAGGGAACCTACGGCCGTCGTGGTCAAACATAATTGCACTCCCTTTATGTCACGATAACCGGGTTTTGTCAGTTTTTCTCATTGTCGTTAAAAACTGAATGGCGACTCCTATATTACTAGTCAATTGGGTGTAAACTCACAGGAAATCCAATTACACTTGATTGAATAAAAAGAATCGTCACACCCACGAGGGACGAGGTCACGCATTAGCCTCGTGCTTTTTCGACCCCCTCACAGTGGCGACTCCACTGGGGATAGTGAAGGAAATACTCGTGCTTGTAGGTAATCAAAATAGCCGAAGGGTGAAACGATCCTACCCCGCGTTTATTTCCCCATCAAGTTGGGACGACCTGAAAATCAGCATATTAATGTGAACGGGCAGAACCGCATAACGAATCTTGGCTCCCTTGGTGTTTCATCTTGGGAGTTGGGACTAAGGATACCCATCGCCAACCGGGGGGTGCATGCGCTTCGAATGTTGTCCACTCGGCACTTTCGCTAGTAGTACACCCGTCCCAAACCCAATCGCTCGCCCATTAGGTCCCTCTCGCCTGCATGCCCCCTTGGCTTGCACTTGCGGGTTGGCCTCTTGAGCGAAATTCGTCTGTTGAAGACACTACCTCGACCGGGGCATGTGTTGGATCTACGATAGAAGCGGGACCAAGCCAGGCGCAAATAACTACCCATAGAAGCCTATCATAAATTACATGACATATTATTATTGCTTCATGATGTAATGTTAGTAATGTGTAGCGAAATATGTGATTGTGTGACAAACAATGTTAGCAAACCAACGACCTAAAAAATCGCCCAAACATTCATAAACTAATTTTCCAAAGAGTTATACCGAAATACGTGTTCCGCAAACCCGAACGATCGCCACAAAAATAAGCGACGCTCGGGATGGCCTGTAACAAATCCCACAAACGATGCACGACGCGTAAAGGATGTTATTAGGCAAGCACGCAAAATCGAAGTCGCATAAACAAAAGTAGACGCAAACAGAATACGAGTACCAGTCAGGGACGCATTTTCAGCGCCCGTGGCTGGGCGCCGAACTTTCTCACGCCCACTGCTGGGCGTTGAAGTTGCTGCCTGGCCTTTTGGTCAGGCACAACAGCCTCGGTGCCCGCGCATAAAAAAATATACGTAGCAAAAAAAAAAACTTTTCGAAAAATTGCTGCGAGGGCGTATGAAAAGGCACTCGATTCTAAAAGGGACTTGTAAAAAATAAAATAACTCTTTGTGTCGTTGTTAGGCCTCCTATGACGACAATGTTCGACACCAAAACCGAGCATGCTAATGAAATAACCTTGAATGTCACATGGGCAAAGTATTAAAAAAAAATGATGTTCGAATAAAGTCTTCAAGAAAAAATAATGTTCAAATAAAAAAGTAAGTAAATCCGAGTCTAGACTAGGCTATGCCAAAGTACAATCTAAATCCTAAGTCGTAGTTGTCTTATCCATAGAATCGGTCCTAATGCTTGGTGTCGTTCTGCAAGTTAAAAGGTTAAACCATATTGAGTCTCCCTTTCTAACATTTAAATCAATAAGCACCCATATGTAATTGCCATCCCTTGCTAAGAGTCTACGGCCTCAATACTCTCTCTCACCCATAAAAAGAATATGTTATGTATTTGCAAAATGGAAACGGTCACATTCTGAAAATCATTCCCCCATAGTCGCACAACCCCCAAAGTGAACCTAAGGTGTCAATACCATTGGCAAGAAGAATTAATTGCCTCAAGGCTTATGATCGCATTGGGTCACGACCATCATAGTCCTCTTGAGCCACTCGCTCCTTGAAACACTACTAAGTACGGACTAAAAGATTTTCCATGAATGCAACATGACCAACCATGAAAATACCCAAATCGGCATACCATAAGGCTACCATTGGGGTAAAGCAATACACATTAAGAGAGAAGCCGCACTAATGATTCTAGTCTTGCAAAAATAAAAATTCGATCCCCTAATTAACTACCTTGCCAACATTAAGCAAAATGGCGCAGGACAAATGAACACCCAAGGGATAAAATCTAAAGTGTCAACCAACGAAAGGTATGGTCCAATTAGCCTAAGTCTGAGAGTCGCTTGGTCAAGTGTTATAGGCTTACGCCACGTCATTATTTTGAGTCTAGGCCACCTCCTTGTATTCATACACGGGTTATAACCAGAAAGATTAATGAAAGTTCGAGTCTAAATCACAACTTCCAATTAAATCTCAGAAACTGGAATCTGAAAAGAAGCAAAAAAAAATATTTTCGATGTAATTCTTTCGTTAAATTTCAATAAGGTAAAAACAACATTTTGAATCTACGCTATTTGCACATTTTAAGAAACGACTAAATACGCTTGCAAAGTAAGGCAATTTAAAGGTCCACCCTAGGCCTACTAAAATTAAAGGTATACCCTAGGCCTACTAAAATTAAAAGTCCACTATAGGCCTATCAAACGAGGCTCACTCAGTCTCGCCTCGTGACTCAAAGACCACAACCATCTACCTTTTAGCCCAAATATAATTTTTTTTGAAGGACTTATATTGGGGAGAAATCCCAAGCGAAAAGAGCAAGCCATGAAATACTTAAAAAGAAAGAGAAAAGGGAGAGCGAAAAGAGCGAGCCATGAAATACTTAGCCCGTGCCTCCCAAAGCGCGAAATTTACACAAGTAAAGCAAAGGAAAAGAATTGAGTCAACCAACCCAAATCATAAGATTCTACGATGTCTACCCTTTCCAATCCTTATGTTCTTAGACGCCTTCGCTCTGGGGCCCCTGTTCAGCTCATTTAACCCATCCATGTTCTCATCGCCATAACCCAAGAAACCATTAACTCGACTCTTGTTCCTGAACTTGTTGTCAACTGCAAACCACGTACGGCCATTGACACGTGCGTCATACCCATTATTTCCAAAACCTGCTCTTACACCACCATTAGCATAATGACCATATAACTTGTGTGGATACATCCTGTTGATATACCCTTGAGCCGTCCCCATGCTACTCATTGGCCTCGGTTGATGTAAGCTCATGATCCTAGCTTGAGGCTGCAAATTGTGAGTCCTAGCAGATGTAATCCTCATGCTCGACCAATACCTATACAAATTATCCTATCAAACCGTCTTGAGTCACGAATAAAAAAGGAAGACAAATGAAAAGTACAAAAAAATAATAAATAATAAAAAATCAAACTTTGCAAAGCGCCTCTAAAGTTAGTCTAAAAAGAAAAAGAAGCATTTGGCGCACCAAAAAAGATCCGCCCAGAAGTCATTTTCAGCGCCCAGAGCTGGGCGCCGAAATCTTTAGCGCCCCAGCCTGGGCGCTGAATATCTCTGCTCGCCAAATTTTGTCCTGAAGTGCTCGTCATTTTATCCGCACATGCACGGAAAAATAACGAACACTTGGAGGGGTACAGCACGTATACGTACCAAAAAATACATGTACTCAAAAAAAATTATGTACTCAAAAAATATAAAACAAATTTTTGGCTTACGGCAAAGCGGCAGATTAAAATAATAATAAACTTCACTTATTCTACCGTTTCAAATAATATGTTTCCACCTCAGAACATACTTGTTTAAAATCGGCATTCTATGAAACCATTTTCTAGGCTAAGAACTACGCAAGACCTGATTCCAAATTAAATTTATTTAAGGCGGATACGTAGGCAATCCATGATTCGGTCCAACCAATTTGACAAAAAATATTAAAGCCTATAGAAAAACAAGAATAAAAAATAGAAGTCCCTTATTGAAATTTAATTATTTGCAATCCAAGTCGAAAGAAAAATTTAAGTCAAAAGGAAGAATTCAAGACATCAAGATGCCAAAACAAGCACACATCGAGAAATAATAAGGGCACGTACCCTTGCCAGAAGGAGCACTCACACTCCTAGGCACTTAGCCAAGACTCAAAAGATCGCTTTGCCTCAATGGAATGGGGGCTAGCGCAAGCGTACATGACCTCTAAAAGTACTCGACTTGACCCTCCCTAAAGCGAACTAACTCACTTAAAGACTTTCTTTCACCACTAGACATAGTCGTTCGCTTAAAGACCTTCTTTCACCGCTAGACACAGTCATAATCGCCAACAAGTAGTAAAGGCAGTAAGCTTGCAATAAAGAGGATTGTTCTACGGCATCGCCCCATCGTTCATTCGAACTCAGGGCACCCGTTCATGGTAATTCAAATGTTTGAGAATCCCCTTTGAAAAAAAACAGACATTGTCAATAGGACTTGGCGCTTAACCAAGGCTCACCCTACTCAGACATATGACACGGGCATCTAAAATCGAAATCTAAAAGCATCATTAATGGGAAGACATAATAGCAACTGGGGGCTAAAAATTGAAATGAAAGAGCTAGGGAAAGAACTAAGTATACCTTGACCTTTTATGCAGACATACACCAAGTAAATCTAAAATTTGAAAACGGTTTATATTCCCGCAATTCTGGAAAAGATGGCCCTAAAAGCCTAAAAGCATATGCCAAACGGGCACAAGTAATATCTTGACACCTGCACCCTGGCTTCCAGCAAATCCTTAGACAGCATTCCAAAATCGTAACAGTATTTTGATTCACTCATGTAATCCTGTATGAACCCTTTTATAAGTCAACCTACTTAGGACACCTCGGATTGTACACAGTAGGACTCGGATTTCAAATAATTTTCAAAAGACTTCTTCGAACATAATAAAGTGTCGTTGGTTTAAGCTAAGTATGTGTTTATCTCGATGTTGCAAGTGAGTCAAAAGGATTTCTAAATATGATTATGGGTAAAGAAAGGCACCTAGCTTTTGGTCAAGGCACACTTCAACATGTGACTACCTTGAC
The DNA here is from genome assembly GCF_020520425.1 of Spinacia oleracea. Classification (NCBI taxonomy): domain Eukaryota; kingdom Viridiplantae; phylum Streptophyta; class Magnoliopsida; order Caryophyllales; family Amaranthaceae; genus Spinacia; species Spinacia oleracea. The sequence goes on from NC_079490.1 coordinate 119,094,107, forward strand.
CATGGAAATGTCGCACAATACGACATTTACAAGAGAAGTAGCAAAATCACTACTCGAACATACTTCGCACTAAACGAGTCTGGTTCAAACTATTCACGATCCATGTCACCATGAATGCACAAAAACGTATGCAAGGCATTATAGCACCAAGCCAATCCCGTAGCTACAGTTGGAGGCTTGAGAAAAACACTTTAAAAATGCTCGAAATGACGATTTCATCGCAAATTCTCGACGCTAATGCTATTCATATGTCATAGGGGCACAATCCTAAGCTTTAATCGCGTAAAACGAACCTTAGAATGGCTACAACCCCTCCCGAATTCTAAGCGCTACTTAGAATATATTGTTAGGTTATGATACATATGACAAATACATAGATCATGCGGAAACAACCATTAACCCAGGAAACATATTATTTACACATAATCATATAGCATAATTAGATGCATACTCTTTGTTGCGTGCCTTCCCTAGCTGCGCCCGAACCGAACAAGAACAAGTCTTTTAGGACTCCAAGTGTCGTCCCTCCGTAGAAAGTCCACAGCACGTCCGGATCCGCCTTAAGATTGACCAACTAGAATCGCCCTTAAGGTACTCAGAAAATTCGGCACTTTTGAGCAAGATGTGTGTTTGATTTTCTCTCAAAAAACTCACTTTTGAATACTTGAAAACTTGTATATAAATTATGAGCCCTAGGCCTTTATTTATAGAGTTATGGAAAAGGAATCGTAATCCTAGTAGGATGCGAATTAATTGGAATTAGAATTCTACATGAATTCTACTTAATCAATTTATCCAATAGGAATAGACATTTAATCATACACTGACTCTTGCAGATTCAGGAATCTCGCATGAGCTGAAACTCACACACACACGGCAGCCACAAGGGCTGCCCATGCGCGTGCGAGCAGCCCGCGCAGCACGGCCCACGCATGCGCGGCCTTGTGCGCGCTGGGCTGTGGCGTGCGTGCTTGCTGGGCGATGGCCTGGCTTCGTGCTGGGCCTTCGTCCGGCAGGCCTCGTCCGATGCTAATTCGTACGATACGCTTCCGATTAAATTTCCATTTCCGGAATCAATTTCCGTTTCGAACAAATATTTAATATTTCCGTTTCCGGAATTATTTTCCGATTCCGGTAATATTTCCGATTCTGACAATATTTCCGTTTCCGGCAATATTTCCAATTCTGGTAATATTTCCATTTCCAATAATATTTTCCGATACGTACCATGTTTCCGTTTCCGGCAACATCTACGACTTGGATAATATTCATATTTCCGATACGATCCATATTTCCGTTTCCGGCAATATCATCGTTTCCGGAGTATTCATTTCTTGCCTGTGACGATCTTAGCTCCCACTGAAACCAAGATCCGTCGTTTCCGAATATTCATAGATGGAGTATTTAATGCCATTAAATACTTGATCCGTTTACGTACTATTTGTGTGACCCTACGGGTTCAGTCAAGAGTAAGCTGTGGATTAATATCATTAATTCCACTTGAACTGAAGCGGCCTCTAGCTAGGCATTCAGCTCACTTGATCTCACTGAATTATTAACTTGTTAATTAATACTGAACCGCATTTATTAGACTTAACATAGAATGCATACTTGGACCAAGGGCATTATTTCCTTCAGTCTCCCACTTGTCCTTAGGGACAAGTGTGCATTTCCTAATTCCTTTGTCGCTCGATGCTTGCTCTTGAACATAAGGTAAGAGTTGTCATCCTTATTATGTCAGGAGGTGTTCCTCGGTTTCAGAGTTCAACTGATCAAATAAACAGATAATCATAGCCTATGATTCATCCGAGCACGGCCATGCATTTCACAGTTTCTAGCTCTCCGAGTGGCCTTGTACAACTTTTAAGCATCTCATCCCGATTTATGGGAGGACAATCCCAATCTTGCGATCTTGAGATTAGACTTCGTTTGATAGGTGATTACCTGAGCGTTGCCTTTATAGCCTCCTTTTACGGTGCGACGGTTGGTCAACGTCAAAGTAACCAGTTCTCAAACAAGTAATCTCAAATCACTCAGGTATTGAGGATTTAGTGTCTAATAATTTAATGAAATTTACTTATGACAGACTTTCATCTCTTACAGTAAAGTTTCATAGGTCTTGTCCGATACTAGTCTTCCCAAAGTAAGTATCTATGCAAATGATTATGACATTGCCATGTCCACATAGTTCAAGAAACAGAACTACTAGTCATCTTGCACTCTAATCGTCTAACGTTTTCTATGCGTCCAATTTTATAGAAAACTCCAATTAGGGACCATTTTCAACCTTTGACATTCAAGTTCACTTGATAGACATTTCTTAGTCACAGGACTGGTCCTGACAGTCTATCTTGAATATATCGTCAAGTTGAAGGGACTCATCATTTAATAAACCACAAATTAAATGGAAAAATGAATTCCTTTCATTTATTGTGAATGATTAACCAATAATGTTTTACAAAGATTTAAACTCTAAAACTTTAAAACATTAAACAGAGACATCAAAGCCATTCTCCAATATGCTTGATTCCCATAGCTGCAGTGTGCGAGTTGTGCTTCGCTTGCGGCAGAGGTTTAGTTAATGGATCTGATATGTTGTCATCAGTTCCAATTTTGCTTATCTCGACTTCTTTTCTTTCAACGAACTCTCGTAGAAGGTGAAATCTACGAAGTACATGCTTGACTCTCTGGTGGTGTCTAGGCTCTTTTGCCTGTGCAATAGCTCCGTTATTATCACAATACAGGGCTATTGGTCCTTTAATGGAGGGGACTACACCAAGTTCTCCTATGAACTTCCTTAGCCATATAGCTTCCTTTGCTGCTTCATGTGCAGCAATGTACTCCGCTTCAGTTGTAGAATCCGCAATGGTGCTTTGCTTAGCACTTTTCCAGCTTACTGCTCCTCCGTTGAGGCAGAAGACAAACCCAGACTGTGATCTGAAATCATCTTTGTCGGTTTGGAAACTTGCGTCCGTATAGCCTTTAACAATTAATTCATCATCTCCACCATAGACCAGGAAGTCATCTTTGTGCCTTTTCAGGTACTTCAGAATATTCTTGGCAGCAGTCCAATGCGCCTCTCCTGGGTCTGACTGGTATCTGCTCGTAGCACTGAGTGCGTACGCAACATCCGGGCGTGTACATATCATAGCATACATTATTGAACCAATCAATGATGCATATGGAATCCCATTCATTCGTCTACGCTCATCAAGTGTTTTTGGGCACTGAGTCTTGCTTAGAGTCATTCCATGAGACATGGGTAGGTAGCCTCGCTTGGAGTCCGCCATCTTGAACCTATCAAGCACCTTATTGATATAAGTGCTTTGACTAAGTCCAATCATCTTTTTAGATCTATCTCTGTAAATCTTGATGCCCAATATGTACTGTGCTTCTCCTAGATCCTTCATCGAAAAACATTTCCCAAGCCAAATCTTGACAGAGTTCAACATAGGAATGTCATTTCCGATAAGCAATATGTCGTCGACATATAATACTAGGAAAGCAATTTTGCTCCCACTGACCTTCTTGTATACACAAGATTCGTCCGCGTTCTTGATGAAACTAAAGTCACTGACTGCTTCATCAAAACGTATATTCCAGCTCCTGGATGCCTGCTTCAATCCGTAGATTGACTTCTTTAGCTTGCATACCTTTTTAGCATTCTTTGGATCCTCAAAACCTTCAGGCTGTGTCATAAACACAGTTTCTGTTAAAACGCCGTTTAAGAAAGCAGTTTTGACATCCATCTGCCATATTTCGTAATCGTAATATGCAGCGATTGCTAACATTATTCGAATAGACTTTAGCATTGCAACTGGTGAAAAGGTTTCATCGTAATCCACACCGTGGACTTGCCTGTAACCTTTCGCAACCAATCTAGCTTTGAAAACTTCAAGTTTCCCATCCTTGTCCTTTTTCAGTTTGAAAACCCATTTGCTTCCAATGGCTTGGTAGCCATCTGGCAAATCGACCAAATCCCATACTTGGTTTTCAGACATGGAGTCTAATTCAGATTGCATGGCTTCTTGCCATTGCTTGGAGCTAGGGCTCATCATAGCTTGCTTGTAAGTCGCAGGTTCATCACTTTCAAGTAATAGAACGTCATAGCTCTCGTTCGTCAAAATACCTAAGTACCTTTCCGGTTGAGATCTATATCTTTGCGATCTACGCGGGGTAACATTTCTAGATTGACCATGATTCTCACCAGATTCTTCTAAAGATCTCTGAGTTTCATCCTGAATGTCATCTTGAGCATTCTCTAGAGTTTGTTGTTCGACTCGAATTTCTTCGAGGTCTACTTTTCTCCCACTTGTCATTTTGGAAATGTGATCTTTCTCCAAAAAGACACCATCTCGAGCAACAAACACTTTGTTCTCAGATGTATTGTAGAAGTAATACCCCTTTGTTTCCTTTGGATAGCCCACAAGGATACATTTGTCAGATTTTGGATGAAGTTTGTCTGAAATTAATCGTTTGACGTATACTTCACATCCCCAAATCTTAAGAAAAGACACATTTGGAGGCTTTCCAAACCATAATTCGTATGGAGTCTTTTCGACAGCTTTAGACGGAGCTCTATTTATAGTGAGTGCAGCTGTATTTAGTGCATGTCCCCAAAATTCTAATGGAAGTTCGGCCTGACCCATCATTGACCTGACCATGTCTAGCAAGGTTCTGTTCCTCCGTTCTGACACACCGTTCCATTGTGGTGTTCCAGGAGGAGTCAATTCTGATAGAATTCCACATTCTTTCAGATGGTCATCAAATTCATAGCTCAGATATTCACCGCCTCTATCAGACCGCAGTGCCTTGATCTTCTTGCCTAATTGATTCTCTACTTCACTCTGAAATTCCTTGAATTTGTCAAAGGATTCAGACTTATGCTTCATTAGGTAGACATAACCATACCTACTGAAGTCATCAGTGAAAGTGATAAAGTAGCTGAAACCACCTCTAGCATTTGTACTCATTGGTCCACATACATCTGTATGGATTAAACCCAATAGTTCATTTGCTCTTTCTCCAACTTTAGAGAAAGGTTGCTTTGTCATTTTGCCAAGTAAACATGATTCGCATTTACCATAATCCTCTAAGTCAAATGGTTCAAGAATTCCTTCCCTTTGAAGTCTTTCTAAGCGTTTCAAGTTTATATGGCCTAATCGACAATGCCACAGATAGGTGAGATCTGAATCATCCTTTTTGGCCTTTTTGGTATTTATGTTATATACTTGTTTGTCGTGATCTAATAAATAAAGTCCATTGACTAATCTAGCAGATCCATAAAACATCTCTTTAAAATAAAACGAACAACTATTGTCTTTTATTATAAAGGAAAATCCCTTAGCATCTAAGCAAGAAACTGAAATGATGTTTTTAGTAAGACTTGGAACATGGAAACATTCTTCCAGTTCCAAAACTAGCCCGGAGGGCAACGACAAATAGTAAGTTCCTACGGCTAATGCAGCAATCCGTGCTCCATTTCCCACTCGTAGGTCGACTTCACCCTTGCTTAACTTTCTACTTCTTCTTAGTCCCTGTGGATTGGAACATAAGTGTGAGCCACAACCTGTATCTAATACCCAAGAAGTTGAATTAGCAAGTATACAGTCTATAACGAAAATACCTGAAGATGGAACGACTGTTCCGTTCTTCTGATCTTCCTTTAGCTTTGGACATTCTCTTTTGTAATGGCCTATTCCATCACAATAAAGACAGCTTGATGTGGACTTGTCCTGCTTTGATTTAGCATTGCCCTTGGACTTTCCACCTTTCTTGAATGGTCTCTTTCTAGCCTTGAGTAAATCTTTGGCTTCACAGTCCAGTACTATTTCAGCCTTTCTGACAAGGTGAATAAATTCTGCAACTGTTTCTTCTCTTGGTTCACTTAGGTATTGTTGCTTGAAGCGACCAAACCCACTGTGTAGTGAATTGAGCAAGACAGAGACTTCCATCCTTTCGCTTATTGGTGTTCCTAGTAGACTTAGGCGATCAAAATATGAACACATAAGATCCACATGGAACCTCAGTGGGACGCCTACCTTCTGTTTAGTGCGAAGGAGCTGAACATGTGTTTCTTGGACCTCCATCCTATAACACCTGTTGGGAGAACTAACCTTTAGCCCAGACATTGATTCAATCAACTCATGGACGTTCAGGTCCCTGTCCTCCGTACTTCCACGACAGATATCCCTCAGATTCTTGATGAGCGTAAAAGGTTCATAGGCTACAAACCTTCTAGCCCAATCATCAGGGATATTGTTCAGCATGAGACTCATAACCTTTTTGAGATCCGCATCCCAGGCGTAAAATCTCTCAGGGGTCATGTCTCTGGCATAGTAGCTTGGCATGGGATGTGATAGTACATACTCAAGTCCATTGAGTTTGACTATTTCAACTAGCTTAGCTTCCCATTCAAGAAAATTTGTCAGGTTCAGCTTGACCATAAGCTCAGAACCCATGATGATGTTTTGATTGTTGTTTGCCATATTAAAACTACAATTGAAAAGAATAAACAAATAAATAACCATTCACAGTTTCTCTTAATAAACTTAAATTCTAGCATTCATGCATAATTCAATGTTTATTAAGCATTTTATTCAAGTTATGTGTTCCGGCAGGTATGAATAAAATGATTCCAAGATCCTAAAATCATTGAAGAACTAAGCACAGTTTGTCGACTTAATCCTAGAACATCTTAGGTAAGCAAAAGCCTTTTGCTAATAGTCTAGAAACTATTCTTGGTTGATAGGTACGTCTAAGAACTTATTAGGTAAACCTATCGAATTTGCCACGACATAAAAGGACTCCTTACTTATATCGTTGAGTTTCACCAAAACTAACATGTACTCACAATTATTTGTGTACCTTGCCCCTTTAGGACCAATAAGTAACACCTCGCTGAGCGAAAACTATTACTAGATTGATGTAAAGGATATCCAAGCAAGTGTATATTTTGGCATGGCACCTTTTAACTCAATTTTTAAGTTTTGGAACTTAAGGCTCTTACTATGTTGGTTAGATTTTAAGTGAACTAAAATCCTTAATCATGCAACATAATCAAGCTTTTGATCTCATGCATTTTAAGACATATTTAAAGCAATAAATAACTTAAAACATGCATAAGATATTTGTGATCTAGTATGGCCCGACTTCATCTTGAAGCTTTGACTTCAAAGTCCGTCTTGAAAATCTCCGTGGGAGGCACCATTTTCTTCAAATAGGATAAGTTATAACTAATTACAACTATTTGATGGTACGCAGACCATATTTGAATTGAAAAATAACTTTGGTGCTTTAGACCAATTACATTCAAATTAATGGTACGCAGACCATATTTTCTATCCTATTTGGGCCATACTAGTCACTTCATAACCTGCAAAACAGTACATATACAATATATACCATTCACCCATTCATTATCATGAATGGCCCACATAGCTGGTTAGTTAAACACATTATGCATCACGTAAACATTTGCAGCAATTAATCAAGGGCACCAATAATCTACCAATTATTCAGTCCTTATTAATTCTAATCGAGTTGTTTTAACCTTAAGGATTTGTAGACCTAATCAAGAGTTTATGACTAAAAGTGCTCCCACTCAAACCAATAAATTCATATGCTTTACTAATTTTAAACATAAAATTGTATTTCTAGTCTAACCGGAAACATACAAATTTAATTAAAATTTAAAGCTCATATAAATTTATAATTGAATCCAAAATTTAATTTAATTTCAGTCGTATTTAAATTAATTCATGATTTTAATTTTAGTAAAATAATTAGAATAAATTCCATTTATTATAATTATAATATTCAAAATTAAAATCCAAGAAATTAATTTAAATTATTAATTTTAAAATTAATTAAAATTACGTGAACTGAAATTTTCAAATTAAACATTCAAAACGATCTAATCGAAACGCAAACACCCTACGCGTTGCACGCCCATGGGCTGTACGCACACAGCCATTGCTGGCCATGTGCGCGCAGCCCATGCGCTCGTTGCATAGCTGCTGCTGTCCCATACGCAAGCCTCCGCACAGCGCCCACCGCACGCGAGCTATCGCTCGCAGCGCGCGCGCGTTACCGCGCTCGCTGGTGCGCGAGATCGCTCGCTGGTGCGCGCGAGCCATCGCTCGCTGGGGCGCTGCATCGCTCGCTGGTGCGCGCGAGCCATCGCTCGCTGGCGCGCGAGATCGCGCGCTGGTGCGCGCGAGCCATCGCTCGCTGGCGCGCGAGATCGCTCGCTGGTGCGCGCGAGCAATCGCTCGCTGGCGCGCGAGATCGCTCGCTGGTGCGCGCGAGCAATCGCTCGCTGGCGCGCGAGATCGCTCGCTGGTGCGCGCGAGTGATGCTGTGCGCAGCGCTCGTGGCACGCGAGCTTGCGCTCGCTGCGCACGAGGCTGCGCGCTGTTATGCGAGGCAGCGCGCGCTGTGGCGCAGCTCGCTTGCTGCCCACACGCGACTGCCTTGGCTCGCCCCTCGCCCATGCCCATCCGTTCATTGCTCGTGGCACACGACACAAGGCAGGGCTGCTGCCTTGTGCTCGTGCACTACGCCCTTGCTCATTGCATTCGTGCCGCACGGGCGACGAGCTCCCTTGCTCGTCGTCGCATGCCCGCATTATACAACACCCCTTAAGGGTAACACGAAGCGTCCATTGCTTCGTGCGTGCAAGTTATTTGAACGAATCGCATAAAAATTTAAAATTTATATTTAAAATTAATGACAAATTAATAAATATTATTAATTTCATAATTTTAGGGCGAAAAATCGAAAATTTATTATCCAATTGATTTCCGATTGATATGGATTCAAGTCTAGGTCATAAAAATTTAAAATTTATCGTAAATTTACAATTTTTATGGTGGTTTTTAATCATAGGTTTCTAATTAAATTACAATTAATTATGAAAATCAAATTAATTCTAAATTATTCTAATTTTCAACAAATTAATCATAATTACAAATTAGATTGCATAATTAACAAGACTAGGCATTCAAACTTGTTAAACATATGCAGTAGGTCAATCAAAAATTCAAGATTTATCAACAGGAATCGCAAATATTTAATTTAACATCTTAAATTTACGAAATTTTGCATCCGAAAAACTAAAACCTTCGAAAAGTCATAGTTAGGCTTCGAATTTGAGAATTCTGGGTTCGGCAGAAAAATACTATTTTTGTCAAAATTTTAGAATGCCTTTTACATGCGGAATTGACACAAAAATCACTCAATTCGGATGAGTAATGAAGAAACTGCCGAAAAACTGCGTACATATAATTAAATAAACGCAATTTGCAATTAATTAACAATTACGAAAATTAATCACCCCTTTTAATTCTTGCAAATTTGTAATATTTAACCATGTTCATGCAATTTAGATTATGAAAATAATAAGGGGCTCGTGATACCACTGTTAGGTTATGATACATATGACAAATACATAGATCATGCGGAAACAACCATTAACCCAGGAAACATATTATTTACACATAATCATATAGCATAATTAGATGCATACTCTTTGTTGCGTGCCTTCCCTAGCTGCGCCCGAACCGAACAAGAACAAGTCTTTTAGGACTCCAAGTGTCGTCCCTCCGTAGAAAGTCCACAGCACGTCCGGATCCGCCTTAAGATTGACCAACTAGAATCGCCCTTAAGGTACTCAGAAAATTCGGCACTTTTGAGCAAGATGTGTGTTTGATTTTCTCTCAAAAAACTCACTTTTGAATACTTGAAAACTTGTATATAAATTATGAGCCCTAGGCCTTTATTTATAGAGTTATGGAAAAGGAATCGTAATCCTAGTAGGATGCGAATTAATTGGAATTAGAATTCTACATGAATTCTACTTAATCAATTTATCCAATAGGAATAGACATTTAATCATACACTGACTCTTGCAGATTCAGGAATCTCGCATGAGCTGAAACTCACACACACACGGCAGCCACAAGGGCTGCCCATGCGCGTGCGAGCAGCCCGCGCAGCACGGCCCACGCATGCGCGGCCTTGTGCGCGCTGGGCTGTGGCGTGCGTGCTTGCTGGGCGATGGCCTGGCTTCGTGCTGGGCCTTCGTCCGGCAGGCCTCGTCCGATGCTAATTCGTACGATACGCTTCCGATTAAATTTCCATTTCCGGAATCAATTTCCGTTTCGAACAAATATTTAATATTTCCGTTTCCGGAATTATTTTCCGATTCCGGTAATATTTCCGATTCTGACAATATTTCCGTTTCCGGCAATATTTCCAATTCTGGTAATATTTCCATTTCCAATAATATTTTCCGATACGTACCATGTTTCCGTTTCCGGCAACATCTACGACTTGGATAATATTCATATTTCCGATACGATCCATATTTCCGTTTCCGGCAATATCATCGTTTCCGGAGTATTCATTTCTTGTCTGTGACGATCTTAGCTCCCACTGAAACCAAGATCCGTCGTTTCCGAATATTCATAGATGGAGTATTTAATGCCATTAAATACTTGATCCGTTTACGTACTATTTGTGTGACCCTACGGGTTCAGTCAAGAGTAAGCTGTGGATTAATATCATTAATTCCACTTGAACTGAAGCGGCCTCTAGCTAGGCATTCAGCTCACTTGATCTCACTGAATTATTAACTTGTTAATTAATACTGAACCGCATTTATTAGACTTAACATAGAATGCATACTTGGACCAAGGGCATTATTTCCTTCATATATGAAGTCACCCCACTAACAAGGGTAACTGAAAATCGCGAGTCACCAAAACTCCGATCCAACTACTGCACATAACGCTCGCCCTACAAGCGCCCGTTACACAGTCTACCTCGTTCCAAGGCAAAAGCGAAAAAATCAAGGATAAGAACTGTCAAAATATACCCAGAAATCATTTTCAACGCCCAGAGCTGGGCGCCGATATCTTTAACGCCCCAGCCTGGGCGCTGAATCTTTCTGCTAGCCAAGTTTTGCCCAGATAAAAAAAAAGGGAAGAAACACCTATGAATCCTCGCATCGAACGAAGTAATAAGCCGTGCAAACCCACGCAGAAGGTGCTACACTTGTTCAAGCACCCAAACGAGGCGTGATGAAGTACTCCAATGCAAAATATAATAATGATATCCCAACACCTGGAGGAATGTTCTAAGACACGCTGTTAGGCCACACAAGCCTACGTCGCACCATAAGTTCAACCATCCCACAGTACAAAGTCTAAAAAAAGTGGAAGGCATATCGCACTAATGCGGGCACGACCAAGATCATGTGTAAAAGAGGCAAAGACTGCTTATCGCCCAAATTCAAAATGCAAGCCCCACGACTCCTACATTAAGGATTAAAGGTAGCGAAATATTACCACGGAAGGGATAGCTCGCACCTACACGAGCGGAACCCCAAGGCATCTTTCTCAAAAGAACCTACCAAAAATCGTACGCCAAAAGGAAGCATCCCAACATGCATATTTGGGGGCTCCAAGCTACAAAACAACCATAGCAAAATAAAAAAAATCTCGAAGCAAATGTTCGAACAATCGAAAGGGTACGATGTTTGAGCCCACTTCATGAATGGGCCTGAACCCTATCAAGCTTCTAAGCAAACTATTCAAAATCAGTCATTGCTCAAAAAAAAAAATGATTCAAGCAAACTGATTAATGGACCGTACACAACGGCCATTCTATGAACGCTCGTTCGCACATACATATCATCTTTTCTAAGTATCATTTACGAACGCGTTCAAAAGAAGAAAAAAGAAGACGAACGATCAAGAGGCCAACTGTGTCATCAAGAAACCTCGCCAGAAATTATTTCCAGCGCCCAGCGCTGGGCGCCGAAATCTTTAACGCCCAGGCCTGGGCGCCGAAAATGAACCCAGGCTCAAAAAAAGGGCCCTAACTTCTATTGGGCCCTGCCGCATCCATTCGACTCGAAAATTGCCGATTTCCTTACTGAAAGTCGCACCTCACCACTTTGTCAAGAGTAGCACACCACTACAAATATCGCTCGCACTTACGAGTACAACCCCAAACATGATTAAAAGACGTTATGAAGTATGCGAAAAATGACCACCAAAGCCCGAGTGCTTGGGGGCTCGCGAAAGTATACTCCAACAAAGAGCGCGCAATCAAAATCACATTCCCGGGCTGCGCTATACGCCGCCCCATGTTTGGATGATCTCAAAGGAACAGGTTCGACCTCAGAAAAGGGTCGTCATTAACATTTGTACATGGTCCTCTGATCAAAGATCAAGTAGTGGCAAAAATCGAGCCATAAAGACTAGCTAAAACCACGAAAGCGGACGGTCGCAAGACAAAGGTCCATCTGAACACGTTGTCAGCCCACATTCAGGTTATAACTAAATTCGAGCATCCCTCGAAAGAATTCGCTCATGCGAGAATGAATAAGAAAAGAAATTCTCAAAGAAATCACAAGAACAAATGAAATAGGGACTTGCCCACCTCAATCGGGCAAGATCGCGCCACGAACCGCCCGAATTCCAAATAGAAAAACGAATTCAGGGATGTCCACCCTCAGCGGACAGGACTCGCTCACCTTCAGCGGGCGGGGTCTGCGTCACTAGCCGCGCAGATCCTCAGTTTTCGAAAAATAAAAATATTCAAAACAAAAAAAAAGGCTCGCCATCTTTAATTAGCCGGCGGGGTCTGCGTCACTAACCGCGCAGGTCCTTAGTCGCTGCAGCGATAACTTTTTTCGGTTTTCCGTTTTTTCCCAAAAACGATGTGAGTAGCCTTTGGTTTTCCCGTTTTTCCCAAAAACGATGTGAGTAGCCTTTGGTTTTCCGTTTTTCCCAAAAACGATGTGAGTAGCCTTCGGTTTTCTGTTTTTCCCAAAAACGATGTGAGTAGCCTTTGGTTTTCCGTTTTTCCCAAAAAACGATGTGAGTAGCCTTTGGTTTTCCGTTTTTCCCAAAAACGATGTGAGTAGCTTTTGGTTTTCCGTTTTTTCCAAAAAAGAGCGATGTGAGTAGTTATTGGTTTTCCGTTTTTCCAAAAAAAGAGCGATGTGAGTAGTTTTTCCTTTTTTCCAAAAATTAAAGTATTGGTTTTCCGTTTTTTCCAAAAAGAACGATGTGCTGAATTTTACGTCCTATAAAAACAAGGGGGTTTTCTCGTTTAGCTAACCCTGAAAATGAGAATCTTTAAAAACATTTTTACCTCGTGATTGGGCTTGGCCAGGCCCAATTACACTTTATAGCTTTGATTTCGAAAACATCTGTAGCTACTCCCAATGACAAAGTGAGGGAGTTCCTACGCCTCTTTAGATACTTCCAATGACAAAGTGGGGAAGTTTCTATACTATCCGTTGACAAATCCCAATGACACGTGAGGGGTATGTCGACACTTCCAGTGATGACCCTTAAGTCGAATGTTATCACTCGGGGGCTCGTGAGACCTTCGCCAAAACAGGTCACCATGGCTTGTGCGACGCACTCCGTCTAATACTTTGACCATCGTCTTACTCCAAGACTCAGTTAAAGTGGGGGCTAACTGTAGACACCTACTTTTGTCCCCATTCCCAAAAGGGAAGGTTCGATGATGAGAACGTAAATCTCCACTTGACAACGCATCTCCTATAAAATAACGAATCTTAATTCCCCTTTTCATTTCACCCGAAACCTGCTATTTATAGAAACCTGCTATTTATGGAAACCTGCTAAAAATAGTAACTGCGTAATGGGTAGTTGTTAAAAGTGGCAAGTCATAAAAGATAGAAACCTGTCAGAATTAGGTGTTGCACTCCAACATAAATCCTAAATGAGATAGAAATTGCGAGAGAATCCTATTCCTAATATGATTCGAAAGTAAGAGTTACGTATTAATTAAAATCCTAACGAGCCTAGAGTTCGTAACGGGCCCAGACGCATTCCGTCATAAAATTAATACGCACTAAAAGACTCGATTAAGTCTCATACGCTCCGGATTCTAAGAGTCCGAATCTGACAAGGAAACGGCCAAAACATCAATTTCAATGCCCAACCATGGGCGCTGAAATTGCCCAGATCCTATTATCAACGCCTGGCTCTGGGCGCTGATAATACCTGGTACGTGTTTTTTCCTAATTCCTCGTGGATTAGAGTTCTACAATTCTATCTTTCCACGAACTCTTTTCTATAAATATAGCCCATGTTCGACGTGAAAAAAGGGACACAACGACACACAATTCATATTCTGAGTATTGACTCCAACCCCTAGCCTAAGCCTCACGCTGCGAAATTGTTCACGCGTTCTGTCGCAATCGATCCATAAATCGAACAGAATGTATCCTGTCCCATAATTTGAGATTCGTTAAATAAAAAGGAGAAATAGCAAAGTCAAAGTGGTTAGTTTCCTGAGAACCGTGACGCACCTCTCAAGGGTGCGTCGTAATGTGTCCCTTTTCTATGATTTAATTGCTCTCTTCGCCCTTTTTATGAACTGTTAAACTAACTAAATCTGATTGTTCTACCACGCCTAACAAATATAATATTTTTGGGAAATTGGATTATCATGCTAGGTCCCTTAATGCTATTTAAATCAGATAATCGCGATCGATCTAGTATTATATGTTGCATATTGCTAAAATCAACTCAGATTAGTTTAATAGTTAACACATGTCCCTTCAATTATTTATGCTGAGCTAGTAAGGATATCCTGCCTCTGGAGTTATCGACGAGCGAGTACTCCTCTCGGTAGTTACAGTCCCCCGAACCCTCAATCTCTACCTTGCGGGTGTATGTTGAGAGATCCCCACACCAGGGATCACAAGGGAACCTACGGCCGTCGTGGTGAAACATAATTGCACTCCCTTTATGTCACGATAACCGGGTTTTGTCAGTTTTTCTCATTGTCGTTAAAAACTGAATGGCGAATCCTATATTACTAGTCAATTGGGTGTAAACTCACAGGAAATCCAATTACACTTGATTGAATAAAAAGAATCATCACACCCACGAGGGACGAGGTCACGCATTAGCCTCGTGCTTTTTCCACCCCCTCACAATCATAGACTGGTAGTTTTGCAAACTTTGTATTTGGAAGACTTGTGACTAAATTTTTCGAGTTCAACTTGTTCATTAGAGAGAAACTAGCATGACCAAACCTTTTTTGGCATAACAAAGGATCATCTTCAATAACACTGAGACAGGTCAGATTGGAGTGAGGAATCGAGTTAAGGTTGACCACATATGTGTTCCCTTTCCTCTGTCCCTCTAGGATCACTGTTTCGGTGTTACTGTTGATGATTAGACATTTGTTTGAGAAGAATTTTGCATAGTTTCCTTTGTCACAAAATTGAGAAATGCTTAATAGACTGTGTCCTAGTCCTTCAACTAAAAATACATTATCGATGGAGTGAGACTTTGACTTACCTACCTTACCAATGCCAATGATGTTACCTTTCTTATTATCGCCAAAAGTTATAGTTCCACCTTCGTAGGTCGTAAGTGAGAGAAATCTATTTCTGTCTCCTGTCATGTGCTTGGAACAACCGCTATCTAGGTACCATGTGTTGTTCCCCCTCACTTCGACCTGCATGAAAATTTTAGTTAGAGTTTTTAGGAACCCAGCATAGCTTGGGTCCCTTACTTGGAATCAAATCACTCTTCTTTACCCATTTGGTCCTGGTGTACTTAATGTTCTTTTCCAAGCCTCTTTGGTTTTTGGGGCATGAGTCTCTATAATGACCGATTAGACCACAGAAGGAGTATACTATGTCACTGTAGAGATCTACTCTGGTTTTTCTAGGGTGACGTTTCTTATGATTGAAACCTAATCTTTCTGTTCGTTTGGTTCTAGCTTCTTCTATCCATTTAGGTGTTCCTTCTATTCCGTGTCTAGTTTTTCTGGCCAATTCATCTTCTAGGATGGTCTTTTCCTGGTAAATCTTGACTAGTTCCAGTTGAGTTCTTTCTAGTTCACCTTTGTAAAGGATTTTAGTCTTGGCTACTTCTAGGTCAATCAATTCTTGCTTTAGCCAGGTGTTCTCATTTCGCAAGGCTTCACAGATTTCTTTTATAAGGAGGTTCTGATCAAAGAGGCTAAAGAAACGATTGTCTATATCTATGTTAGTATTTTTAGTCCATTCTAGCTCATCAGTAAGTTCCTTTATGGTAGTCTGGTGTTCTTTATCAGAATCTAACTTTTCTTTTAGGAGATCCTCATAATCACTAGTGAGACAGGAAAGTAGGTCAAACAATTCTAATTTGGAAAGAGATTCAAGTTTATTTTTAATTTGAGCAAGACTTGCCTGGAATTTTTCGGATTCTGAGTCTGATCCATCTTCTTCATGTTCAGCTACAAGGCACAGGTGAGCTGTTTCTTCGTTGGGTTGTTCCTGTTCCTCATCCGAAGAAGTGTCTCCCCATGCAGCAATCATGGCTTTTCTCACCTCAGTTTTGGAGAATGAGTTCCTGTTATCTTTGAATCTGTCTTTGGCTGTTTCCTTTCCTTTTCCTCGTTCTTGATCCCAGAGGGGACATTCCCTAATGCGATGTTCCAAGTTTCCACACTTATGGCATCCAGTATCAGTTTTGGAGAATTTTCGGTTAGGTTTGCCTCTGTGATCTCCATCTTTATAGTTTCCGAACATTCTTCTGAATCTCCTAGCAAATAGGGCTGTTTCCTCATCTTCTTCAGAGTTTTCATCATTTTCAGTTTTTAGAGCAAGGGCCTGTTTTTGTTATTCTCTGAAGGTCGTGCATTTAGTTGCAGTTCATGAGTCAAGAGGGATCCAGCTAGTTGTTCCAGGTTAAACTTGGTGAAGTCTTTAGTTTCCTGAAGAGCAGTTACCTTGGCCATCCAGGGATCCTGTGGAAGACTTCTTAGAACCTTTCTAACTTGTTCCTCAGGAGTTATGATTTTGCCAAGAGAGTTTAATTCATTGATGATGTTCGTGAAGCGAGTGATCATGTCTTGAATTGTTTCAGAGGGCTTCATGGTGAACAGCTCATACTGGTGCATTAAAAGATCAATCTTTGATCTTTTGACTTCGTTTGTTCCTTCATGAGTAACCTGGAGCAGATCCCAAATCTGCTTCGCATTCTTGCATCCCATTACTCTATTGTGCTCGTTTGGACCTAGTTCACAGTGAAGAATTTTGACAGCCATGGCATTAAGCTCAAGCTTTTCGTAGTCGGCTTTGTCAAATTCAGCAATCGGTTTAGGAATGGTTTCACCAAAGGTGTTCAGCTTAGTGACTTGGAAGTCTCCTACTTCAATGACTCTCCATACTTGATAGTTCTCAGCCTTAATGAAGATCTCCATCCTGTTCCTCCAACAAGAATAGTATTTGCCACTAAATATTGGAGGTCGTTGTGTTGAGTATCCCTCTTCGAGTTTCTCTGTAGTGTTCATAGCTTCAGAATCGTTTTTCCCGACAGAGTTACCTGCAGTTAAAGGGTTCTGGCTCTGATACCAATTGTTAGTTTCACAGAGTTCCTCAAGAGGGGGGGTGAATTGATATTTTACGGTTTTATAAAAATTAAACTACTAGGAATAGAAATAGTAAAATATGCAAGCAAGATTTAGCGTGGAAAACTCTCTAGGCCCAATAGAGAGGAAAAAACCACGGCCCCTTTGGGGACTTAAACACATTCACTAATTAGGCAAAACAACTCAGTTTCTTTACAAGCCTAATCTACTCGGGCCACAATCTGTTAATCACCTCAGATTACAGATGACCAGGAACAACCCCTCGTTGTTCCTTCCCTTATGGAAACAGTCCCTCAACTGCTTCTCCTCACAGATCTCTTGTGAGATCTTCTCTCTTGCTCAAGTAAGCCTGACTCAGGCTTATCATACAATAACTCAACACTTTAGTCTGAAACAAAGAGATATTAAACTAATACTAATACAAGATATAAGACCACGTAACAAATACTACTCTATATGGGAACAGGAATAGACTGTTTAAAGATTAAGACTTTAAGGGTAATACCTGAAAGCTTCCGGTTAAAGTAAATAAGTCTGATAAAAACTTTCGCAAAGAACTTGAGGTGTATATATAAGAAACTAAGAGTTTACCCTAGATTCTAATTCAACACAATTTATGACTCTTTTCAAAAGGTAGATTTTCGCAAATAACTTCTTTAAAACGCGTTTAGATAAAATCAATCTTTACGGATTTGAGAGTTGTGAATTAACTCAAACTCTTAAGAGTTTAACCTCAAGTAAAATAGTAAAATCAGTTTTGTATATCGACACTTATCTTTTATAAAACAAAATCGATTTAGGACTCTATGAAATATTCGATCTGTTCCCATACTAAGCTATATTTGAATCTACTGATCTTATACCTTTCTGGACTCTATAGGATTTGCTGGGCTTCACACTCCTTTGCCCATGATTTAATCTTTCCATACGCTTTAGACTTGTACTCTTCATAATGTTGGACTTAATTTCCTTGTTGCTTCGCAGCTTGCTTCGTTGTATACTTGTCCTAACTTATAGTGACTTGTTCCGGTCATTCTTTATTTCAACAATCAGTAGAGTGTAAGCTTATCATCATCAAAACCCAGGAATCAACAAAACTCCACATATTAAGATGTTAATTAAGAAATACAAGTACATAATGTTTATCATATACCATGTATAGAATGTCTACTTAGATACGGAGTATTAAAACGCCTAATACTATGTAAGATATAAAAACATTGATATGAAATATCGAATATTAACTAAAAAAAACATTACTTAAACAATCAGTTTAATTTTACCAAATAATTCATATAATCAGCTAACTTATTACTTTTAGCACCTTATCAATTTCAGGTGGTATCTTTTCAATTTCAGTTACCTTATCAGTTTCAGCTCTATTTCAGCTAGTGTAGCCAAACATAGCCTTAGGCTCAAACTGAGAAAAGAAAACGCATATTCCTAAAGGCTTGTGTCAACCATAAGCACCAAATATTAATATTGAGACTTGGGAGCGGGATGTCTGCTTATTGTGGACTTGGTCAAGCCGCCTGGAATTTATGGAGTTACTAGTTTAGGGTTAAAATAATTTATTATTTTAATAGTAACTAAAAGACTTGTGATATTAGGAAAACATAAAAGTATAAAAGATATATGAAAAAGTATAAATTCAAAGTTGTGTAAAAAAATATTCAAATGAACTAAATTTGCATATTACTATACAAAGTTAAAAATTATAGTCGTTTACTTGTACGTAGAACGATCTAACAACGTTAACCAAACCCGAATGACTTAAGAATAATTTTCGAAAAGACCCGAGCATAACCGAGTTAGTCAAATACACATATTTTGAATTGAGTAAAATCTTGATAAATAAACTTATATGCTAGTCTACTTACCATGTATTATTATTTTAATTAACATTCTTACTTACCAGTTACCATATATTATATTATTAACTAATTTAGGGCCCGTACAACGCACGGCTACTACTAAAACAATTTATTATTTTAATAGTAACTAAAAGACTTGTAATATTAGGAAAACATGAAAGTAAAAAGGATATATGAAAAAGTATAAATTCAAAGTTGTGTAAAAAAAATATTCAAATGAACTAAATTTGCATAAAACTATACAAAGTTAAAAATTATAGTGTAGAACGATCTAACAACGTTAACCAAACCCGAATGACTCAAGACTAATTTTCGAAAAGACCCGAGCATAACGGAGTTAGTCAAATACAACATATTTTGAATTGAGTAAAATCTTGATAAATAAACTTATATGTTAGTCTACTTACCATGTATTATTATTTTAATTAACATTCTTACTTACCAGTTACCATGTATTATATTATTAATAGTAGACTAACATTAGAAGTTCATTTATCAGTGTTTTTTATATTTCTTATCAGATTAAAAAGTTATAATAATACATAAATAAAATTATATCATAAAGGACAAAATAATACTGATTTAGCTTTCCTCCAATAATATATTATGCAATACATATCTATGGTAATTAAAAAAATATTTTTATCTTAGTTTCCTATAAAAAACGTAATGTAATTTATATATTTTAAAGTAAAAAATAAAAAAATATTTTGGCGGGAAAAAATCGCACCAGGAAATGACACGTGTCATTCCTAGTGTCTCTTTTAGTATATAGTAATAGCTTAGACCAAATATATCGACCCGTTTGATTCGATCTACAATTCGAATTTGACTCGAAACGACAACTCGAAATTAAACCTAAAATAAAAAGTCTTTGACCTAAAGTCGAAATCAACTCGGAAATGATTTGACCTGAAATGACCCGATACCCGAATGGTCGGACCCGAAGTAAACTAAACCGATCTGTTAGGTTATGATACATATGATAAAACATAAATCATGCGGAAAACCTTAATGCCAGGAAACATATTATTTACACATAATCATTTAGCATAATTCAGATGCATACACTTTGTAGCGTGCCCTCCCTAGCTGCGCCCGAACCGAACAAGAACAAGTCTTTAGGACTCCAAGTGTCGTCCCTCCGTAGATAGTCCACAGCAAGTCCGGATCCGCCTTAAGCTTGACCAACTAGAATCGCCCTTAAGGTTCCTAGGATTTTCGGCTAAATAGGTTGCAAGTGTTTGGCTGATTTTGTTCCAAAACCTTACCTTTGAATACTTCAATTGTTTGTATAAATCTGTGACCCTAGGCACCTAATTATAGTGTTATGGAAAAGGAATTATAATCCTATTAGAATACAAATTTATTTAATTATAATCCTATTAGGACTCTAATTAAATAAACTTTATCTATTAGGATTAGATTTAATAATATGACGAATCCCGGTAGCCTTAGGATTTCGAGTAACACACACGAGTGGCGCACAAGCACCGCTCGCAGGCCTTACGGCCCACGCACAGCGCAAGGCCCAGCTCGTCGCTGCCTTTGAT
This sequence comes from Spinacia oleracea, assembly GCF_020520425.1. Lineage (NCBI taxonomy): Eukaryota > Viridiplantae > Streptophyta > Magnoliopsida > Caryophyllales > Amaranthaceae > Spinacia > Spinacia oleracea. Next base: position 119,114,955 of record NC_079490.1, read on the forward strand.
CCGCGGGCGCGCCCAAGGCCTTGGCTGGGCCCGGCCTTTGCGCTGGGCCAGGTCGAGGCTTGGCGTGTGTTTGTTGCGCCTTGGCTTGCTGGGCAATGGCCCGGCTTCGTGCTGGGCCTTCGTCTGGCAGGCCTCGTCCGATGCTAATTCGTACGATACGCTTCCGATTAAATTCTCGATTCCGGAATTCATTTCCGATACGAACAATATTTAATATTTCTGATTCCGGAATTAATTTCCGTTTCGAACAAATATTTAATATTTCCGTTTCCGGAATTATTTCCGATTTCGATAATATTTCCGATTCTGACAATATTTCTGTTTCCGGCAATATTTCCGATTCCGGCAATATTTCCATTTCCAATAATATTTTCCGATACGTACCATGTTTCCGTTTCCGGCAACATCTACGACTTGGATAATATTTATATTTCCGATACGATCCATATTTCCGTTTCCGGCAATATCATCGTTTCCGGAGTATTCACTTCTTGCTTTTGACGATCTCAGCTCCCACTGAAACCAAGATCAGTCAAGAGTAAGCTGTGGATTAATATCAATAATTCCACTTGAACTGAAGCGGCCTCTAGCTAGGCATTCAGCTCACTTGATCTCACTGAATTATTAACTTGTTAATTAATACTGAACCGCATTTATTAAACTTATCATTAAATGCATACTTGGACCAAGGGCATTATTTCCTTCAGTCTCCCACTTGTCCTTAAGGACAAGTGTGCATTTCCTAATTCCTTTGTCGCTCGATGCTTGCTCTTGAACATAAGGTAAGAGGTGTCATCCTTATTACGTCCAGAGGTGTTTCTCGGTTTCAGAGTTCAACTGATCAAATAAACAGACAATCATAGCCTATGATTCATCTGAGCACGGCCATGCATTTTACAGTTTCTAGCTCTCCGAGTGGCCTTGTACTACTTTCAGCATCTCATCCCGATTTATGGGCGGACAATCCCAATCTTGCGATCTTGAGATTAGACTTCGTTTGATAGGTGATTACATGAGCGTTGCCTTTATAGCCTCCTTTTACGGTGCGACGGTTGGTCAACGTCAAAGTAAGCAGTTCTAAAACAAGTAATCTCAAATTACTCAGGTATTGAGGATTTAGTGTCTAATAATTTTAATGAAATTTACTTATGACTGATTTTCATCTCTTACAGTAAAGTTTCATAGGTCTGTCCGATACTAGTCTTCCCAAAGTAAGTATCTATGCAAATGATTACGACATTGCCATGTCCACATAGTTCAAGAAACAGAACTACTAGTCATCTTGCATTCTAGTCGTCTAACGTTTTCTATGCGTCCATCTTTATAGAAAACTCCGACCAGGGACCATTTTCAACTTTTGACATTCAAGTTCACTTGATAATCATTTCTTAGTCTATCTTGAATATATCGTCAAATTGAAGGGACTCATCATTTAATAAACCACAAATTAAATGGAAAAATGAATTCTATTCATTTAATGTGAATGATTAACCAATAATGTTTTACAAAGTATTAAACTCTAAAACTTTAAAACATTAAATAAGGACATCAAAGCCATTCTCCAATATGCTTGATTCCTATAGCTGCAGTGTGCGAGTTGTGCTTCGCCTGCGGCAGAGGTTTAGTCAATGGATCTGAGATGTTGTCACCAGTTCCAATCTTGCTTATCTCGACTTCTTTTCTTTCAACGAACTCTCGTAGAAGGTGAAATCTATGAAGTACATGCTTGACTATCTGGTGGTGTCTAGGCTCCTTTGCCTGTGCAATAGCTCCATTATTATCACAATACAGAGCTATTGGTCCTTTAATGGAGGGGACTACACCAAGTTCACCTATGAACTTCCTTAGCCATTCAACTTCCTTTGCTGCTTCATGTGCAGCAATGTACCCCGCTTCAGTTGTAGAATCCGCAATGGTGCTTTGCTTAGCACTTTTCGAGCTTACTGCACCTCTGCTGAGGCAGAAGACAAACCCAGACTGTGATCTAAAATCATCTTTGTCGGTTTGGAAACTTGCGTCCGTATAGCCTTTAACAATTAATTCATCATCTCCACCATAGACCAGGAAATCATCTTTGTGCCTTTTCAGGTACTTCAGAATGTTCTTGGCAGCAGTCCAATGTAACTCTCCTGGGTCTGACTGGTATCTGCTCGTAGCACTGAGTGCATACGCAACATCCGGGCGTGTACATATCATAGCATACATTATTGAACCAATCAATGATTCATATGGAATCCTATTCATTCGTCTACGCTCATCGAGTGTTTTTGGGCACTGAGTCTTGCTTAGAGTCATTCCATGAGACATGGGTAGGTAGCCTCGCTTGGAGTCTGCCATTTTGAACATTTCAAGCACCTTATTGATATAAGTGCTTTGACTAAGTCTAATCATCTTTTTAGATCTATCTCTGTAAATCTTGATGCCCAGTATGTACTGTGCTTCTCCTAGATCCTTCATCGAAAAACGTTTCCCAAGCCAAATCTTGACAGAGTTTAACATAGGAATGTCATTTCCGATAAGTAATATGTCGTCGACATATAATACTAGAAAAGCAATTTTTCTCCCACTGACCTTCTTGTATACACAAGATTCGTCTGCATTCTTGATGAAACCAAAGTCACTGACTGCTTCATCAAAACGTATATCCCAGCTCCTGGATGCGTGCTTCAATCCGTAGATTGATTTCTTTAGCTTGCATACCTTTTTAGCACTCTTTGGATCCTCAAAACCCTCAGGCTGTGTCATAAACACAGTTTCTGTTAAAACACCGTTTAAGAAAGCGGTTTTGACATTCATCTGCCATATTTCGTAATCGTAATATGCAGCGTTTGCTAACATTATCCGAATAGACTTTAGCATTGCAACTGGTGAAAAGGTTTCATCCGAATAGACTTTAGCATTGCTTGGAGCTAGGGCTCGTCATAGCTTGTTTGTAAGTCGCAGGTTCATCACTTTCAAGTAATAGAACGTCATAGCTCTCGTTCGTCAAAATACCTAAGTACCTTTCCGGTTGAGATCTATATCTTTGCGATCTACGCGGGGTTACATTTCTAGATTGTCCATGATTCTCACCAGATACTTCTAAAGATCTCTGAGTTTCATCCTGAATGTCACCTTGAGCATTCTCTAGAGTTTGTTGTTCGACTAGAATTTCTTCGAGGTCTACTTTTCTCCCACTTGTCATTTTGGAAATGTGATTCTTTTCCAAAAAGATACCATCTCGAGCAACAAACACCTTGTTCTCAGATAAATTTTAGAAGTAATACCCCTTTGTTTCCTTTGGATAGCCCACAAGGATACATTTGTCAGATTTTGGATGAAGTTTGTCTGAAATTAATCGTTTGACGTATACTTCACATCCCCAAATCTTAAGAAAAGACACATTTGGAGGCTTTCCAAACCATAACTCATATGGAGTCTTTTCAATAGCTTTAGACGGAGCTCTATTTATAGTGAGTGCAGCTGTATTTAGTGCATGTCCCCAAAATTCTATTGGAAGTTCGGCCTGACCCATCATTGATCTAACCATGTGTAGCAAGGTTCTGTTCCTCCGTTCCGACACACCGTTCCATTGTGGTGTTCCAGGAGGAGGCAATTCTGATAGAATTCCACATTCTTTCAGATGGTAATCAAATTCATAGCTCAGATATTCACCGCCTCTATCAGATCGCAGTGCCTTAATCTTCTTGCCTAATTGATTCTCTACTTCACTCTGAAATTCCTTGAATTTGTCAAAGGATTCAGACTTATGCTTCATTAGGTAGACATAACCATATCTATTGAAGTCATCAGTGAAAGTGATAAAGTAGCTGAAACCACCCCTAGCAATTGTACTCATTTGTCCACATACATCTGTATGGATTAAACCCAATAATTCAGTTGCTCTTTCTCCAACTTTAGAGAAAGGTTGCTTTGTCATTTTCCCAAGTAAACATGATTCGCACTTACCATAATCCTCTAAGTCAAATGGTTCTAGAATTCCTTCTTTTTGAAGTCTTTCTATGCGTTTCAAGTTAATATGACCTAATCGACAATGCCACAGATAGGTGAGATCTGAATTATCCTTTTTGGCCTTTTTGGTACTTATGTTATAAACTTGTTTGTCGTGATCTAATAAATAAAGTCCATTGACTAATCTAGCAGATCCATAAAACATCTCTTTAAAATAAAACGAACAACTATTGTCTTTTATTAAAAAGGAAAATCCCTTAGCATCTAAGCAAGAAACAGAAATGATGTTTTTAGTAAGACTTGGAACATGGAAACATTCTTCCAGATCCAAAACTAGCCCAGAGGGAAACGACAAATAATAAGTTCCTACAGCTAATGGAGCAATCCGTGCTCCATTTCCCACTCGTAGGTCGACTTCTCCCTTGCTTAACCTTCTACTTCTTCTTAGTCCCCGTGGATTGGAACATAAGTGTGAGCCACAACCTATATCTAATACCCAAGAAGTTGAATTTGCAAGTATACAGTCTATAACGAAAATACCTGAAGATGGAACGACTGTTCCGTTCTTCTGATCTTCCTTTAGCTTTGGACATTCTCTTTTGTAATGGCCTATTCCATCACAATAAAGACAGCTTGATGTGGACTTGTCCTGCTTTGTTTTAGCATTGCCCTTGAACTTTCCACCTTTCTTGAAGGGTCTCCCTTTAGCCTTGAGTAAATCCTTGGCTTCACAGTCGAGTATTATCTCAGCCTTTCTGACAAGGTGAACAAATTCTGCAACTGTTTCTTCTCTTGGTTCACTTAGGTATAATTGCTTGAAGCGACCAAACCCACTATGCAGTGAATTAAGCAAGATAGAGATTGCCATCCTTTCGCTTATTGGTGTTCCTAGCAGACTTAGGTGATCAAAATATGAAAGCATAAGATCCACATGGTACCTTAGTGGGACGCCTACCCTTTGTTTAGTGCGAAGGAGCTGAACATGTGTTTCTTGGACCTCCATCCTATAACACCTGTTGGGAGAACTAACCTTCAGACCAGACATTGATTCAATCAACTCATGGACGTTCAGGTCCCTGTCCTCCGTGCTTCCACGACAGATATCCCTCAGATTCTTGATGAGCGTAAAAGGTTCGTAAGCTACAAACCTTCTAGCCCATTCATCAGGGATATTGTTCAGCATGAGACTCATAACCTTTTTGAGATCCGCATCCCAGGCGGCAAATCTTTCAGGGGTCATGTCTCTGGCATAGTAGCTTGGCATGGGATCACTAGTAGAAAAAACCCCTGTTGCAGCCCCCTTGTTGCAGCGTACATGTATAAATACGCTTCAACAACCAGTCGGTCAACGCGGGTCAAACCCTTTAAAGGGTTATCGCAGCGTACATTTTTGTTGTTCGCAGCAAATGTGTTTGTTGCAGCGTACAAAATAAAAGCCCGCAGCAACAACCCGACTTTATTGCAGCGTACATGTTATTGCCCGCTGCAACAAGTCCGCGTTTCAAAATTTTTTACTTTCCTAGGTTGCAACAAACCGCGCTCAAACGAGCGGGCTCAAACGTATGTTCCTTCTCTTCTAGCTCCAAGCTTTTTCCCTTAAACAAATATCCAAGAAGCCGTCGAACTCAGCCCTGCGTCGCCGTCGAACTCAGCCCTGCGTCGCCGTCGAACCCAAGCGTTGCTCAGCCCTGCTCGGCGTCGTGGTTCCGGTGGTTTCGGTATGGTGTGTTCAATTTCTATTTTCGTTTTTTATTTTCGTTTTCAGATTAGGGTTCAATTTTAGTTTTTGATTTTCGTTTTCAGATTAGGGTTCAATTTTAGGTTTATGATTGACAAAATCACATAGTTTTGAGTTCGATGATTTATGGGTTTCTTAGGGTTTGTTCAAATGATGTTTATGGGTTTTTAATCATTCATTACTTCATACAAAATCTTGATTTGTGCGAAATGTTGGATATTTAGGGTTTAGTTTAAGAATATCCTGCAGCACATCAGATTAAAAGGATTTTCAACTTGTTTCCTTGTCCAGCAAGGATTTTATCCTTCTTTATCCGACTTGATGAATATTGATTTTTGCATATATTTGGCTCCTGAGTACTTCCAGCACGGGAAAGTATCGGATAAAACAGATGTTTATGCCTTTGGAGTTGTTCTTTTAGAGCTAATAACAGGCTGAAAGCCAATTGAATCACTAAGGCCATCCAGAGAAGAGAACTTGGTTCAATTGGTATGCTACTGTTTTGATCTTGTATTTCTTTCATCAAGTACCTGTGACCATACGAGCTGAATTTGTGGTAGTTGACTAGTTTTAGTAAAAACTTAAGATGATATGGTCCTCTTTGGATATTTCTGAAAACAAATGGTGCACCATTAACATTGATAAGGCCCAGAAGCCGATTTGGCTTGATTCATTGATTGAGTACTGGACCGGAAGAGTTGCAACTGTGGTAGTTGACTAGTTCTTGGTTAAGATAAAGTGGTCCCTTGCTCTTTTCTATTTTCCTGAATACAAGTGTGCACTAGGAGGGCTATAATTAGTTTCAGTAATGTTGACTAACGCTAACTGCCTGTACGGTGTATAATTAGTTTGACAAAGATATGCCTCATTAGTTCTTTTACATTTATATATTTGACAAATAGATGTATTCTCTGTTTTTCTGTCAAAAATTCCTTGACATTCCTTCATAATGGCCTACCATATTTATATAAATATGAAGCTCTAAAGGCAATAACATAATCCATAAATACTCAAGTTGGATGATTTTGATCGAAAATGGTGCTAATGATGTATCAAAAAATGACCAAGAAACTTGTGGGAGTATCAAAACTGAGATTTCATTAACTGTAAGTAGTAAAAAGTTGAGGAATCATTTAATGGCCATTGATTTGTGTGAAGATGTTGGAAATATTTTCTGGAAACTAATCCTGTATTTTGTCTTCTGTTGCAGAAACTGCTACGGAGACAGAATATCTTACAGACAACAGGAGAATCCATATCCCCTCTAATGAATCACATCCTCATGTTGCTCAAATTTTATGCTAAAGGTAGTAACCACATTTTAGCTTTGTCATATAAGATCTGTTTGTCTTTCAGTTAGTTGTTTAGTTTGTTTTTAAGCTAGTTGTTTACAGTGAATTCTGTATTTTCACATGGGCTCCGTTTGGTATGGTGTAAAATTCTTTTCATGAAAAATTATTTAAGGCTTGTTTGGTCGTTATAGGTCATATTAGGCTAAAATGAGGCTTTTTTGCTCCCAAATATGAAATAAAGAACCTTAGGACTCATTTTAAACATATTAAATGTTTTATATGATTAGTTTTAACTTTACAAGACTTAATCCAATCTATTTATGCACATTCATGACTTCTTTGGCCGTTATAGGTCATATTTAGGCTAAAATGACATTTTCGCTCCCAACTTTGATCTAACGAACTTAAAAACTAATTTCAAACTTATTACATGATTCATATGATTATTTTAAACTTTCTAGGACTCATTCCAATCCATTTATGCACATTTAAGGCTCATTGTGTCGTTATAGGTCATATTTAGGCTAAAACGACATTTTCGCTCCCAACTTTGAACTTAAGAACCTAATGACTCATTTTAAACTTATTATATGATAAATATGCTTAGTTTTAAGTTTCTAAGACTTATTCTAATCTATTTATGCACATTTAATGCTTGTTTTATCGTTATAGGTCATATTTAGGATAAAATAAGGCATTTTCGATCCCAACTTTAAAATAAAGAACCTAAGGACTTATTTTAAACTTATTACATGATTAATATGCTTAGTTTTAAGTTTCTAAGACTTAATCTAACTACTTATACACATTTAAGGTTTGTTTGGTCGTTATAGGACATATTTAGGCTAAAATGACATTTTCGCTCCCAACTATGAACCAAAGAACCTAAGGACTCATTTTAAACTTACTAAATGTTTTATATGCTTATTTTTAACTTTCTAGGACTCATTCCAATCCATTTATGCACATTTAAGGCTCATTGTGTCGTTATAGGTCATATTTAGGCTAAAATGACATTTTCGCTCCCAACTTTGAACTTAAGAACCTAATGACTCATTTTAAACTTATTATATGATAAATATGCTTAGTTTTAAGTTTCTAAGACTTATTCTAATCTACTTATACCCATTTAATGCTTGTTTGATAGTTATAGGTCATATTTAGGCTAAAATGAGGCATTTTCGCTCCTAACTTTAAAATAAAGAACCTAAGCACTCATTTTAAACTTAATACATGTTTAATATGCATAATTTTAACTTTATAAGACTCGTTCCAATCTATTTATGCACCTTTAAGGCTCATTAGGTCGTTGTAGGTCATATTTAGGCTAAAATGACATTTTCGCTCCCAACTATGAACTAAAGAACCTAAGGACTCATTTTAAACCTACTAAATGTTTTATATTCTAGTTTTAACTTTCTAGGACTTATTCCAATCCATTTATGCACATTTAAGGCTCATTGTGTCGTTATAGGTCATATTTAGGCTAAAATGACATTTTCGCTCCCAACTTTGAACTTAAGAACCTAATGACTCATTTTAAACTTATTATATGATAAATATGCTTAGTTTAAGTTTCTAAGACTTATTCTAATCTGTTTATGCACATTTAATGCTTGTTTGATAGTTATAGGTCATATTTAGGCTAAAATGAGGCATTTTCGCTCCTAACTTTAAAATAAAGAACCTAAGCACGCATTTTGAACTTAATACATGTTTAATATGCATAATTTTAACTTTATAAGACTCGTTCCAATCCATTTATGCATATTTAAGGCTCATTGTGTCGTTTTAGGTCATATTTAGGCTAAAATGATATTTTCGCTCCCAACTTTGAACTTAAGAACCTAAGGACTCATTTTTAAATTATTATATGATTAATAAGCTTAGTTTTGAGTTTCTAGGACTTATTCTAATCTACTTATACCCATTTAATGCTTGTTTGATCGTTATAGGTCATATCTAGGCTAAAATAAGGCATTTTCGCTCCCAACTTTAAAATAAAGAACCTAAGGACTCATTTAAAACTTATTACATGTTTAATATGCATAATTTTAACGATCTAAGACTCGTTCCAATCTATTTATGCACCTATAGGCTCATTGGGTCGTTATAGGTCATATTTAGGCTAAAATGACATTTTCGCTCCCAACTTTGAACTAAAGAACCTAAGGACTCATTTTAGACTATTAGGACATTGTCATTAGTTTCTTGAATGTTAAAATGTGATATTTAATTTGTATTTAATCTAATGTTTAATTTAAATTTCTGTTTTTGTAAAGGTCTACACTCCGAGGATTGCGCCTTATGCGAGGAATTTGATGTGGTTCGTGAGCAATGGGCTAAGTTTTTTACCAACAAGTATTTATTATTGGCTTTAGCGCGCTTGATCGAATTGGTTTAGTTGTTATAGAATAAATTTTATATTAAAATGTATGTATAGGTTGAAATTGGAACATATATTTAAATGTAATATGTGCACTTTGGTTTTGGGATATATAGTATACAAAACTCCAGTTGTTGTTTTTATATTTGTTATACAGGTTGCGTTATTCTATTATTGTTTTGACAGGTTTCTATATTTGGTGCAAGGCACTCTAGGTATCCCTAAACAAAATTAGAATTTTCCCGCCAAAAGTGCTTTTTTGCAGCGTACATATATGTTGTACGCTGCAACAAGGGAAAAAAATTTCGCAAAAATTCAGACTTGTTGCAGCGTACAAATAAATGTACGCTGCAAAAAATTGAGTAATTCAGACTTGTTGCAGCGTACAAATAAATGTACGCTGCAAAAAGTTGAGTCTTTTGCAGCGTACATATATATGTACGCTGCAACAAGTCCAAAATTTTGCCAATTTTTTGGCACTTGTTGCAGCGTACATCTAAAAGCCCGCTGCAACAAATCACTTTTTGCAGCGAACATTGTACGCTGCAACAAGTTCAGACTTGTTGCAGGCCCCCCAGTTGCAGCATACGATGTACGCTGCAACAGGGGTCTAAAAGCCCGTTGCAATAAGGGTTTTTTCTACTAGTGGATGTAACAGTACATACTCAAGTCCATTGAGTCTGACTATTTCAACTAGCTTAGCTTCCCATTCAAGAAAATTTGTTAGGTTCAGCATGACCATAAGCTCAGAACCCATGATGATGTTTTGATTGTTGTTTTCCATAGTAAAACTACAATTGAAAAAGAATAAACAAATAAATAATCATTCACAATTTCTCTTAATAAACTTAAATTCTAGCATGCATGCATAATTTAATGTTAATTAAGCATTTTATTCAAGTTATGTGTTCTCGCAGGTGTGAATAAAATGATTCCAAGACCCTAAAACCCATTGAAGAATTAAGCACATTATGTATTTAGACTCAATTCTAAAGTCTTTTAGGTAAGCAAAAACCTTTTGCTAATAGTCTAACTACTCTTGGTTGATAGGTACGTCTAAGAACTTATTAGGTAAACCTATCGATTTTGCCACGACATAAAAGGACTCCTTACTTATATCGTTGAGTTTCACCAAAACTAACATGTACTCACAATTATTTGTGTACCTTACCCCTTTAGGATCAATAAGTAACACCCCGCTGAGCGTAAAACTATTACTAGATTGATGTAAAGGTTATCCAAGTAAGTGTTATTTTGGCATGACACCTTTTAACACAATTTTTAAGTTTGGAACTTAAGGCTCTTACTATGTTGGTTAGATTTTAAATGAACTAAAATCCTTAATCATGCAACATAATCAAGCTTCAATCTCATGCATATTTCAGACATATTTAAAAGCAATAAATAACTTAAAACATGCATAAGATAAATGTGATCTAGTATGGCCCGACTTCATCTTGAAGCTTCAACTTCAAAGTCCGTCTTGAAAATGGATTGGAAACTCCATCTTGAATTTCACCGTGGGAGGCGCCATTTTCTTCAAACAGGATCATCTATAATTAAACTAATTACAACTATTTGATGGTACGCAGACCATATTTGAATTGAAAAAACAAACTTTGGTGCATTAGACCAATTACATTCAAATTAATGGTACGCAGACCATATTTTCTATCCTATTTGGGCCATACTAGTCACTTCATCACCTGCAAAACAGTACATATACAATATATACCATTCACCCATTCATTATCATGAATGGCCCACATAGCTGGTTAGTAAAAACATGTTGTATGCATCACATAAATATTTACAGCAATTAATCAAGGGCACCAATAATCTACCAATTATTCAGTCCTTATTAATTCTAATCAAGTTGTTTAACCTTAAAGGATTTGTAGACCTAATCAAGAGTTTAATTGCTCCCACTTAAACCAATAAATTCACATGCTTTACTAATTTTAAACATAAAAATGTATTTCTAGTCTAACAGGAAACATACAAATTTATTTAAAATTTAAAGCTCATATAAAATTATAATCGAATCCATTTATTTAATTTATTTTTCAGTTGAATTAAATTAATTAAAGGTTTAATTTTAATAAAATAATTAGTATAAATTAAAATTTATAATAATTATAATATTCAAAATTAAAATCCAAGAAAACAATTTAAATTATTAATTTTAAAATTAATTAAAATTATTCGAACTGAAAACTCAAATTAAAATTCAAAACGATTCAATCGTAACACGACGAGCACTTGGGCTTGCGCCCATGTCCCATCGTGTGCACGATTGGTCGCTGCACAAGGCACACATAGCTTCACGCAACACGCAGCCACAGGCCACACGCACACGCAGCCATTGCTGGCCACGCTGCGCGCAACCTCTGTGATGTGTCGCGTTGCTGCTGCTTTCCCTCGCGAGGCATTGCTCGCTGCACGCGAGCCATCGCTCGCTGCGCGAGCCAGCGCTCGCTGGCGCGAGGCAGTGCGCGCTGTGGCGCAGCTCGCTTGCTGCCCACACGCGACTGCTCGCTTTCTCCTGCCCCTCGCCCACGCCCATCGCATAGCACACAGGGCCAGCACCTTTGCTTCGCGCGCGAGCCATGCTATGCTGCTCGCTGCATTCGTACGGCACGGGCGACGAGCTCCCTTGCTCGTCGTCGCGCGCCCGCACTATACAACACCCCTTAAGGGTAACACGTAGCTTCCATTGCTTTGTGCGTGCAACATTTATAAGCGTTTTCATAAAAATTTTAAATTTTAAATTTAAAATTAACGACAAATTAATAAATCATATTAATTTCATAATTTTAGGGCGAAAAATCGAAAATTTATTAATCAATTAATTTCCGATTAACATGGATTCAAATCTAGGTCATAAAAATTTGACATAAATTAACAATTTTTATGGTGGATTTTAATCATGGATACCTAATTAAATTATTAATTAATTATGAAAAACAAATCAATTTTATATTATTCGAAACAGTATTTTTGTCAAAATTTTAGAATGCCTTTTACATGCGAAATTGACACAAAAATCACTCGATTTGGTTGAGTAACGAATATTCTGTCGAAAACCTGCGTACATATAATTAAATAAACGCAATTTGCAATTAATTACGAAAAATAATCACCCCTTTTAATTCCTTGCAAATTTGTAAAATTTAACCATGTTCATGCAATTTAGATTATGAAAATAATAAGAGGCCCGTGATACCACTGTTAGGTTATGATACATATGACAAAACATAAATCATGCGGAAAACCTTAATGCCAGGAAATATATTATTTACACATAATCATTTAGCATAATTCAGATGCATACACTTTGTAGCGTGCCCTCCCTAGCTGCGCCCGAACCGAACAAGAACAAGTCTTTAGGACTCCAAGTGTCGTCTCTCCGTAGATAGTCCACAGCACGTCCGGATCCGCCTTAAGCTTGACCAACTAGAATCGCCCTTAAGGTTCCTAGGATTTTCGGCTATATAGGTTGCAAGTGTTTGGCTGATTTTGTTCCAAAATCTTACCTTTGAATACTTCAATTGTTTGTATAAATCTGTGACCCTAGGCACCTATTTATAGTGTTATGGAAAAGGAATTATAATCCTATTAGAATACAAATTTATTTAATTATAATCCTACTAGGACTCTAATTAAATAAACTTTATCTATTAGGATTAGATTTAATCATATGACGAATCCCGGTAGCCTTAGGATTTCGAGTAACACACACGAGTGGCGCACAAGCACCGCACGCAGGCCTTACGGCCCACGCACAGCGCAAGGCCCAGCTCGTCGCTGCCTTTGATCCGCGCGCGCGCCCAAGGCCTTGGCTAGGCCTGGCCTTTGCGCTGGGCCTGGTCGAGGCTTGGCGTGTGTTTGTTGCGCCTTGGCTTGCTGGGCGATGGCCCGGCTTCGTGCTGGGCCTTCGTCTGGCAGGCCTCGTCCGATGCTAATTCGTACGATACGCTTCCTATTAAATTCTCGATTCCGGAATTCATTTCCGATATGAACAATATTTAATATTTCTGATTCCGGAATTAATTTCCGTTTCGAACAAATATTTAATATTTCCGTTTCCGGAATTATTTCCGATTTCGATAATATTTCCGATTCTGACAATATTTCCGTTTCCGGCAATATTTCCGATTCCGGCAATATTTCCATTACCGATAATATTTTCCGATACGTACTATGTTTCCGTTTCCGGCAACATCTATGGCTTGGATAATATTTATATTTCCGATACGAACCATATTTCCGTTTCCGGCAATATCATCGTTTCCGGAGTATTCATTTACTTGCCTTTGACGATCTCAGCTCCCACTGAAACCAAGATCCATCGATTCCGAATATTGATTAGACAGAGTATTTAATTCCATTAAATACTTGATCCGTTTACGTACTATTTGTGTGACCCTACGGGTTTAGTCAAAAGTAAGTTGTGGATTAATATCATTAATTCCACTTGAACTGAAGCGGCCTCTAGCTAAGCATTCAGCTCACTTGATCTAACTGAATTATTAACTTGTTAATTAATACTGAACCACATTTACTAGACTTATCATTAAATTCATACTCGGACCAAGGGCATTATTTCCTTCACGATCTTCACCCGAAATCGAAATTAACCTGAACAGAAAATAACTGTAAAATTTAAATCAACCCGAACTAATCTGAGCCGAAGACCCGAAACCAATCCGGACCAAAGAACACCAATAGATTAAAATACAAGTCACTAAAAATTGCCACATACTCCTTCCATCCCTAAAATATTGCCCCATTACAATTTTTTGCGTCAAACTTTGACCATGAATTCTCATTAACCTATAAGAAATAATTGATGATTACTAATGGACGATAATAATTATCAATGATACGTATGTATTAATTAGTATGTTATTATTAATTCCTAACAATATAATTAAAAAGGAAAAACTTAAAAAACACTTTTAAAATTACGTGTACATCCCAAATAAATGGATGATATTTTTGGTGAAACGCAAATAAGCATAATATTATAAATTACTTTACATAAATTCATTAATTGAAAGCAGTAACTTCCAATAATCATAATATTATTTATTTCATCAATGCATTAAGTGAAACACTTACTCGTAGGGAGCATCAAAGTGTTACTTTTTCGTCTGTGATAAAGTTTCATTACGGAGTATAAAGAGGCTTATTAAAGAGTTAATCACAAATATATTCATTATATAAAAACTAAATAATTATTGATTTATTAATTTATATTTATTAATATTTGCAATAAATTATTATCAATATTCTAATGGTTACAAGTTTAGTAATAATCTAATAAACTTTAAACAAATTCAAATAAGATAAAATAAAGTCTTATAAGGTCTTACTGAAGGAAATAATGCCCTTGATCCAAGTATGCATTTAATGATAAGTCTAATAAATGCGGTTCAGTATTAATTATACAAGTTAATAATTCAGTGAGATCAAGTGAACTGAATGCCTAGCTAGAGGCCGCTTCAGTTCAAGTGGATTAATGATTATTAATCCACAACTTACTCTTGACTGAACCCGTAGGGTCACACAAATAGTACGTAACGGATCAAGTATTTAATGGCATTAAATACTCTATCTAATCAATAGTCGGAATCGACGGATCTTGGTTTCAGTGGGAGCTGAGATCGTCAAAGGCAAGTAAATGAATACTCCGGAAACGATGATATTGGCGGAAATGGAAATATGGATCGTATCGGAAATATAAATATTATCCAAGTCGTAGATGTTGCCGGAAACGGAAACATAGTACGTATAGGAAAATATTATCGGAAATGGAAATATTGCCGGAATCGGAAATATTGTCGGAAACGGAAATATTGTCAGAATCGGAAATATTATCGGAATCGGAAAATAATTCCGGAAACGAAAATATTAAATATTTGTTCGAGATGGAAATTAATTCCGGAATCGGAAATGTTAAAAATTGTTCGTATCGAAAATGAATTCCGGAATCGGGAAATTAATCGGAAGCGCGTCGTACGAATTAGCATAGGACGAGCTTGTTAGACGAAGGCCAAACACGAAGCCAGGCCCACGTCCAGCAAGAGAAACGCGCACCACAACGCACTAGCCCAAGGCTGCGCCAGGCCCACCGCAAAGCAGGCCCAGCGCGCACCCAAGGTTGCGGCAGCGTGTGGGCTTTGTGGCAGTGGGCTGCGAGTGCTCGGGGGCTGCGGGCGCGCGCATGGCACCCCTCGTGGGCTGCTGTGCGTGCGTGTGTGTTTGTGTTCACTTACGAAACCTAAAGCGTATAGGATTCATTTGTTGATTGAATTTCCAAATACTAAAAGATAGATTAATTAATTTAGAGTTCTGCTAGGATTCTAATTAAATTAATTCGTATCCTAGTAGGATTCGATTAATTATTCCATGGCCTATAAATATTGGTTAAGGGTTCATAATTTACAACGAGTTTTAAGTATTCAAAGGTAAGAATTTAAGCAAAAATTCAGCCAAACACTTGCCCCATAATAGCCGAACATTACTAGTACCTTAAGGGCGATTCTAGTTGGTCAATCTTAAGGCGGATCCGGACGTGTTGTGGACTTTCTACGGAGGGACGACACTTGGAGTCCTAAAGACTTGTTCTTGTTCGGTTCGGGCGCAGAAAGGGAGGGCACGCTACAAAGTGTATGCATCTAAATTATGCTAATTGTTATGTGGCAATTAATTTGGAATCCTGGCATTTATGGTTATTTCCGCATGACTTATATTCGTTTATATGTATCATAACCTAACAATGGTATCACGAGCCTCTAATTAATTCCATAATAATTTCTTAACATGGTTAAATTTTACAAATTTGCAAAGAATTAAAAGGGGTGATTAATTTTCGTAATTGTTAATTAATTGCAAATTGCGTTTATTTAATTATATGTACGCAGTTTTTCGGCAGTTTCTTCGTTACTCAACGAAATCGAGTGATTTTTGTGTGAATTCCGCATGTAAAGGCATTCTAAAATTTTGACAAAAATACTGTTTTCGGCCGAACCCAGTATTCCCAAATTCGAAGCCTAACTATGACTTTTCGGACGTTTTAGTTTTTCGAACGCAAAAGTTTGTAATTTTAAGATGTTAAATTGAATATTTGCGATTCTTGTTGTTAAATCTTGAATTTTTGATTGACCTACTGTATATGTTTCACAAATTTGAATGCCTAAGCTTGTTAATTATACAACCTAATTTGTATTTGTAATTAATTTGTTGAAATTCGAATAATTTAGAATTTGATTTGATTTTCATGATTAATTAACGATTTAATTAGGCATCCATGATTAAAAACCACCATAAAAATTGTTAATTTATGATAAATTTTAAATTTTAAATTTTTATGACCTAGATTTGAATCCATGATAATCGGAAATTAATTGATTAATAAATTTTCGATTTTTCGCCCTAAAATTATGAAATTAATATGATTTATTAATTTGTCATTAATTTTAAAATAAAAGTTGCACGCACAAAGCAATGGACTCTACGTGTTACCCTTAAGGGGTGTTGTATAGTGCGGGCATGCGACGACGAGCAAGGGAGCTCGTCGCCCATGCGGTACAATGCAGCGAGCAAGGGCCATGGCACACGAGCACAAGGCAGCACGCTGCCCTTGTGTCGAGTGCTGTGTGCAGCGTGGGCGAATGGGCAAGGGCGAGGGCGATGGGCGTTGGCGCAAGCCAAGCGAGCAGTCGTGTGTGGGCAGCAAGCGTGCTGCGCCACAGCGCGCGCTGCCGCGCCCAGCAAAGCAAGCAGACGCGACGAGTGAGCGGGCTGTGTGCAGCGTGGCCTGGGCTTGGTGCGTTGCGTGTGGCCTGCTTGCGTGATGTTGTACGGTCAGTCGAGGGGCGATGCAGCCTCGTGCACTCGACGGGGCTTGGGTGCAAGCCCAAGTGCCTCGTCTTGTTACGATTGATGCGTTTTAATTTTAATTTTAAATTTCAGTTCGGAAATGTTTTTTAATTAATTTTAAAATTTGTAATTTAAATTGTTTTCTCGGAATTTAATTTTGAATAATCTAATTATTATAAATTTTAATTTATACTAATTATTTTACTAAAATTAAAACCTTGAATTAATTTAAATTCATTATAATTCAACTGAAAATAAATTAAATGGATTCAATTATAAATTTATATGAGCCTTAAATTTTAATTAAATTTGTATATTTCCGGTTAGACTAGGAAATACATTTTTATGTTTAAAATTAGTAAAGCATGTGAATTTATTGGTTTAGGTGTGAGCATTTTAGTCATAAACTCTTGATTAGGTCTACATTCCTATAAGGTTAAACAACTTGATTAGAATTAATAAGGACTGAATAATTGGTAGATTATTGGTGCCCTTGATTAATTGCTGCAAATATTTATGTGATGCATACCATGTTCTACTAACCAGTTGTGGGCCATTCATGATAATGAATGGGTGAATGGTATATATTGTATATGTACTGTTTTGCAGGTTATTGAAAAGTGACTAGTATGGCCCAAATAGGATAGTAAATATGGTCTGCGTACCATTAATTTGAATGTAATATTGGTCTAAAGTACCAAGTTTTATTGCTTTTAAATATGGTCTGCGTACCATCAAATAGTTGTAATTAGTTTAATTATAGCTGATCCTATTTAAAGAAAATGGCGCCTCCCATGGTGAAATTCAAGACGGAGTTTCCAATCCATTTTCTAAGACGGACTTTGAAGTTGAAGCTTCAAGATGAAGTCGGGCCATACTAGATCACATTTATATCTTATGCATGTTTTAAGTTATTTATTGCTTTAAATATGTCTTAATTATGCATGAGATTATGGCTTGATTATGTTGCATGATTAAGGATTTTAGTTCACTTAAAATCTAACCAACATAGTAAGAGCCTTAAGTTCCAAACTTAAAAATTGAGTTAAAAGGTGCCATGCCAAAATAACACTTACTTAGATAACCTTTACATCAATCTTAGTAATAGTTTTCCGCCATAGCGAGGTGTTACTTATTGATTCTAAAGGGGTAAGGTACACAAATAATTGTGAGTACATGTTAGTTTTGGTGAAACTCAACGATATAAGTAAGGAGTCCTTTTATGTCGTGGCAAAATCGATAGGTTTACCTAATAAGTTCTTAGACGTGCCTATTAACCAAGAATAGTTTTTAGACTATTAGCAAAAGGTTTTTGCTTACCTAAGATATTTTAGAATTGAGTCAAAATACATAATGTGCTTAATTCTTCAATGATTTAAGGATCTTGGAATCATTTTATTCACACCTACTGGAACACATAACTTGAATAAAATTCTTAATAAATGATAAATTATGCATGTTTGCTAGAATTTAAATTAATTAAGAGAAACTGTGAATGGTTATTTATTTGTTTATTCTTTTTCTATTGTAGTTTTACTATGGCAAACAACAATCAAAACATCATCATGGGTTCTGAGCTTATGGTCAAGCTGAACCTAACGAATTTTCTTGAATGGGAAACTAAGCTTGTTGAAATAGTCAGACTCAATGGACTTGAGTATGTACTGTTACATCCCATGCCAAGCTACTATGCCAGAGACATGACCCCTAAAAGATTTTCCGCCTGGGATGCGGATCTCAAAAAGGTTATGAGTCTCATGCTGAACAATATCCCTGATGAATAGTCTAGAAGATTTGTAGCTTAAGAACCTTTTACGATCATCAAGAATTTGAGGGATATATGTCGTGGAAACATAGAGGACAGGGATCTAAATGTCCATGAGTTGATTGAATCAATGTCTGGTCTAAAGGTTGGTTCTCCTAACATGTGTTATAGGATAAAGGTCCAAGAAACACATGTTCAGCTCCTTCGCACTAAACAGAGGGCAGGCGTCCCACTGAGGTTCCATGTGGAGCTTATGCTTTCATATTTTGATCACCTAAGTCTGCTAGGAACACCAATAAGCGAAAGGATGGCAGTCTCTATCTTGCTCAATTCACTGCACAGTAGGTCTGGTCGCTTCAAGAAACTATACCTAAGTGAACCAAGAGAAGAAACAGTTGCAGAGTTTGTTCACCTTGTCAGAAAGACTGAGATAATACTCGACTGTGAAGCCAAAGATTTACTCAAGGCTAAAGGGAGACCCTTCAAGAAAGGTGGAAAGTCCAAGGGCAATGCTAAAACAAAGTAGGACAAGTCCACATCAAGCTGTCTTTATTGTGATGGAATAGGCCATTACAAAAGAGAATGTCCAAAGCTTAAGGAAGATCAGAAGAACGGAACAGTCGTTCCATCTTCAGGTATTTTCGTTATAGACTGTATACTTGCTAATTCCACTTCTTGGGTATTAGATACAGGTTGTGGCTCACACTATGTTCCAATTCACAAGGACTAAGAAGAAGTAGAAGGTTAAGCAAGGGTGAAGTCGACCTACGAGTGGGAAATGGAGCACGGATTGCTGCATTAGCTGTTGGAAATTATTATTTGTCGTTGCCCTCTGGGCTAGTTTTGGAACAGGAAGACTGTTTCCATGTTCCAAGTCTTACTAAAAACATCATTTCTGTTTCTTACTTAGATGCTAAGGGATTTTCCTTTTTAATAAAAGACAATAGTTCGTTTTATTTTAAAGAGATGTTTTATAGATCTGCTAGATTAGTCAATGGACTTTATTAATTAGATCACGACAAACAAGTTTATAACATAAATACCAAAAAGGCCAAAAAGGATGATTCAGATCTCACCTATCTGTGGCATTGTCGATTAGGCCATATTAACTTGAAACGCATAGAAAGACTTCAAAAGGAAGGAATTCTAGAACCATTTGACTTAGAGGATTATGGTAAGTGCAAATCATGTTTACTTGGCAAAATGACAAAGCAACCTTTCTCTAAAGTTGGAGAAAGAGAAACTGAACTATTGGGTTTAATCCATACAGGTGTATGTGGACCAATGAGTACAAATGCTAGAGGTGGTTTCAGCTACTTTATCACTTTCACTGATGACTTCAGTAGATATGGTTATGTCTACCTAATGAAGCATAAGTCTGAATCCTTTGACAAATTCAAGGAATTTCAGAGTGAAGTAGAGAATCAATTAGGCGAGAAGATTAAAGCACTGCGGTCTGACAGAGGCGGTGAATATCTGAGCTATGAATTTGATGACCATCTGAAAGAATGTGGAATGCTATAAGAATTGACTCCTCAACACCACAATGGAACGGTGTGTCGGAAAGGAGGAACAGAACCTTGCTAGACATGGTTAGATCAATGATGGGTCAGGCCGAACTTCCAATAGAATTTTGGGGACATGCACTAAATACAGCTGCACTCACTATAAATAGAGCTCCGTCTAAAGTTGTTGAAAAGACTCCATATGAGTTATGGTTTGGAAAGCCTCGAAAAGTGTCTTTTCTTAAGATTTGGGGATGTGAAGTATACGTCAAATGATTAATTTCAGACAAACTTCATCCAAAATCTGACAAATGTATCCTTTTGGGCTATCCAAAGGAAACAAAGGGGTATTACTTCTACAATACATCTGAGAACAAGGTGTTTGTTGCTCGAGATGGTATCTTTATGGAAAGAGATCACATTTCCAAAATGACAAGTGGGAGAAAAGTAGACCTCGAAGAAATTCGAGTCGAACAACAAACTCTAGAGAATGCTCAAGATGACATTCAGGATGAAACTCAGAGATCTTTAGAAGTATCTGGTGAGAATCAAGGAACATCTAGAAATGTAACCCCGCGTAGATCGCAGAGATATAGATCTCAACCGGAAAGGTACTTAGGTATTTTGACGAACGAGAGCTATGACGTTCTATTACTTGAAAGTGATGAACCTGCGAATTACAAACAAGCTATGACGAGCCCTAGCTCCAAGCAATGGCAAGAAGCAATGCAATCTGAATTAGACTCCATGTCTGAAAACCAATTTTGGGATTTGGTCGATTCGCCAGATGGCTACCAAGCCTTAGGAAGCAAATGGGTTTTCAAACTGAAAAAGGACAAGGATGAGAAACTTGAAGTTTTCAAAGCTAGATTGGTTGCAAAAGGTTACAGGAAAGTCCACGGTGTGGATTACGATGAAACCTTTTCACCAGTTGCAATGCTAAAGTCTATTCGGATAATGTTAGCAACCGCTGCATATTACGATTACGAAATAAGGCAGATGGATGTAACAGAAACTGTGTTTATGACACAGCCTGAGGGTTTTGAGGATCCAAAGAATGCTAAAAAGGTATGCAAGCTTAAGAAATCAATCTACGGATTGAAGAAAGCATCATCAAGAACGCAGACGAATCTTGTGTATACAAGAAGGTCAGTGGGAGCAAAATTGCTTTTCTAGTATTATATGTCGACGACATATTACTTATCGAAAATGACATTCCTATGTAAAACTCTGTCAAGATTTGGCTTGGGAAATGTTTTTCAATGAAGGATCTAGGAGAATCACAGTACATAATGGGCATCAAGATTTACAGAGATAGATCTAAGAGGATGATTGGACTTAGTCAAAGCACCTATATCAATAAGGTGCTTGAAAGGTTCAAAATGGCAGACTCCAAGCGAGGCTACGTACCCATGTCTCATGGAATGACTCTAAGCAAGACTCAGTGCCCAAAAACACTAGATGAGCGTAGACGAATGAATGGGATTCCATATGCATCATTGATTGGTTCAATAATGTATGCTATGATATGTACACGCCCGAATGTTGCGTATGCACTCAGGGCTACGAGCAGATACCAGTCAGACCCAAGAGAGGCACATTGGACTGCTGCCAAGAACATTTTGAAGTACCTGAAAAGGCACAAAGATGATTTCCTGGTCTATGGTGGAGATGATGAATTAATTGTCAAAGGCTATACGGACGCAAGTTTCCAAACCGACAAAGATGAATTCAGATCACAGTCTGGGTTTGTCTTCTGCCTCAACGGAGGTGCAGTAAGCTGGAAAAGTGCTAAGCAAAGCACCATTGCGGATTCTACAACTGAAGCGGAGTACATTGCTGCACATGAAGCAGCAAAGGAAGCTATATGGCTAAGGAAGTTCATAGGTGAACTAGGTGTAGTCCCCTCCATTAAAGGACCAATAGCCCTGTATTGTGATAACAACGGAGCTATTGCACAGGCAAAGGAGCCTAGACACCACCAAAGAGTCAAGCATGTACTTCGTAGATTTCACCTTCTACGAGAGTTCGTTGAAAGAAAAGAAGTCGAGATAAGAAAGATTGGAACTGATGACAACATATCAGATCCATTAACTAAACCTCTGCCGCAGGCGAAGCACAACTCGCACACTGCAGCTATGGGAATCAAGCATATTGGAGAATGGCTTTGATGTCCTTATTTAATGTTTTAAAGTTTTAGAGTTTAAATCTTTGTAAAACATTATTGGTTAATCATTCACAATAAATGAATAGAATTCATTTTTCCATTTAATTTGTGGTTTATTAAATGATGAGTCCCTTCAATTTGACGATATATTCAAGATAGACTAAGAAATGTCTATAAAGTGAACTTGAATGTCAAAAGTTGAAAATGGTCCCTGGTCGGAGTTTTATATAAAGATGGACGCATAGAAAACGTTAGAGGACTAGAATGCAAGATGACTAGTAGTTTTGTTTCTTGAACTATGTGGACATGGAAATGTCGCAATCATTTGCATAGATACTTACTTTGGGAAGACTAGTATCGGACAGACCTATGAAACTTTACTGTAAGAGATGAAAATCTGTCATAAGTAAATTTCATTAAAATTATTAGACACTAATCCTCAATACCCGAGTGATTTGAGATTACTTGTTTGAGAACTGCTTACTTTGACGTTGTCAACCGTCGCACCGTATAAGGAGGCCATAAAGGCAACGCTAAGGTAATCACCTATCAAACGAAGTGTAATCTCAAGATCGCAAGATTGGGATTGTCCTCCCATAAATCGGGATGAGATGCTAAAAGTTGTACAAGGCCACTCGGAGAGCTAGATGAAGGAAATAATGCCCTTGGTCCAAGTATGCATTCAATGTTAAGTCTAATAAATGCGGTTCAGTATTAATTAACAAGTTAATAATTCAGTGAGATCAAGTGAGCTGAATGCCTAGATAGAGGCCGCTTCAGTTCAAGTGGAATTAATGATATTAATCCACAGCTTACTCTTGACTGAACCCGTAGGGTCACACAAATAGTACGTAAACGGATCAAGTATTTAATGGCATTAAATACTCCATCTATGGATATTCGGAATCGACGGATCTTGGTTTCAGTGGGAGCTGAGATCGTCACAGGCAAGAAATGAATACTCCGGAAACGATGATATTGCCGGAAACGGAAATATGGATCGTATCGGAAATATAAATATTATCCAAGTCGTAGATGTTGCCGGAAACGGAAACATGGTACGTATCGGAAAATATTATCGGAAATGGAAATATTGCCGGAATCGGAAATATTGCCGGAAACGGAAATATTGTCAGAATCAGAAATATTATCGGAATCGGAAAATAATTCCGGAAACGGAAATATTAAATATTTGTTCGAAACGGAAATTGATTCCGGAATCGGAAATATTAAATATTGTTCGTATCGGAAATGAATTCCGGAATCGGGAAATTAATCGGAAGCGTATCGTACGAATTAGCATCGGACGAGGCCTGCCAGACGAAGGCCCAGCACGAAGCCGGGACATCGCCCAGCAAGCCAGCGCGCCACAAACGCACCAGCCAAGGCTGCGCCAGGCCCACCGCAAGGCAGGCCCAGCGCGCGCCAAGGCTACGGCACCGTGTGGGCTGCGAGCTCGCGGGCTGCACGCGCGCGCATGGCGCCCCTCGTGGGCTGCTGTGCGTGCGTGTGTGTTTGTGTGCTACTCGAATCCTAAAGCTACCGGGATTTGTCATATGATTAAATCTAATCCTAAAAGATTTAGTTTATTTAATTAGAGTCCTAGTAGGATTATAATTAAATAAATTAGTATCCTAATAGGATTCCAAATCCTTTTCCATAACTCTATAAATAGGTGCCTAGGGTCACATATTTACATCGAGCATTCACGTATTCAAAGTGAGTTTTTGAGAGCAAAATTCAGTCATACAATTCCCTATAAAGTGCCGAAAATTCTAAGTACCTTAAGGGCGATTCTAGTTGGTCAATCTTAAGGCGGGTCCGGACGTGCTGTGGACTATCTACGGAGGGACGACACTTGGAGTCCTAAAGACTTGTTCTTGTTCGGTTCGGGCGCAGCTAGGGAGGGCACGCAACAAAGAGTATGCATCTAAACTATGCTAAATGATTATGTGTAAATAATATGTTTTCCTGGCTTTATGGTTTTTCCGCATGATTTATGAATTGTCATATGTATCATAACCTAACAGTGGTATCACGAGCCTCTTATTATTTTCATAATCTAAAATTGCATGAACATGGTTAAATATTACAAATTTGCAAGAATTAAAAGGGGTGATTAATTTTCGTAATTGTTAATTAATTGCAAATTGCGTTTATTTAATTATACGTACGCAATTTTTCGGTAGTTTCTTCGTTACTCATCCAAATCGAGTGATTTTTGTGTCAATTCCGCATGTAAAAGGCATTCTAAAATTTTGACAAAAATAGTCTTTTTCTGCCGAACCCAGAATTCTCAAATTCGAAGCCTAACTATGACTTTTCGGAGGTTTTAGTTTTTCGAATGCAAAATTTCGTAAATTTAAGATGTTAAATTAAATATTTGCGATTCTTGTTGATAAATCTTGAATTTTTGATTGACCTACTGTATATGTTTAACAAGTTTGAATGCCTAGCCTTGTTAATTATGCAATCTAATTTGTAATTATGATTAATTTGTTGAAAATTAGAATAATTTAGAATTAATTTGATTTTCATAATTAATTATAATTTAATTAGATACCTATGATTAAAAACCACCATAAAAATTGTAAATTTATGTTAAATTTTAAATTTTTATGACCTAGACTTGAATCCATGTTAATCGGAAATCAATTGAATAATAAATTTTCGATTCTTCGCCCTAAAATTATGAAATTAATATTATTTATTAATTTGTCTTTAATTTTAAATATAAATTTTTTAAATTTTATGAGATTCGCTCATATAACTTGCACGCACAAAGCAATGGACGCTACGTGTTACCCTTAACGGGTGTTGTATAGTGCGGGTGGTGACGACGAGCAAGGGAGCTCGTCGCCCATGCGGCACGAATGCA
Source organism: Spinacia oleracea (assembly GCF_020520425.1). Classification (NCBI taxonomy): domain Eukaryota; kingdom Viridiplantae; phylum Streptophyta; class Magnoliopsida; order Caryophyllales; family Amaranthaceae; genus Spinacia; species Spinacia oleracea. The sequence continues at coordinate 119,140,524 of NC_079490.1, forward strand.
ATGAGCAAGGCCATGGTGCACGAGCACAAGGCAGCAGCCCTGCATTGTGTCGTGGGCTGTGAGCAATGGACGAATGGGCGAGGGCGAAAGCAAGGCACAGCAGTCGCGTGTGGGCAGCAAGCGAGCTGCGCCACAGCGCGCACTGCCTCGCGCAAGCGTGCGGAGCCTCGCGCGCAGCGAGCGCAAGCTCGCGTGCCACGAGTGCTACACCCAGCGTCGATGCCTCGCGCAGCGAGCGAGGCTCGCAGGATCGAGCGTTGGCAAGCGCGCGCAGCGAGCAATGGCCCGCATAAAGCGAGCGCTGGCGAGCGCGCGCAGCGAGCGCTGGATCGCATGAAGCGAGCGCTGGCGAGCGAGCGCAGCGAGCGATGGCTCGCGTGCATCGAGTGCTGGCGCGCGCAGCGAGCACCAGCTCGCGTGATGCCTTGCGAAGGAGAGCAGCAGCAGCGATGCGACGCAGCGCATGGGCTTGTTGCGTGGGGTTGTTGCGTTGCGATTGGATCGTTTTGAAATTTTAATTTGAAATTTTCAGTTTACGTAATTTTAATTAATTTTAAAATTAATAATTTAAATTATTTTCTTGGATTTTAATTTTGAATATTGTAATTATAATAAATTTTATTTATTCTAATTATTTTACTAAAATTAAAATCATGAATTAATTTAAATACGACTGAAATTAAATTAAACTTTTTGGATTCAATTATAAATTTATATGAGCTTTAAATTTTAATTAAATTTCTATGTTTCCGGTTAGACTAGAAATACATTTTTATGTTTAAAATAAGTAAAGCATATGAATTTATTGGTTTAAGTGGGAGCCCTTTTAGTCATAAACTCTTGATTAGGTCTACAAATCCTTAAGGTTAAAACAACTTGATTAGAATTAATAAGGACTGAATAATTGGTAGATTATTGGAGCCCTTGATTAATTGCTGGAAATGTTTACGTGATGCATAATGTGTTTTACTAACCAGCTATGTGGGCCATTCATGATAATGAATGGGTGAATGGTATATATTGTATATGTACTGTTTTGCAGGTTATGAAGTGACTAGTATGGCCCAAATAGGATAGAAAATATGGTCTGCGTACCATTAATTTTAATGTAATTGGTCTAAAGTACCAAAGTTGTTTTTAATTCAAATATGGTCTGCGTACCATCAAATAGTTGTAATTAGTTTTAATTATAGCTTATCCTATTTGAAGAAAATGGTGCCTCCCACGGAGATTTTCAAGACGGACTTTGAAGTTAAAGCTTCAAGATGAAGTCGGGCCATACTAGATCACATTTATCTTATGCATGTTTTAAGTTATTTATTGCTTTTAAATATGTCTTAAAATGCATGAGATCAAAAGCTTGATTATGTTGCATGATTAAGGATTTTAGTTCACTTAAAATCTAACCAACATAGTAAGAGCCTTAAGTTCCAAACTTAAAAATTGAGTTAAAAGGTGCCATGCCAAAATATACACTTGCTTGGATATCCTTTACATCAATCTAGTAATAGCTTTCGCTCAGCGAGGTGTTACTTATTGGTCCTAAAGGGGCAAGGTACACAAATAATTGTGAGTACATGTTAGTTTTGGTGAAACTTAACGATATAAGTAAGGAGTCCTTTTATGTCGTGGCAAAATCGATAGGTTTACCTAATAAGTTCTTAGACGTACCTATCAACCAAGAATAGTTTCTAGACTATTAGCAAAAGGCTTTTGCTTACCTAAGATGTTTTAGGATTAAGTCGACAAACTGTGCTTAGTTCGTCAATGATTTTAGGATCTTGGAATCATTTTATTCACACCTGCCGGAACACATAACTTGAATAAAATGCTTAATAAACATTGAATTATGCATGTATGCTAGAATTTAAGTTTATTAAGAGAAACTGTGAATGGTTATTTATTTGTTTATTCTTTTCGATTGTAGTTTTTAAATATGGAAAACAACAACCAAAACATCATCATAGGTTCTGAGCTTATGGTCAAGCTAAACCTGGCAAATTTTCTTGAATGGGAAGCTAAGCTAGTTGAAATAGTCAAACTCAATGGACTTGAGTATGTATTGTCACATCCCATGCCAAGCTACTATGCCAGAGACATGACCCCTGAGAGATTTTACGCCTGGGATGCGGATCTCAAAAAGGTTATGAGTCTCATGCTGAACAATATCCCTGATGATTGGGCTAGAAGGTTTGTAGCCTATGAACCTTTTACGCTCATCAAGAATCTGAGGGATATCTGTCGTGGAAGCACAGAGGACAGGGACCTGAACGTCCATGAGTTGATTGAATCAATGTCTGGTCTAAAGGTTAGTTCTCCCAACAGGTGTTATAGGATGGAGGTCCAAGAAACACATGTTCAGCTCCTTCGCACTAAACAGAGGGTAGGCGTCCCACTGAGGTTCCATGTGGATCTTATGCGTTCATACTTTGATCGCCTAAGTCTACTAGGAACACCAATAAGCGAAAGGATGGCAGTCTCTATCTTGCTCAATTCACTACACAGTTGGTTTGGTCGCTTCAAGCAACTATAACTGTAACACCCCGACCTCTAATTACATTATTAAAGCATAATTAGCTGCGGAATTAACCTAATTGGTCGGGGCATTACCTGCCGTAACTCCCTATTGGGAATTACAAGGCGACCATCAATCATAAGCTACTAAATCCCAAAAGTTAATATAATAATTCCTTATATTACCAAAATAAAGTGCATAACTTACTACAAGTCTTTAATTAAACTATTAAAACTTAAGGCATAAACTAGGTGGGAATTATTAAAGTGAAATCCTCACCACTACTCGTTCCCATCGATCTCAGCGGTACCTAAAACAGAAAACAAAATAACGGTGAGCCGAAGACTCAGTAACGAACTATTCTAGCAACGTAAATTCATTTCAATTCATTTTATTTAATAACACAGGGAGAATAGAATGATGTAAAACATTTTATAAAGTCCTTTATTTAATTCATTTTCAACTTTAGGGTGCACATGCTAGTCGTGGCAAGTATGACATGGTGGAACGTCTTCCACGATGGACCGCTGTCCATAAACATGGGGCCTTGGCCCGAAAACATGAGAGCCTTGGCTCAATGGGCGGATGCCCCATGGGTACATGCATGACCGAGAATCGTAACCTGTGAACATATACTGCCCAACGGACTAGGAATTTCACTTTCATTTATCATGTTTCGTTTAATTTTACATTTTAGTCTTTTTACTTCAGTTGAAGTAACATAATTCCTTTGGATCATAAGATCAAACATCCTTTCTTTCCTGGTTTCTTATAAACAGCATTTTATAAGAAATTCAATCAATCATCATAGCATTTTATAATCAATCATAAAATAAGGAATAATTCCATCAAATCATATTATAATAAATTATTCAATAAAATCATATTTCATTTCCCGCTATTCATAAAACATGTCAAAACATTCATTTAATAAATCAATCGTACGTTGTAATTTCATAATCACATTTATAAGGGAATTGCGGGTACTAGCAATAGCCGTTACCTCACTTCCGCGATTTGCTAAGGGTTTTCGTTGGTTCGTTCGTCCTGAGCTCCGAGTCCAATTTCTTTAAAAGTAGTAAATAATTGAATTAGTACTAAAATCGATAAATAGTTATAAAATCAATATTTTATAAATCATAAATTTTATAAGTAATGGATTTATAAATAACGAATTTTAATAAAACATAATTCCGAAATTTAATGAAATATTATTATTATTAACCGAATTTTCGATCAAAATAGATATATATATATGCTTTATGAATCGATTTTCATGAAAATATTATTTCATTTTTATTAATTCAAGCTAGTGAATTGATTTTGGTAAATCCTGAAAATTAAATACATATTTCTACTTGAAAAATAATAAACAATTTGATTGGGAAAATAACTAAATTATCAAAATTTATTAAAGCAAGCAAATTAATAATTAGAATTTCTGAACATGCAATTCAGTTGGCAAAATTGCAACTCACCCAAAAGCCCAAAGGGATTATGGCCCAAACTGAATTTAGGTTTGAGGGAGAATAAAATCACGTTTCAAAATGAAACTGATTTCTTTTCTTTTCTTTCAAATGAAGTCACAAGCAGGGGAGGGGAGAGAGACGCACGAGGAGGAGGAAAGGGAGGAGGAAAGGGAGGAGGAAAGGTGGCGGCTGGGTGTAGGTGGCTCGACGCCGGAGGGCGGTGAGGGTGGTGGGGTTTTTGTGGTGGCAGAACGAAAGGAGAGAGGAAGAAAGGGGCGCGAAGGAGAGGAGAGACAGGGGAGAGGGGGGTGTTTCGTGGGTGGTTCTGGGCGGCGACAGGGCGGTGCGGCGATGGCAGCAGGTGGTTGCCTAGGTGGTGAAGGTGGCTGGAGGTGGTGGTGCGTGGTGTGGTGGTGCTGCGAAGAGAAAATGGAGGGGGAAACAGGGGAGTGTCGAAGGGGGGAAAGAGCAGGGACGAGGGGTGGTGTGTGCGGTGGTGCTGGGGCGACGGTGGTCGGGGGGTTGAGGTGGTTGAGCAGGTGAGGAGATTGGGTTGGTGTGGTGGCTGCGCGCTGGTGGCGCACCGAAGGAGAGAAAAGAGAGGGAGCAGGGGCGTGCGAAGGAGGAGAGAAGGGGAGGAGATGGGGGTATGCGGTGGTCGACGGTGGGTGGTCGGGTGGTGGTCGAATGGTTGGGGTGGTGTTGATGGTTGTGGACAGTGGTGGTGTTGGGTGGTGGTTTGAATTACGGAATTTTAAGGAGGGTGGAATTGAATTTGTGTTCTGTTGATTTCTTGGAATTGAATTGGACAACAATCTGATTTTGTAAATAGGTAGAGTAATGAACAAGGAGAAGTCCTTGGTCTCCAAGGCATGAATGTAGACAGATTTCAAGGGAAAGGGGAGTGGGTAACATACGTGGAGAGGAGAAAGAAGAAGAGAAATGGAATTTTTTCCTCTTTCAATGGCAATTTTTTTTTTTTTTTTTTTTTATTAAATTCACAATATTAGGCAAAAATTCAGAATTTGTAATTAATTTTCAGAAATAAAAATGTTTAATTAAAATAATTCCTTAAAAATAAATAAATTATCGTTAACGAAAATAAATAATTCGGTTTATAAATTTATCGTTTAAAATAATTCGTAAAAACGATTAAAATAACGAAATTCGATTATTCGTAATTTAATTAAAACGAAATTAAGTTAATAAATATTTTCAATTTTAATAAATCGAATTTAAAATTTCGGGGTATTACAATAACTAAGTGAACCAAGAGAAGAAACAGTTGCAGAATTTGTTCACCTTGTCAGAAAGGCTGAAATAATACTGGACTGTGAAGCCAAAGATTTACTCAAGGCTAGAAGGAGACCGTTCAAGAAAGGTGGAAAGTCCAAGGGCAATGCTAAAACAAAGCAGGACAAGTCCACATCAAGCTGTCTTTATTGTGATGGAATAGGCCATTACAAAAGAGAATGTCCAAAGCTAAAGGAAGATCAGAAGAACGGAACAGTCGTTCCATCTTCAGGTATTTTCGTTATAGCCTGTATACTTGCTAATTCAACTTCTTGGGTATTAGATACAGGTTGTGGCTCACACTTATGTTCCAATCCACAGGGACTAAGAAGAAGTAGAAAGTTAAGCAAGTGTGAAGTCGACCTACGACTGGGAAATGGAGCACGGATTGCTGCATTAGCTGTAGGAACTTACTATTTGTCGTTGCCCTCCGGGCTAGTTTTGGAACTGGAAGAGTGTTTCCATGTTCCAAGTCTTACTAAAAACATCATTTCAGTTTCTTGCTTAGATGCTAAGGGATTTTCCTTTTTAATAAAAGACAATAGTTGTTCGTTTTATTTTAAAGAGATGTTTTATGGATCTGCTAGATTAGTCAATGGACTTTATTTATTAGATCACGACAAACAAGTATATAACATAAATACCAAAAGGGCCAAAAAGAATGATTCAGATCTCACCTATCTGTGGCATTGTCGATTAGGCCATATAAACTTGAAACGCTTAGAAAGACTTCAAAAGGAAGGAATTCTAGAACCATTTGACTTAGAGGATTATGGTAAATGCGAATCATGTTTACTTGGCAAAATGACAAAGCAACCTTTCTCTAAAGTTGGAGAAAGAGCAAATGAACTATTGGGTTTAATCCATACAGATGTATGTGGACCAATGAGTACAAATGCTAGAGGTGGTTTCAGCTACTTTATCACTTTCACTGATGACTTCAGTAGATATGGTTATGTCTACCTAATGAAGCATAAGTCTGAATCCTTTGACAAATTCAAGGAATTTCAGAGTGAAGTAGAGAATCAATTAGGCAAGAAGATTAAGGCACTGCGGTCTGATAGAGGCGGTGAATATCTGAGCTATGAATTTGATGACCATCTGAAAGAATGTGGAATTCTATTAGAATTGACTCCTCCTGGAACACCACAATGGAACGGTGTGTCGGAACGGAGGAACAGAACCTTGCTAGACATGGTCAGGTCAATGATGGGTCAGGCCAAACTTCCATTAGAATTTTGGGGACTTGCACTAAATACAGCTGCACTCACTATAAATAGAGCTCCGTCTAAAGCTGTCGAAAAGACTCCATATGAATTATGGTTTGGAAAGCCTCCAAATGTGTCTTTTATGAAGATTTGGGGATGTGAAGTATACGTCAAACGATTGATTTCAGACAAACTTCATCCAAAATCTGACAAATGTATCCTTGTGGGCTATCCAAAGGAAACAAAGGGGTATTACTTCTACAATACATCTGAGAACAAGGTGTTTATTGCTCGAGATGGTGTCTTTTTGGAGAAAGATCACATTTCCAAAATGACAAGTGGGAGAAAAGTAGACCTCGAAGAAATTCGAGTCGAACAATAAACTCTAAAGAATGCTCAAGATGACATTCAGGATGAAACTCAGAGATCTTTAGAAGAATCTGGTGAGAATCATGGTCAAACTAGAAATGTTACCCCGCGTAGATCGCAAAGATATAGATCTCAACCGGAAAGGTACTTAGGTATTTTGACGAACGAGAGCTATGACGTTCTATTACTTGAAAGTGATGAACCTGCGACTTACAAACAAGCTATGACGAGCCCTAGCTCCAAGCAATGGCAAGAAGCCATGCAATCTGAATTAGACTCCATGTCTGAAAACCAAGTATGGGATTTGGTCGATTTGCCAGATGGCTACCAAGCCATTGGAAGCAAATGGGTTTTCAAACTGAAAAAGGACAAAGATGGGAAACTTGAAGTTTTCAAAGCTAGATTGGTTGCAAAAGGTTACAGGCAAGTCCACGGTGTGGATTACGATGAAACCTTTTCACCAGTTGCAATGCTAAAGTCTATTCGGATAATGTTAGCAATCGCTGCATATTACGATTACGAAATATGGCAGATGGATGTCAAAACTGCTTTCTTAAACGGCATTTTAACAGAAACTGTGTTTATGACACAGCCTGAAGGTTTTGAGGATCCAAAGAATGCTAAATAGGTATGCAAGCTAAAGAAGTCAATCTACGGATTGAAGCAGGCATCCAGGAGCTGGAATATACGTTTTGATGAAGCAGTCAGTGACTTTGGTTTCATCAAGAACGCAGACGAATCTTGTGTATACAAGAAGGTCAGTGGGAGCAAAATTGCTTTCCTAGTATTATATGTCGACGACATATTACTTATCGGAAATGACATTCCTATGTTGAACTCTGTCAAGATTTGGCTTGGGAAATGTTTTTCGATGAAAGATCTAGGAGAAGCACAGTACATATTGGGCATCAAGATTTACTGAGATAGATCTAAAAGGATGATTGGACTTAGTCAAAGCACCTATATCAATAAGGTGCTTGATAGGTTCAAGATGGCGGACTCCAAGCGAGGCTACCTACCCATGTCTCATGGAATGACTCTAAGCAAGAATCAGTGCCCAAAAACACTTGATGAGCGTAGACGAATGAATGGGATTCCATATGCATCATTGATTGGTTCAATAATGTATGCTATGATATGTACACGCCCGGATGTTGCGTACGCACTCAGTGCTACGAGCAGATACCAGTCAGACCCAGGAGAGGCGCATTGGACTGCTGCCAAGAATATTCTGAAGTACCTAAAAAGGCACAAAGATGACTTCCTGGTCTATGGTGGAGATGATGAATTAATTGTTAAAGGCTATACGGACGCAAGTTTCCAAACCGACAAAGATGATTTCAGATCACAGTCTGGGTTTGTCTTCTGCCTCAACGGAGGAGCAGTAAGCTGGAAAAGTGCTAAGCAAAGCACCATTGCGGATTCTACAACTGAAGCGGAGTACATTGTTGCACATGAAGCAGCAAAGGAAGCTATATGGCTAAGGAAGTTCATAGGTGAACTTGGTGTAGTCCCCTCCATTAAAGGACCAATAGCCCTGTATTGTGATAATAACGGAGCTATTGCACAGGCAAATGAGCCTAGACACCACCAGAGAGTCAAGCATGTACTTCGTAGATTTCACCTTCTACGAGAGTTCGTTGAAAGAAAAGAAGTCGAGATAAACAAGATTGGAACTGATGACAACATATCAGATCCATTGACTAAACCTCTGCCGCAGGCGAAGCACAACTCGCACACTGCAGCTATGGGAATCAAGCATATTGGAGAATGGCTTTGATGACCCTGTTTAATGTTTTAAAGTTTTAGAGTTTAAATCTTTGTAAAACATTATTCGTTAATCATTCACAATAAATGAAAAGAATTCATTTTTCCATTTAATTTGTGGTTTATTAAATGATGAGTCCCTTCAATTTGACGATATATTCAAGATAGACTGTCAGGACCAGTCCCGTGACTAAGAAATGTCTATCAAGTGAACTTGAATGTCAAAGGTTGAAAATGGTCCCTAGTCGGAGTTTTCTATAAAATTGGACGCATAGAAAACGTTAGACGACTAGAATGCAAGATGACTAGTAGTTCTGTTTCTTGAACTATGTGGACATGGCAATGTCATAATCATTTGCATAGATACTTACTTTGGGAAGACTAGTATCGGACAAGACCTATGAAACTTTACTGTAAGAGATGAAAATCTGTCATAAGTAAATTTCATTAAAATTATTAGACACTAAATCCTCAATACCTGAGTGATTTGAGATTACTTGTTTGAGAACTGGTTTCTTTGACGTTGACCAACCGTCGCACCGTAAAAGGAGGCTATAAAGGCAACGCTCAGGTAATCACCTATCAAACGAAGTCTAATCTCAAGATCGCAAGATTGGGATTGTCCTCCCATAAATCGGGATGAGATGCTTAAAAGTTGTACAAGGCCACTCAGAGAGCTAGAAACTGTGAAATGCATGGCCGTGCTCGGATGAATCATAGGCTATGATTATCTGTTTATTTGATCAGTTGAACTCTGAAACCGAGAAACACCTCTGGACATAATAAGGATGACAACTCTTACCTTATGTTCAAGAGCAAGCATCGAGCGACAAAGGAATTAGGAAATGTACACTTGTCCCTAAGGACAAGTGGGAGACTGAAGGAAATAATGCCCTTGGTCCAAGTATGCATTCAATGTTAAGTCTAATAAATGCGGTTCAGTATTAATTAACAAGTTAATAAATCAGTGAGATCAAGTGAGCTGAATGCCTAGCTAGAGGCCGCTTCAGTTCAAGTGGAATTAATGATATTAATCCACAGCTTACTCTTGACTGAACCCGTCAGGTCACACAAATAGTACGTAAACGGATCAAGTATTTAATGGCATTAAATACTCCATCTATGGATATTCGGAATCGACGGATCTTGGTTTCAGTGGGAGCTGAGATCGTCACAGGCAAGAAATGAATACTTCGGAAACGATGATATTGCCGGAAACGGAAATATGGATCGTATCGGAAATATAAATATTATCCAAGTCGTAGATGTTGCCGGAAACGGAAACATGGTACGTATCGGAAAATATTATTGGAAATGGAAATATTGCCGGAATCGGAAATATTGCCGGAAACGGAAATATTGTCAGAATCAGAAATATTATCGGAATCGGAAAATAATTCCGGAAACAGAAATATTAAATATTTGTTCGAAACGGAAATTGATTCCGGAATCGGAAATATTAAATATTGTTCGTATCGGAAATGAATTCCGGAATCGGGAAATTAATCGGAAGCGTATCGTACGAATTAGCATCGGATGAGGCCTGCCAGACGAAAGCCCAGCACGAAGCCGGGCCATCGCCCAGCAAGCCAGCGCGCCACAAACGCACCAGCCAAGGCTGCGCCAGGCCCACCGCAAGGCAGGCCCAGCGCGCGCCAAGGCTACGGCAGCGTGTGGGCTTGCGGCAGTGGGCTGCGAGCTCGCGGGCTGCGCGCGCGCGCATGGCGCCCCTTGTGGGCTGCTGTGCGTGCGTGTGTGTTTGTGTGCTACTCGAATCCTAAAGCTACCGGGATTTGTCATATGATTAAATCTAATCCTAAAAGATTTAGTTTATTTAATTAGAGTCCTAGTAGGATTATAATTAAATAAATTAGTATCCTAATAGGATTCCAAATCCTTTTCCATAACTCTATAAATAGGTGCCTAGGGTCACATATTTACATCGAGCATTCAAGTATTCAAAGTGAGTTTTTGAGAGCAAAATTCAGTCATACAATTGCCTATAAAGTGCCGAAAATTCTAAGTACCTTAAGGGCGATTCTAGTTGGTCAATCTTAAGGCGGATCCGGACGTGCTGTGGACTATCTACGGAGGGACGACACTTGGAGTCCTAAAGACTTGTTCTTGTTCGGTTCGGGCGCAGCTAGGGAGGGCACGCAACAAAGAGTATGCATCTAAACTATGCTAAATGATTATGTGTAAATAATATGTTTTCCTGGCTTTATGGTTTTTCCGCATGATTTATGAATTGTCATATGTATCATAACCTAACACTAGAAACTGTTAAATGCATGGCCGTGCTCAGATGAATCATATGCTATGATTATCTGTTTATTTGATCAGTTGAACTCTGAAACCGAGAAACACCTCTGGACATAATAAGGATGACAACTCTTACCTTATGTTCCAGAGCAAGCATCGAGTGACAAATTAATTAGGAAATGCACACTTGTCCCTAAGGACAAGTGGGAGACTGAAGGAAATAATGCCCTTGGTCCAAGTATGCATTTAATGATAAATCTAATAAATGCGGTTCAGTATTAATTATACAAGTTAATAATTCAGTGAGATCAAGTGAACTGAATACCTAGCTAGAGGCCGCTTCAGTTCAAGTGGATTAATGATATTAATCTGCAGCTTACTCTTGACTGAACCCGTAGGGTCACACAAATAGTACGTAAACGGATCAAGTATTTAATGGCATTAAATACTCTGTCTAATCAATATTCGGAATCGATGGATCTTGGTTTAAGTGGGAGCTGAGATCGTCAAAGGCAAGTAAATGAATACTTCGGAAACGATGATATTGCCGGAAACGGAAATATGGATCGTATCGGAAATATAAATATTATCCAAGCCATAGATGTTGCCGGAAACGGAAACATAGTACGTATCGGAAAATATTATCGGAAATCGGAAATATTGTCGGAATCGGAAATATTGCCGGAAACGGAAATATTGTCAGAATCGGAAATATTATCGGAATCAGAAAATAACTCCGGAAACGGAAATATTAAATATTTGTTCGAGACGGAAATTAAATCCGGAATCGGAAATGTTAAAAGTTGTTCGTATCGGAAATGAATTCCGGAATCGGGAAATTAATCGGAAGCGCGTCGTACGAATTAACATCGGACGAGCTTGCTAGACGAAGGTGCAGCACGAAGCCAGGCCCACGTCCAGCAAGAGAAACGCGCACCACAACGCACCAGCCCAAGGCTGCGCCAGGCCCACTGCAAGGCAGGCCCAGCGCGCGCCCAAGGCTGCGGGAGCGTGTGGGCTTCGTGGCAGTGGGCTGCGAGTGCTCGTGGGCTGCGCGCGCGCGCATGGCGCCCCTCGTGGGCTGCTGTGCATGCGTGTGTGTTTGTGTTCACTTACGAAACCTAAAGCGTATAGGATTCATTTGTTGATTGAATTTCCTAATCCTAAAAGATAGATTAATTAATTTAGAGTTCTGCTAGGATTCTAATTAAATTAATTCGTATCCTAGTAGGATTCGATTACTTATTCCATGGCCTATAAATATGAGTTAAGGGCTCATAATTTACAACGAGTTTCAAGTATTCAAAGGTAAGAATTTAAGCAAAAATTCAGCCAAACACTTGCCCCATAATAGCCGGATATTACTAGTACCTTAAGGGCGATTCTAGTTGGTCAATCTTAAGGCGGATCCGGACGTGCTGTGGACTTTCTACAGAGGGACGACACTTGGAGTCCTAAATACTTGTTCTTGTTCGATTCGGGCGCAGCAAGGGAGGGCACGCTACAAAGTGTATGCATCTAAATTATGCTAATTGTTATGTGGAAATTAATTTGGAATCCTGGCATTTATGGTTATTTCCGCATGATTTATATTCGTTTATATGTATCATAACCTAACACTTACAAAGTCCGATAAGGTCCTATAAAGTCTTCTAAGGTCCTATATGTTAAATAAGGTCCGACAAGTTCCTACAATTTAAATAAGGTCCTATAAGTTCAGATAAGTTCAGGTCCTATAAGTTGAAAATAACAAAATGTAAAAGAGTGTGTTATCTTCAATTTAAAGGACCTGAACTTATCTGAACTGAATTTATTGGACCTCGTTGAACTTATAGGACCTCATAGGATCTTATAGAACCATATAAGACCTTATAAGACACTTAGGGGGTATTCTGTTCACCTTGGAAAAATAAGATTCGGGTCCAATAAGTTTGGATAATGTAACACCCTTATAATTTTTTACTAGAATAAACCCTTTTTCCAACTCTAAATAAGGAATTACTAAATTATTACCGCCACCGTGATAACGGTTAAGGCTATTTACCAAAGTTATGCAGCAGAATAAATAAACTTTGAAAACAATAAAAGATAGTTAAAGGTCTCCATACAAGTTGGAACCACCACGCCCCAATCAAGTACCGTAAAACCAAATCCATTAACTAAATAAAACATTATAGTTTAGGAAAATGAAAATAAATAGAGTTTGAAATGGTGCAAGAGAAAAAAAACTCGCTCAACCATCCCCATGCAAGATAACTTCTCTTGCAAGTCATCTCTACCAAACACAAAACACGTAATCAGCGAAAGCTGAGTACAAACATGCTAGAATTAAATTCATTACTAACATGCTTCATTCCAAAAATAAATAAATCACATGCAAAAGCCAATCAATAAATAATTGATCATGATGACAAGACTCGACTCTCGACTCGACTCTTGACTTGTAGATTATTTAGAATAAGATTCGAACGAGCCCAAAGAAAATGTCCAAATGACAGGTGTTAGGAGCCAACCACACACCAAAGTAATAACCAATTGTCGGACCATACCGACGGAATTCCAACGCATAAAAAGAATGAAACAACGTCTTGTATCATTCACTGGCAAGACTCCCACCATGTTCATACTCGAGGTATATACGTTCCAAGAGTTTTGAAGCTTGTTATGGTTGCACTTTACGTTTATTAATATTTTATTCACAAAGCCGAATCAAGACACAGTCAAACAAGAAATTTAATAAACGGACAACCAAACAAGACTCCCCTTTTTTAATTCATTAGGACTTGTGATCAATCATTCAAGACGCAAGTGAAATTACTCCCATTGTTCCTTTTCAACACTTGTTGAGTATCCACGACATGCACATTAACATGCGGGTTGTGCACTAGGCACGAAAGAATCCTTAATTCAATTGACTCGAAAGTCTACCCTACATATGCGGTGGCTAACGAGAGCTTAACCTTCATATGTGGTAAATAACAATAGTGAAACTAGGCACGATAACTTGGCTCAAAACCTGCTAGACATTACGTACAATAGCATAAACCATTCCTTGCATGTGAATAATCATACTTGGACAACATGCTTGTTATTTAAATTCAACAAACATAACCAATCATAACGTGCTTGTTTACTTCAATTCAACAAACATAAACAATCATAACATGCTTGTTTACTTCAACTCAACAAACATAAACCATATCCATAACATGCTTGTTCACAATCAAACATGAATCTATACATAGTCTAAATACATGAATCATGATATTAAACAATCACATGAATCTTCATGGAAATAAGGTGGTCACCCTAGACTTTCACGTACCTTGAAGTTCTAAGAACGGGGGCCACTTTGCAATTCAAGCTAGTACTCTAGAAATCTCCTCCATTCATTAAAATAATAAACTTAATTATTATCCATGTTCATTAAATTTTCAGCAACTTTATTAAGTTTTAAAACGCTCGAATTAAATAGAAATTAATCGTTAATTGATAAAATAATAGTTCCAAGTAATCCCTTAAAACCTTAGCATGAAGTTTCATGCCCAAAACCATTAAAAATTGACACTTTATGTCTCAAAACAAATCTGAAAATTATAATTGATTACCATAATTAAAATTGTCATCTAATTATCCTAATCAATTAGCCATAAGGTTTAGGGAAATGCCCTAACTTTAAATCATCACTAAAATCATTAAAAATCCATAAAAATTGAAACTTTATTTCATAATCAAATCTGAAAATTACTACTCTTCAATCAAAAATAATCCTCAACATTCTAATCATCACAATCCTCAAGTTTGGTGTTCATAACCAATCTCAAGTACAATAATAATCACAATCCATCATCAAAACATAATAAAGATTCAAGCTTTAAACTAAAGAAGGTTAGGAAGAAGAGAAATATACCAAACCGGCGTATAGCACTGTACAATTACTAATTTGAGGTAATCAGGCGCAAATGGGAAAGCACACGAGTGATGGAAGTGAACGAGCAAGGGCATCAAGCTTCAGCTTGTTGCGGCAGCAGCTGGGCGCACGAGGGGAAGGTTGTGCGCAGCGCTTGGCGCGAGGAAGGTTGTGCGCAGCGCTTGGCGCGGGGAAGCCAGTGTTGTGCACTGGGACGGGAAACACACGCACACGGCGAGGCACGCAACATCGACAAGTTGAGCGCAGCTCGAGCTGGGTGCTCACGCAAGACCAAAAGAAAAAGAGAGAAAAAGAGAAAGAGAAAGAAAGGAAGAAAACTTGGATTGGAAAAAAGAAAATAGAAGAGTGAGAAAGAGAAAGAGCTCTCAAAATGTGTGGAAAAATGAGGGTTTCTCAAGGTATTTATAGAGTGAGAATCGTTGAGGATTGGGGTTAAGGAAATTTCCTAGAAGTTTCATTTAACCAAAGTTAGGTTTCCTTAATCTTGGGTGAGGTGACCTTGAGTTTAAGGAAGTTTCCTTGGAATTTCCTATACTTTAAGTTGGGCTTTTGGATTGGGCTTTGAGTTGAGTTTTAATACGCTTCTTGAATTCTTCAAATTGTTTTAATTTCAAAATCCAAATAAATACTCAACTTGAAAATTAAATTCTCTTTATAATTAATTAAATAATAAATACTTTTAATTAATTAAATACATTTAAATAGCTTTTTAAAATGCGATTTAAATTCGCAAAATCCCAAAATGCGTAAAAAAATATATTTATATTTACTCCAAAAATGCGAGGTATTGCAGTCTACCCTCCTTAAAAGAAGTTTTGTCCCAAAACTTGGGCACGATAACTCAAACTTGAAGCTCAAAACTCGAGACTTTATTGCTTACTTAGCAAAATTTTAAGTTTATGTACTCTTTAAATAATTAAACATGATAACTTCTCCCAAACTAGTAGCACCAGCAGGTCCACCACCGACTTGTCCAACCGCACCAGCAGCACCACCAAGTCCACCACCAACTGCACCAACTGCATCACCACTCCTACCACTCCCACCTTGAACTACATTGATAATCATCCTCTCCAGTTGGGGTTTAAACACTTGTAAAACCTACGAATGCATGCATAACAATATACGAAAGATATAAATACCTATGAACAACAAATGAGAGAAAAACTACTAGTAATCAATGCTAACAACCTAAAAATAACGAATGAATCTGGCTATAAACCATACCCACCCTGAATAATCCACGCATAATCCACATCTCATAAAAACATAAACTTTATCCATATCAATTGTAAAAGAAATCAATACCACATATTTTCAAGTTCCAACAAACATTCACATAATACCCGCGCAGCCAACTCAGATACCATTCTTTCACCGAAGGGACCATGACTCCTAGGATCACCTTCTCTTGTTGTAACACCGACTCCACCTTCTGTTGTAACACCTACTCCACCTTATGTTGTAGTTTTTGTTATTGTTGTTGTTGTAACACCTACTCTAGTTGCACCACCTACTCGTGTTGTACCATCTTCTCCGGTAGTAACACCACTCACACTTCTCCTTAAGTTGCCATCTACACCTCTATATACCACCTTCCTAGCCCGCAATTAATAAATCTTGTCAAAACGAAGAATATGAAGGAAATATGTCCTTCACCCAAGGTGGATTAAGTCTAATACCAAGGTTCAGATTAATTGCGAACAATTAATTCAGTAAGATCAAGTGATCGGAACAGCTAGCTCGAGCAATGCTTCCGATCAGTGAGTTCTAATCTATATTAGGCTCACAACTTACTCTTGACAGAACCTATAAGGTCACACCAATGACATGTAACAAATCAGCGGATTAAATGAATCAGAATTCATTTAATAGCTTTTCGGGAATTAGTTTGGAAAAACGTATTATACGATACGACCTTGCTTCGGAATCGTATATCGTATCGCGAATATTCGTAAGCTAGGCGAAACGAATAATCGTATCGTACGACGGTGATTCGTCGTGTATGATACGATAAATAATAGCCGTAAGGCGTTCGTCGCGAATATGAGCTGCATCGGAGATGTCGGCCCGTCGAGCCAAGCGCGCATGCGCGCGAGGCCCAACGAGCCAACGAGCTCGCAACGCAGCAAGCAAGCCAGCTCGCGTGGGCGTGGCAGCGCGCACAAGCGCGCATCAACACAGCAGCGAGCAAAGCAAGGCCCACGGCCCATGCTGCTCGGCTGCGCACTGTGGGCTTCGGCCTGCAGTGTGTGTGTTATGCGCGGGCTGTGCACGAGTGTGTGGAGTGTGGCCTGTCAAGGCCCCTTGGTCTTGGCCGGTTACACTTAATATAACAATTAGGTTATATTTTTCCACACACTAGCACAATCATTTTTTTCCAGTGACCTAAACGTAATTCCAAAAGTACGTAGTTCAGTTTTTCTCTCTGCTCAAAAACTGTTCATCCCGAAAACCAAAATATCTTATGCGTTGTCTAAGCTACAATAATCAAGACGGATCTGAACGTGTCGGTGAACCAAATAGAGGAACGACAAGTGGAGTTCTTTGTTCGATTGTTATGTATTTGTTAGATTTAAATCTTTATGTAGATGTCGTATGACTTTTTATAAATGAATTAATTTGTTTATCAAAAAAAGATGGTGTTTATTAATTTGACACACTTAGTTGCATTAGAAAATAAATTAACCGAATTGTAAGATAATCAAATTGAAAAATTACTTGACATGATAAATGACGTAGTATACATGTGTAGTTGATGAACTTAATGAATCTTTTTACTTTGATGGACTATATGTATTTTGATCAAATATTGAGATAAATAATATCTCGAATTTTAGTTATTCAAAGTAGTAAACGGGACATCACTCGAGATACACACTGGTTAGTAATTAAATTGTGAGCCGGCGGATAAATTAAGAGTTTTCTTTTGAATATTTTATTTTTTGACGGAAGACTTTTCAAACTTGAGTAACAAAAGTGAGAATTAAATTGTTCACCAAACCCATGACAAATGGTACCAATAAATAAATAGTCGTAAATTAAATAAATATAAGCCCATCACCTTTATTTAGCTTATATATATTGGGCATAATTATCAAGTGAAGAAGAGCAACTTACGGAGTACTAAACAATCAACAATGGCTTCCTACTTACAGTTGTTGGTCTTAGTTGTTGTTTCATCTTTTGTAGTAATGAGTGAGAGTGCTAGTGTACCAGTCTCACCTGGACTATCTTACTCATTTTACTCATCTAATTGTCCGAAATTAGAATCCATTGTTAGAAACCATCTTAAGCAGGTTTTCCAGAAGGATATTACCCAAGCTGCTGGTTTGCTTCGTCTTCATTTCCATGATTGCTTTGTTCAGGTATAAATATATATACTTACAATTATGTTACTTTTTTAATTGTTCGTGTCGATTCTTTCATACTAGTCTTCAATTCTCGATTATGCGAGAATAACACGTAGTTGAGATTATTATTGCTCACCGTATCTTTAAGAATTATGATGCATGTACTCCGTAGTTTCATGCATGTATATTGATTTTTATAAACAAACAAAGCCATATTTAACGGAAAAATTAAAGCTAGTGAATGTTGTGAAACAATTTTCTTTACTCCCCACATAATTATATAAGCCCGTGATTTTGTGGGATCCTATTATCATGTTAAGTTCGTTTCATTCTAATATTTATAATAAGGTAAATTATCAACAATACAAAACCAAATATGTTAATAATAATAGATGTACTCTAAAAGCTACATAATTCTGTATATGGAGTTATGGACTAGTAGTGTGGCCGTGTGTAGAATGCAGATGTTTACTTTTCAATATGGAGTGGGTGGGGCCCATATTGTGGATAGTTTTGAATGTCTAGAGATAATTGAGACAATTAAGCTAAGCATTTCCGGCCATGTGCACGTACCTAAACGCCACATTATTTTCTGTCTAATTGGATTTTTTTTTTTCCCTTACAATTTCTTATAGTGTTATCAAAAGTAGATTAAATTTCAACTATAATCTACACTAGTTTTATACGTACGTAGTAATGCCTTATAAGTGCCTAAGTGATAGTGACACTATACAAATTTGTATCTTTAATGACAACCTAATAAGGACGGGTCAAAAATCCCGTCGTAAAAGGCTTTTGCGACAGGACTAACAACCAAACAAAGACGGGAACAACCGCCGCAAATGTCTTTTATGACAGGTTAACGACGAGATTTTTCATTAATAACGACCCCTTTTTATGACGGGTTCGCGGCATGAAATCCCGTCGTTAATCAACGATTATTTGCCTTTAGCGACAAGATTTTCCGTCATTAATGGTACAATTTCTTGTAGTGTGATCATTATATTGGCCTGGGTTTATCTTATCGCAAAATTTTACGTGTATTTAACACTACGGGGTATTTTTATTTTTACTTATGATATTAGCATGATCTACAATTCTATATACACATATCATCATTAGTTTTTATCCCGTACAATGCACGAGTTATATATTTTTTAAAATCTACATAATTGTGTATGCTATATAAAAGTTTGGACATTGTACTAATCCATTATTCCACTATTGAAGAATGAATATTTAAGATGTTAATTATATGAAATAAAATGAATTAAAAGTATATGGAGAGTCATGCAAGAGTTTTATTTTATAAAAAAAATTAGAACTTAAAAGGTAAATAAAACAAGAAAAAAAAGGAAAAATATATAAAAGTGAGAAGATTAGACTTGTGAATAAAATCATTGTGTTTAAAAATATTAGCATAGATATCTAGCAAGTACATGCATATGTCTGGCTATCTAATTAATTTTGTTATGAAAACAAAAATGGTGTAAGTAGGGATGCGATGGATCGGTATTGTTAGATGGGTCAGCAAGTGGGCCAAGTGAACAAGAAGCACCACCAAACTTGTCACTTAGGAAAGAGGCCTTTAAGATCATAAATGATCTCCGTGGACTTGTTCACAAAACATGTGGACGAGTTGTTTCTTGTGCGGATATTACTGCACTTGCAGCTCGTGATTCTGTTGTTCTGGTATGATCCTTCATCCTTTGCTTTTCCTAGCTAATTACGATTTACGGAGTACTACAACGAGATCGACTACATTGTATTATGTTTATATAACATCTGACAGTAGTTGTGATTTAATTTGGCAGTCGGGTGGGCCAAACTACAACATTCCATTGGGAAGGAGGGACGGTCTAAACTTTGCATCAAGACAAGTAACACTAGATAACCTACCAGCACCATTTAGCAATACAACAGTCATTCTGAAATCCCTTGCAGGCAAAAGGTTTGATGCTACTGATGTTGTTGCTCTCTCCGGTGGCCACACCATTGGACGCGGTCATTGTTCTTCCTTTACTGAAAGACTCTACCCTAAACAAGATGGGACAATGGACCAAACTTTTGCTAAGAACCTCAAGGTTACTTGTCCAACCGCAAACACTGACACCACCACAAATTTGGACATTCGTACCCCTAACGTATTCGACAACAAATACTACGTCGACCTTATGAACCGCCAAGGCTTATTTACTTCTGATCAAGATTTGTACACCGATTCAAGGACAAAGGATATTGTCACAAGCTTTGCAATCAATCAGAATTTATTTTACGAAAAGTTTGTCAATGCAATGTTGAAAATGGGACAACTTGGTGTCTTGACAGGACCACAAGGGGAAATTCGTGCAAACTGCTCTGTAAGGAATGCTAACAAGCTAGACTTATGGTCCGTGGTCGACCAGGGTAAACAACCAAGATTCTCACAATTTTAACTCATGTTTAATTCAATGTTTCATTTCTAGGTCGTAATGTTTAATGTTTTTATCATAATTAAATAAATCAAGTGCTAGTAAGATAGGATTTTATCTAGATCAGATCGATCTAGTAGCACGCTCAATAATAGGACTATTGTCGTACCTAAACCTGTTTCTTTGTCTTCTTCTCAGTAGTTGCAATTTTCTAGCAGTCTCTACTTTTAGTAGTTGTAACTTGTTATTTTCTTAATGGAATTTATCGGTTTCCTTATTAAGCATCATCGTTTGATCTAATATGGAATTACATATCCCTAATGGCTATACCACCATATAGTCATCTATGGGTGTACCCCGTCTCTAATGAACTGCATTAAAAAACTGTACACTTTATCCGTTCCGAAAATATTGCACCACATATCTCTTTAGCAAGTTTCACAAATATTGCACTATTTCCTTTTCAGAAAATTTTTCCCTAATGAATTGACTATTCTACCCTTATTAAATTCACATACTTTACCTCTAATAATCCTTTTACACTGATTAACATATAAATTCTAACATAAATCACGGACCCCTCCTTATTTCTAGATTCCTCTACTTTCTCACCTCTAGTCCTCTATCATCTCTCTCAGTATTTTGTACTATCTCTCTCATCTTTTTCTCTATTTTTTTTTGTTTGAAGACTACTCACATCTTCTTCATCTTGTTCAACTTACTCTTGAGTCAATCTACAAGGTCACACCAATGACGTAAAACAGATCGCCGGATTAAATTAATCGGAAATTCATTTAATAACTATTCGGGAAATTAGTTATGACAACGTAAATATACGATAAGACGTTGGATAGTATCGTATATCGTATTGCGTATATTTGTAAGCTAGGAGAAACGAATAATTATATCGTATGACGTTGGATCGTCAAAGTACTATACAATAAGCATTGGCCGAAAGGCCATCGGAACGCATACGAGGAGCAGCCCACGAGCCGAGCGCACAAAGCACTCGAGGCCCATGTGTTAGGTTATGAACAATCCAATGCCATGTGGAACAAACCATAAATTTCAGAATCGAAATTAATTGTACTTAGTCAATTAGCATAATTTAGTAGACATAATTTGTGATGCGTGCCTAGCTTCCCTAGATGCTCCTGAACCGAACAAGAACAAGTTAGAACGCCAAACGTCTTCCCTCCATATAGAACTCCACAGTACGTTTGAATCCGCCTTAGATTGTACCAACTAGGATATAAAATAAGGTTTATGATTTCGGGATTCTCACTTTTAGGTGATAGGCAAAGTGTGTACTGATTGATATATTAATTCATGACAACATGCCATGTATTTATAGGAAAATAGGAAAACCCTACAAGCCAAAACCCTAGAGTAATTTAGGCAGTTTTAGGAAAATCCCAAAACCCAAAACCGGCTTCTAGGGCAGCCGGCTGCTTGGTGCACAAGTTGCTGGCATAGCAAGAAAGCTTGGCCCAAGCCCGCACGCAAGGCGCCAACAGCACTGACCCAAGCGCTGGCCCATGCGCTAGGCACATCAGCGCTGGCCAACTTGTTGGTGCCATACACATTAGCCTAGCTTGATGTGGCTGCTGCTACAGCCCATCGAGCGATGGGCCATTGCTCGTACGATGGCTCGTCGCTTGTTTCGTGCTTCCGATTCGTTTTTCGATTCCGGAAAATATTTCTGATTCGAACAATATTTACGTTTCCGATAATATTTCTGATTCTGACAATATTTTCGAGTTTGAAAATATTTCCGATTCCGATAATATTTCCGTTTCAGATAATATTTTCGTTGCGAAACATATTTCCATTTCCGGCATATCTTCGACTTCGATAATATTTATATTTTCATATGAACCATATTTCCGTTTCCGGTAATATCTTCATTTCCGGTAAAAATTTTCTCTTTGCCATTTTGATGGTTTGTTTAGCTCCCACTGAAACCAACATCCATCGTTTTTTTTTTTTTTTTTGCTATGCAAGTGAGAATAATATTATTAAGCTCAAACCAAGATACAAGCTAAACTAGAACCAAGAGAGACAAACCAACTAGGTTGGACCATCTCACCAAGGAACTAGCACAAACACACTAGCCAACAGGCATACAGACACCAAAACACAACCTATAAAGCCAAAAACCATTGGCTATTAGACCTGCTAACACTCTTAGGCAATACTGCTTGAATTCTAGTTTTTACAACTTGTTTCATGCTACTGATTGTACTGTTGACAGTTGTAGACACCTACTTTTGTCCCCATTCCCGCAAGGGAAAGGTTCGATGATGAAAGCGTAAATCTCCACTTGACAACGCATCTCCTATAAAATAAACGAATCTCGATTCCCCATTTCATTTCACCCAAAACCTGCTATTTATGGAAACCTGCTAAAAATAGTAACTGCCGTAAAAGGTAGCTTCTAAAAGTGGCAAATCATAAAAGATAGAAACCTGTCAGAATTAGGTGTTGCATTCCAACATAAATCCTAAATGAGATAGAAAACTGCAAAGAATCCTATTCCTAATATGATTCAGAAATAAGAGTTGCGTATTAATTAAAATCCTAACGAGCCTAGAGTTCGTAACGGGCCCAGACGCATTCCGTCACAAAATTGATACGCGCTAAAAGACTCGAATTAATCTCAAACTCTACGGATTTTAGGAATCCGAATCTGACTAAACAAAACTGCACAGACCCTATTTTCAACGCCTGGCTCTGGGCGCCGAAATCTTCGGCGCCCAGGCCTGGGCGCTGAAAATACCTGGGTACGTGTTTTTTCCTAACTCTTTGCGGATTAGAACTCTGCAATTCTATCTTTCCACGAACTCTTCCCTATAAATAGGCCCCTAGTTTCGACGTGAAACAACACACAACAACACATAATTATATTCTGAGTATTGACTCCAACCCTCAGCTTAAGCCTCTCGCTGCGAAATTGTTCACGCGTTCTGTCGCAATCGATCCATAAATCGAACAGAACGTATCCTGTCCCATAATTGAGATTCGTTAAATAAAAAGGAGAAATAGCAAAGTCAAAGTGGTTAGTTTTCTGAGAACCGTGACGCACCTCTCAAGGGTGCGTCGTAATGTGTCCCTTTTCGATGATTTAACTGCTTTCCTCGCCCTTTCTATGAACGGTTAAACTAACCTAATATGATTGTTCTATCACGCCTAACAAATATAATATTTTGGGAAATCGGATTATCATGCTAGGCCCCTTAATACTATTTAAATCAGATAATCACGATCGAATTAGTATTATATGTTGCATATTGCTAAAATCAACTCAGATTAGTTTAATAGTTAACGCATGTCCCTTCAATTATTTATGCTGAGCTAGTAAGGATATCCTGCCTCTGGAGTTATCGACGAGCGAAGTACTCCTCTCGGTAGTTACAGTCCCCCGAACCCTCAATCTCTACCTTGCGGGTGTATATTGAGAGATCCCCACACCAGGGATCACAAGGGGACCTACGGCCGTCGTGGTC
Source organism: Spinacia oleracea (assembly GCF_020520425.1). Classification (NCBI taxonomy): domain Eukaryota; kingdom Viridiplantae; phylum Streptophyta; class Magnoliopsida; order Caryophyllales; family Amaranthaceae; genus Spinacia; species Spinacia oleracea. The sequence goes on from NC_079490.1 coordinate 119,164,608, forward strand.
AAACATAATTGCACTCCCTTTATGTCACGATAACCGGGTTTTGTCAGTTTTTCTCATTGTCGTTAAAAACTGAATGGCGACTCCTATATTACTAGTCAATTGGGTGTATACTCACAGGGAATACAATTACACTTGATTGAATAAAAAGAATCGTCACACCCACGATGGACGAGGTCACGCATTAGCCTCGTGCTTTTTCGACCCCCTCACAGTGGTGACTCCACTGGGGAAAGTGAAGGAAATACTCGTGCTTCTAGGTAATCAAAATAGCCGAAGGGTGAAACGATCCTACCCCGCGTTTATTTCCCCATCAAGTTGGGACGACCTGAAAATCAGCATATTAATGTGAACGGGCAGAACCGCATAACGAATCTCGGCTCCCTCGCCAATAGGAGGGTGCATACGCCGCGCATGTTGCCCACTCGGTACTTGTGCAGGTAGTACACCTATCCCGAACCCAATCGCTCGCTCATTAGGTCCCTCTCGCATGCATGCCCCCTTGGCTTGCACTTGCGGGTTAGCCTCTTGAGCGAAATTCGTCTGTTGAAGACACTACCTCGACCGGGGCATGTGTTGGATCTACGATAGAAGCGGTACCAAGCCAGGCGCAAATAACTACCCATAGAAGCCTATCATAAACTACGTGACATATTTAATTTTCAAATCCATGTTTGTAATGTAGTTATATGTAGCGAACTGTGTGACAATGTTATGATTGTGCGTACGAATAATGCTAGACAAATAATGCTAGAAAACCAACGACCTTAAAAATTGCCCAAACATTCATGAACCAATTGGCCAAAGAGTTATACCAAAATACGTGTTCCGCAAACCCGAACGATCGCCACAAAAATAGGCGACGCTCGGGATGGCCTGTAACGAATCCCACAAACGCTGCACAACGCGTAAAGGACGTTATAAGGCAAGCACGCAAAATTAAAGTCGCAAAAACAAAATTATACGCAAACAGAAAACGAGAACCAGCCAGGGACGCATTTTCAACGCCCCTGGCTGGGCGCCAAAATTTCTCACGCCCACTGCTGGGCGCTGAAGTTGTTGCCTGGCCTTTTGGTCAGGCACAGCAGCCTCAGTGCCAGCGAATGAAAAAATATACGTAGCAAAAAAAAAAACTTTTCGAAAAAAATTTGTTGCGAGGGCGTATGAAAAGGCACTCGATTCTAAAAGTGACTTGTAAAAAAATAAAATAACTCTTTGTGTCGTTGTTAGGCCTCCTATGACGACAATGCCCGGCACCAAAACCGAGCATGCTAATTAAACGACCTTGAATGTCACATGGGCAAAGTATTCAAAAAATAATGTTCGAATGGAGTCTTCAAGGAAAAATATTGTTCAATAAATCCGAGTCTAGACTAGGTTATGCCGAAGTACAATCTAAATCCTAAGTCTTAGTTGTCTTATCCATAGAATCGGTCCTAATACTTGGTGTCGTTCTGCAAGCTAAAAGGTTAAACCATATTGAGTCTCCCTTCCTAACATTTAAATCAATAAGCACCTATATGTAATTGTCATCCCTTGCTAAGAATCAACGGCCTCAATACTCTCTCTCACCCATAAAAATAATATATTATAGTATTTGCAAAATGGAAACAGTCACATTCTGGAAATCATTCCCCCATAGTCGCACAACCCCCAAAGTGAACCTAAGGTGTTAATACCATTGGCAAAGAAAAAATTAATGGCCCCAAGGCTTATAATCACATTGGGTCACGACTATCATAGTCCTCTCGAGTCACTCGCTCCTTGAAATACTACTAAGTACGGACTAAAAGATTTTCCATGAATGCAACATGACCAACCATGAAAATACCCAAATAGGCATACCATAAGGCTACCATTGGGGTAAAGCAATACACACTAAGAGAGAAGCCGCACTAATGATTCTAGTCTCGCAAAAATAAAAATTCGATCTCCCCAAATTAACTACCTTGCCAACATTAAGCAAAATGGCGCATGACAAATGAACACCCAAGGGTTAAAATCTAAAGTGTCAACCAACGAAAGTTATGGTCCAATTAGCCTAAGTCTGAGAGTCGCTTGGTCAAGTATTATAGGCTTACGCCATGTCATTATCTTGAGTCTAGGCCACCTCCTTGTATTCATACACGGGTTATAATCAGAAAGATTAATGAAAGTTCGAGTCTAAATCACAACTTCCAATTAAATCCCAGAAACTGGAATCTGAAAAGAAGCAAAAAGTTATTTTCGATGCAATTCTTTCGTTAAATTTCAATAAGGTAAAAACAAGGTTTCGAATCTACGCTATTTGCACATTTTAAGAAACGACTAAATACGCTTGCAAAGTAAGGCAATTTAAAGGTCCACCCTAGGCCTACTAAAATTAAAGGTCCACTATAGGCCTACCAAACGAGGCTCACTCAGTCTCGCCTCGTGACTCAAAGACCACAACCATCTACCTTTTAACCCAAACAAAAAAATTGATTGAAGGATTTATGTTGGGGAGAAATCCCAAGCAAAAAGAAAAAAGAGAAAGAGAAAAGGGAGAGCGAAAAGAGCCATGAAATACTTAGCCCGTACCTCTCAAAGTGCGAAATCTACCCAAGTAAACGAAGGAAAAGAATTGAGTCAACCAATCCAAATCATAAAATTCTACGATGTCTACCCTTTCCAATCCTTATGCTCTTAGACGCCTTCGCTCTGGGGTCTCTGTGCAGCTCATTTAACCCATCCATGTTCTCATTGCCATAACCCAAGAAACCATTACCTCAACTCTTGTTTTTGAACTTGTTATCAACCGCAAACCACGCACGGCCATTGACACGTGTGTCATGCCCATTATTTTCAAAACATGCTCTTACACCACCATTAGCATAATGACCATATAACTTGTTTGAATGCATCCTGTTGATATTCCCTTGAGCCGTCCCCATGCGGCCTTGGTTGATGTAAACTCATGACACTAGTTCGAGGCTGCAAATTGTGAGCCCTAGCAAATATAATCCTCATGCTTGACCAATACCTATACAAATTATCCTATCTCATTCAACCCATCTTTCAAACCGTCTTGAGTCACGAATATATAAAAAAAAAGACAAATGAAAAGTACAAAAAATGTAAATAAAAAGCAAACTTTGCAAAGCGCCTCTAAGTTAGTCTAAAAAGGAAAAGAAGCATCTAGCGCACCAAAAAAGATCCGCTCATAAGTCATTTTCAGCGCCCACAGTTGGGCGCCGAAATCTTTAGCGCCCCAGCCGGGGCGCTGAATCTCTCTGCTTGCTAAAATTTATCCAGAAGTGCTCGTCATTTTATCCGCACATACACGGAACAATAACGAACACTTGGGGGGTACAACACGTATTCAGACATACGTACCACCAAAAAATACATGTACTCTACATGTACTCAAAAAATATATAAAACAAATTTTTGGCTTACGGCAAAGCAGCAGATTAAAATAATAAGAAACCTCACTTATTCTACCGTTTCAAATAATATGTTTCCATCTCAGAACATACTTATCGAATTCGGCATTCTAAGAAACCATTTTCTGGCTAAGAACTACGCAAGACCTGATTCCAAATTAAATATATTTAAGGCGGATACGTAGGCAATCCATGATTCGGTCCAACCAATTTGCAAAAATATTAAAGCCTATAGAAAAACAAGAATAAGAAATAGAGTCCCTTATTGAAATTTAATTACTTGCAATCCAAGTCGAAAGAAAAATTTAAGTCAAAGAAAGAATCCAAGTCGTCAAGATGCCAAAATGAGCACACATCAAAAAATAATAAAGGGCACGTACCCTTGCCAGAAGGAGCGCTCACACTCCTAGGCACTTAGCCAAGACTTAAAAAATCGCTTTGCCTCAATTGAATGGGGGCTAGCGCAAGCGTCCATAACCTCTAAAGTACTCGACTTGACCCTCCCTAAAGCGAACTAACTCACTTAAAGACTTTCTTTCACTACTAGACATAGTCGTTCGTTTAAAGACCTTCTTTCACCCCTAGACACAGTCATAGTCGCCGACAAGTAGTAAAGGCAGTAAGCTTGCAATAAAGAGAATTGTTCTACGGCATTGCCCCATCGTTTCTTTGAACTCAGGGCACCTGTTCATGGTAATTCAAATGCTTGCGAATCCCCTTTGAAAAAAAAAACAGACATTGTCAATAGGACTTGGCACTTAACCAAGGCTCACCCTACTCAGACATATGACACGGGCATCTAAAATCGAAATCTGAAAACATTATTAATGGAAAGACATAACAGCAACTGGGGGCTAAAAATTGAAATGAAAGAGATAGGGAAGGAACTAAGTATACCTTGACCTTTTGTACGGACATACACCAAGTAAATCTAAGTCAATTTGACAACGGTTTATATTCCCACAATTCTGGAAAAGATGGCCCTAAAAGCCTAAAGCATATGCCAAACGGGCACAAGTAATATCTTGACGCGTGCACCCTGGCTTCCAGCAAATCCTTAGACAGCATTCTAAAAATCGGTACAGCATTTTGATTCACTCATGTAATCCTGTACGAACCCTTCTACAAGTCAACCTACTTAGGACACCTCGGATTGTACACAGTAGGACTCGGATTTTAAATAATTTTCAAATAATTTTTAAAGACTTCTTCGAACATAATAAAGTGTCGTTGGTTTAATCTAAATATGCGTTTTGCAAGTGAGTCAAAGATATTTCTAAATATAATTATGGGTAAAGAAAGGCACCTAGCTTTTGGTCCAGGCACACTCCAACGTGTGACTACCTTGACCATGGCAATGTCGCACAATACGACATTCACAAGAAAAGTAGCAAATCACTACTCGAACGTACCTCGCACTAAACGAGTTTGGTTCAAACTATTCATGATCCATGTCACCATGAATGCACAAAAACGTATGCAAGGCATTATAGCACCAAGCCAATCCCGTAGCTACAGTTGGAGGCTTGAGAAAAACACTCTAAAAATGCTCGAAATGACGATTTCATCGCAAATTCTCGACGCTAATGCTATACATACATCATAGGGGCTCAATCCTAAGCTTTAATCGTGTAAAACGAACCTTAGAATGACTACAACCCCTCCCAAACTCTAAGCGCTACTTAGAATATATAAAGTCACCCCACTAACAAGGGTAACTGAAAATCGCGAGTCACCAAAACTCCGATCAAACCACTGCACATAACGCTCGCCCTATAAAGCGCCCGTTACACAGTCTACATCGTTCCAAAGCAAAAGCGAAAGAAAAAAATACTGTCAAAGTTCTGCCCAGAAATCATTTTCAACGCCCAGAGCTGGGCGCCGATATCTTTAACGCCCCAGCCTGGACGCTGAATCTTTCTGATAGCCAAGTTTTACCCAGATATAAAAATAAGAAAGAAACACCTATGAATCCTCGCATCGAACGAAGTAATAAGCCGTGCAAACCCAAGCAGAAGGTGCTACACTTATTCGAGCACCTGAACAACGCATGATGAAATACTCCAATGCAAATGATATCCCAACACCTGGAAGAATTTTCTAAGACACGCCGTTAGGCCACACAAGCCTACGTCGCACCATAAGTTCAACCGTCCCACGATACAAGTCTAAAAGAAGAGTAAGGCATGTTGCACTAATGTAGGCACGACCAAGAGCACGTGTAAAAGAGGCAAAGACTACTTATCGCCCAAATTCAAAATGCAAGCCACACGACTTCTACATTAAGGATTAAAGGTAGCAAAATATTACCTACCACGGAAGGGATAGCTCGCACCTACACGAGCGGAACCCCAAGGCATCTTTCTCGAAAGAACCTACAAAAATCGTACGCCAAAAGGAAGCATCCCAACATGCATACTTGGGAACTCCAAGCTACGAAACAACCATAGCAAAATAAAAAAAATCTCGAAGCAAATGTTTGAACAATCGAAAGGGCACGATGTTTGAGCCCACTTCATGAATGGGCCTGAACCCTATCAAGCTTCTAAGCAAACTATTCAAAATCAGTCGTTGCTCAAAAAAAAATGAAACAATTCAAGCAATCTGATTAATGGACCGCACACAACGGCCATTCTATGAACGCTCGTTCGCACATACATATCATCATTCACGAACACGTTCAAAAAAATATAAGAGCGATCAAAGTCTTACACCTCAAGGTATGTTCCTCGGGCCATATAGACTCGCCCAACTATCGCAATAACTGTACGCCTTAAGAGCAACAGTTCCTTAAAATAATCGCCCTAAAGCAACAAGCACCGTAGTCCACCAATCGGCTACGGCTTCTCAAGAAAATCATCACGTTCTAAAAACAAAGAAAAAAACAAAATAAGAGAGAATACATAGAACTTCCAAGTGAAATAAGCGAATGAACAAGAGGCCAACTATGTGATCAAGAAACCTCGCCAGAAATTATTTTCAGCGCCCAGCGCTGGGCGCCGAAATCTTTAACGCCCAGGCTTGGGCGCCAAAAATGATCACAGACCCAAAAAAAAACAGCTCTGACTTCTATAGGGCCCTGCCATATTCATTCGACTTTAAAATTGCCGAAAGTCGCACCTCACGGCTTTGTTAAAAGTAGCACGCCACTAGAAAGATCGCTCGCACTTACGAGGGCAATCCCAAACACGATCAAGGACATTACGAAATGCGTATCCCCAAGGAACCTCTTCAACAAGAAATGACCGTCAAGCACGAATTCTTGGGGGCTCGAAAGAAAATATAGAGTATACAAAGTTAAAAACAATATTCCCAGACTACGATATACGAAGTCCCATGTTTGGATGTCTCAAAAAATAAAAAATAAACCGGTTTACGACCTCAAGACAAAGGTCGCCGTTGATACCTATACATAGTCCCCTAATCAAGGACCCATGTAGTGGAAAAATTGAGCCGTAAGGACTAACTCAAAACCATAAAGGATGATGACCACAAGACAATGGTCCGTCTAAGCATGTTGTCAACCCACATTCAGGTTGCAACTAAATCCCTCGAAAGAATTCGCTCCTGCAAGAATAAATGAAAAGAAATTCTCAAAAGAAATCACAAGAAAAGAAATGAAATAGGGACTTGCCCACCTCAATCGGGCAAGATCGCGGCACACGAATCCAAAATCGAAAAGACGAATTCAGGTTCGCTCACCTCCAGCGAGCGGGGCGTCCACCCTTAGCGGACAGGGCTCGCCCACCTTCAGCGGGCGGGGTCTGCGTCACTAGCCGCGCAGGTCCTCAGTTTTCGAAAAAATAAAGTCTTCAAAATTAAAACAGGCTCGCCATCTTCAGCCGGCGGGGTCTACGGCGCAAACCACGTAGGTCCTTATTTTCAAAAAAAGCAAAACAAATTTCAAAACAGATTCGTCCACTTCTATCTGACGGGGTGTCCACCCTTAGGGGACAAGGTTCGCCATCTTTAGCCGGCGGGGTCTACGTCACAAACCGCGTAGGTCCTTATTTTCAAATTTCAAAAACAGATTCGTCCACTTCTATCGGACGGGGTGTCCACCCTTAGCGGACAGGCTCGCCATCTTTAGCCGGCGGGGTCTGCGCCATTAAATCGCGCAGGTCCTTAGTCGCTGCAGCGATAACTTTTGCTGGATTTTCCTTCGTTTTACGTCCTATAAAAACAAGGGTGCTGGATTTTCCTTCGTTTTACGTCCTATAAAAACAAGGGGGTTGGATTTTCCTTCGTTTTACGTCCTATAAAAACAAGGGGGTTTTCTCGTTTAACTAGCCTTGAAAATGAGAATCTTTAAAAACATTTTTACCTCGTGATTAGGCTTGGCCAGGCCCAATTACACTTTATAGCTTTGATTTCGAAAACATCTGTAGCTACTCCCAATGACAAAGTGAGGGAGTTTCTACGCATCTTTAGATCCTTCCAATGACAAAGTGAGGAAGTTTCTATACTATTAGTTGACAAATCCCAATGACACGTGAGGGATATGTCGACATTTCAAGTGATGACCCTTAAGTCAAATGTTATCACTCGGGGGCTCGTGAGACCCTCGCAAAACAGGTCACATACACCATGGCTTGTGTGACGCACTCCGTCTAATACTTTGACCATCGTCTCATCCCGAGACTCAGTCAAAGTGGGGGCTAACTGTAGACACCTACTTTTGTCCCCATTCCCGAAAGGGAAAAGTTCGATGATGAAAACATAGATCTCCACTTGACAACGCATCTCCTATAAAATAAACGGATCTCAATTCCCCTTTTCATTTCACCCGAAACCTGCTATTTATGGAAACCTGCTAAAAATAGTAACTGCCGTAAAAGGTAGTTTCTAAAAGTGGCAAATCATAAAGGATAGAAACCTGTCAGAATTAGGTGTTGCATTCCAACATAAATCCTAAATGAGATAGAAAACTGCGAGAATCCTATTCCTAATATGATTCGGAAATAAGAGTTACGTATTAATTAAAATCCTAACGAGCCTAGAGTTCGTAACGGGCCCAGACGCATTCCGTCATAAAATTGATACGCGCTAAAAGACTCGAATTAATCTCAAACTCTACGGATTTCAGGAATCCGAATCTGACTAAAGAAAACAGCCCAGACCCTATTTTCAACGCCTGGCTCTGGGCGCTGAAAATACCTGGGTACGTGTTTTTTCCTAATTCTTTGTGGATTAGAACTCTGCAATTCTATCTTTCCACGAACTCTTCCCTATAAATAGACCCCTAAATTCGACGTGAAAGGAACACACAACAACACATAATTATATTCTGAGTATTGACTCCAACCCTTAGCCTAAGCCTCTCGCTGCGAAATTGTTCACGCGTTCTGTCGCAATCGATCCATAAATCGAACAGAACGTATCCTGTCCCATATTTGAGATTCGTTAAATAAAAAGGAGAAATAGCAAAGTCAAAGTGGTTAGTTTTCTGAGAACCGTGACGCACCTCTCAAGGGTGCTTCGTAATGTGTCCCATTTCGATGATTTAACTGCTTTCCTCGCCCTTTTTATGAACTGTTAAACTAACCTAATATTATTGTTCTATCACGCCTAACAAATATAATATTTTTGCGAAATCTGATTATCATGCTAGGCCCCTTAATACTATTTAAATCAGATAATCACGATCGAATTAGTATTATATGTTGCATATTGCTAAAATCAACTCAGATTAGTTTAATAGTTAACGCATGTCCCTTCAATTATTTATGCTGAGCTAGTAAGGATATCCTGCCTCTGGAGTTATCGACGAGCGAAGTACTCCTCTCGGTAGTTACAGTCCCCCAAACCCTCAATCTCTACCTTGCGGGTGTATATTGAGAGATCCCCACACCAGGGATCACAAGGGAACCTACGGCCGTCGTGGTCAAACATAATTGCACTCCCTTTATGTCACGATAACCGGGTTTTGTCAGTTTTTCTCATTGTCGTTAAAAACTGAATGGCGACTCCTATATTACTAGTCAATTGGGTGTATACTCACAGGGAATCTAATTACACTTGATTGAATAAAAAGAATCGTCACACCCACGAGGGACGAGGTCACGCATTAGCCTCGTGCTTTTTCGACCCCCTCACAGAGTGGCCTTGTAAAACTTTTAAGCATCTCATCCCGATTTATGGGAGGACAATCCCAATCTTGCGATCTTGAGATTAGACTTCGTTTGATAGGTGATTACTTGAGCGTTGCCTTTATAGCCTCCTTTTACGGTGCGACGGTTGGTCAACTTCAAAGCTACCACTTCTCAAACAAGTAATCTCAAATCACTCAGGTATTGAGGATTTAGTGTCTAATAATTTTAATGAAATTTACTTATGACAGATTTTCATCTCTTACAGTAAAGTTTCATAGGTCTGTCCGATACTAGTCTTCCCAAAGTAAGTATCTATGCAAATGATTATGACATTGCCATGTCCACATAGTTCAAGAAACAGAACTACTAGTCATCTTGCATTCTAGTCGTCTAACGTTTTCTATGCGTCCAATTTTATAGAAAACTCCGACCAGGGACCATTTTCAACTTTTGACATTCAAGTTCACTTGATAGACATTTCTTAGTCACAGGACTGGTCCTGACAGTCTATCTTGAATATATCGTCAAATTAAAGGGACTCATCATTTAATACTAAACCAAGATTAAATGGAATATGAAAATGCATTTCATATATGATAAATGTTCAACCCCAATGTTTTACAACCATGGGCCTCAAACCCATCTTCTAAAATAGTTCATGGAATTCAAAGCTATGCTTGATTTCCAGTGCCACAATGTGAGTGTTGTTTCTCACTTGTTGCATAGGTTTAGTTATCATGCTTTGCCAATCTTAATATCCTTTTCATCGAATGTTCTTCGAGATAGATGATAAGATCTTTTGAGTATGTTTATTTTGTGATCTAGGCTTTTCTTGCTTCAAAAGTGGTTCTGCGCATTTTTCAATGAAGAACCATCAAGCCAACAGACATGTGATCTACCCAAGTTCAGTGAAGAACTCTTTAACATAAACAACCCTGTTTTATTCCTTCTTAGGCAATAAGTACTTTTACTTCAACTTTATAGGTTGCTAGTGATGCTTTGTTTGGAATTACTTATCCAAGCAGTTCACAAATTTTGGAAGACTTTCCAGCTATATCTTAGAACATAGAAATTAATATTTGATTTCCCACGCAACAACTCATGGTCTCCAATCCATGTTGCCATTTCAAAACACGATGCTCTATAGCTCGACCTTATCAATAGTTAACTCCAAAGGGTCTTGCTTAATCCTTTGCCAGTGTTTATGCGTGTAGCATCAATATTTAGCATTATCTTTATTTCCTTGAATCAAGAACTACTCTTATGTACCTTTTCAAGTACCGTAAGTTTTTCTTGATCTCAATCTAGTTGATCTTCACTTAGATCAATAGAGATTGGTATATGTTCGTCATGCCTAAAGTCATACGATACGTTTTTGGCGATCCTCATATTATATCATTACATGATAAATTCTTTTGCAGAATAATTCCCAATTGAATTCTATTCATGTAACTTTAGCTCATTCAATTTCAGTAGATACTGAATCCAGCTAAATTCTTTGACATATAATATAGGTTAAGAATCTCACTTAGATCCTTTGATGTTTAACTTAGTAAATGCTTATACATAGTTCAAACATTCATTACTTAGATTTATTCACATGGGTCGAATATCTCCAATGGAGTCTTTCGTGTTTGATTTAGTAAATGCCATTACTTAATCCAAAACAATATCATAAGACCTTTGTAAATAGATCTTAATACCCAGTATGTACTAAGTTTCGCCATGGTCCATCATTGATGAATAATTTCAAATCTAAGTCATTAGCATTTGAATGTTATTTCACAATAGAGAGATATGTGTGATACACATAGGACCAATTAAGTTTTACGTACTCCCACTAAACTTCTTATATATCTATAAGAATCATGTACATTTTATGAAACTAAAATACTTATTAGCTTCACTAAAATACATTTTCAATTTCCCAGTTGCTTGCTTAAATCCATACTTAGATTTCATAAGCTAGCATTCATTTCAAGCATTATTTGGATCCACAAATCCTATGACATGCCATGTACATAGTTTTCTTCCAACATTTGATTGAGGAATAGGTTTTGTCATCCAATTGTTATATGTACCAATATGCAATTATTGCTTGAATTATAGACTTGAGCATTATGATTATGCATGAGGTTTCAACACAATCCATGTCATGAATTTGCTTGTAACCTTTAGCAACTAATCTAGCTTTGTGTGTGAACACAATTTCATGTTTGATGGTTTTTATCCTTAAAACAAACTTGCAACCAATAGGTGTGTAACTATTCTTGCAAATCAACAAAATTTCAATTTTGTCATCAAAACATTGAGTATGTTTTATGGCCTCTAACCATTTAAAACATTTGAGTCTATATATGGCCTCTAACCATTTTAGGGAATCTGGGTTTCGTCATAGTTTTCTTACAGCTCACAAACTCATTAATCTACATGATAATAGTTTGACTGTAAGTTGTAGGTTTCTTTGCATAACTTCAGTGACCTGAACTCCATGTTTCTTTACTATCTAATAGAAGAATCTCATAGTTTCAGTGACTTGAATTCTATGCCTACTTGGGTATAGAACATCAAACAATAGAATATCAATAGCCACTTGAAAGTCCTTTGAATATTCTGTTCTCTTTGAAGCACTTGTAAGGTCTTCTAAGAGATGTCTATTCTTTAAAGCCACTTCTAAAGTCCTTAAGAATAAGTGTTCGGATTTTCTGAAGAACTTCGAAAAGCCTCCGGAATGTCCGTTTATGTTTGTTGTTCGCCTCGAAGACTTTTGAGGTCTATTTTCTCCCACTTGTCATTTTGGAAACGAATTTCCAAAAGGACATTATTTCGAGCAAACAAACATTATGTTCTCAAAAATTCGTGGTAGAAAAAATACCCTTGTGCCTCATTTGAATAAATCACAATGAAAGATATATCTATACTTGGGCCTTAGTTTGTTGAATAACAAACACTAAGCTCCCACTGAGTTTAGGAACTCTTTAGATATATTATGAAAAGATATTCTGAAATTACTTTTCAATAGCTTTGACGAATTTGGTTTAGTTTGGTGGTAGTTGAGCATTTTGTTTAGAAATTATAGGAAAAGTCTTTATGATTCATCATTAATCGAATCAAGTACTAATTGACTTCGATTATTCCAACTAAGATATGCCATATCTTATGGATCTAGATTGTGAAATTACAACACACAATCATTGATGATCATATTTGGTCTCAAGTAATCATCAACATGATCTAACCTAGATCTTTATGATTTCTTGCCAAGTGGATTTTATACTTCTGAATCTTTGAACTAGCCAAACAGATTCAACTTATATCACATTTGAGTAAATAAACCTATATTTACTCAAATCCATGTGAAATAATAAAGTCATAAAACCTTTCTTTAGCTTTGAACTCTATCGTCTAGGCGTTCTAAAAAATAGTTCATATCTTTTGTTACTTTCAACAAGTAAGACTAGCTCGTCTTGAATGATCTAGAAATCAATCAACTTTCGAAATTCCATCAAAACAGAGATTTTGAATGTTAACTTGTTGATATGGTCCAATGTTAAATTCCATCAAACCATCAAATCAACTTTATGTTAACTTATATCACAGAGATTTGAACCTAGTAAAGTTTTTATTGTTAAAGAGTTGTTTGTTTTAATCAAGCATATTTACTCAACCCGTAAATGACCATTTCATTCAAATAAACAAACAAACAAACATGCATTGTTTTCGTTTTTCTTGAATGTGAGTCTTTTTGTGTTTGAAGCAGAAATTTAGGTATGCTGATTATGGAACAAAATAGCCATTAAGTTCCAGCCTTTGAAAGGTCTTAAAACAAACTAGATGACCCTATAACTAATGTAGAATTTCCATGCTTCATTTCCCGCTTGTAGGTCATTAGTGTATCCTAGCTTCCATTGTTTGAGTTATTACCGAAGTAAGAATCTCAAGCGGTATATGATACCAAGGAAGTTTGATTGCCAAGTCACTTTCTTTAAACATTAACTTTTAGGTAGAAACGGAATTGTAAATTCCTTTCACTTGTTCCTTGTTTTCCTATTTCTTGTACCCTTTCTTATAGCCTTAAGAATGAATTCTCTAGTGTTGACTTTTATACTTTGTTTAGACATGTCCAATGTTACTCCAACAAAGTTCTTACCATTTATGTCGAATATTTTATTTCAACTAGATGCTCTTACCAGAAGCTTCTAAAGTTCTCTAAGCATCGATCTATTCGAATGTCTAGGGACTAGACTCATTCGAGAATTAAATGGACAAAGATATTAGGTTGTTAAGCATTGGTAAAGCTGAGCGTTTAAACTCAATGCTTTGTGATCTCAAAACTACATTGTAATTTGAATTCACAAGCACCAATCGGTTTGCCATTCGACTTTGATATTCGAAAACAACCATAAAAGTCGCTAAAAGAAACGTACATTTTAAATTGCTCATTTTCTCTCATTTCCGTGAATCGTTCTTGGATTCACTACCAATCGAGGAATTTTACTGTTACCTTTCTAAAAGGATTTACTGCAGTGCAAGATATTTAATTATAAACAATAATTAAAACATACATTGAAGCATGCAAAGTCTAAACATTTATCATGAGTAATAACTTGAAAATTAAAGCAATCATGCAATTTCAACAAGTTATTAGCATTTTATTCGAATTTATTGTTCCGGTAGGTGTGAATAAAATGATTCCAAGATCCTAAAACCATCGAAGAATTAAGCACAGTTTGTCGACTCAATTCTAAAACATTTTAGGTAAGCAAAAACCTTTTGCTAATAGTCTAGAAACTATTCTTGGTTGATAGGTACGTCTAAGAACTTATTAGGTAAACCTATCGATTTTGCCACGACATAAAAGGACTCCTTACTTATATCGTTGAGTTTCACCAAAACTAACATGTACTCACAATTATTTTTGTACCTTGCCCCTTTAGGACCAATAAGTAACACCTCGCTGAGCGAAAACTATTACTAGATTGATGTAAAGGATATCCAAGCAAGTGTATATTTTGGCATGGCACCTTTTAACTCAATTTTTAAGTTTGGAACTTAAGGCTCTTACTATGTTGGTTAGATTTTAAGTGAACTAAAATCTTTAATCATGCAACATAATCAAACCACAATCTCATGCATAATTAAGACATATTTAAAGCAATAAATCACTTAAAGCATGCATAAGATAAATGTGATCTAGTATGGCCCGACTACATCTTGAAGCTTCAACTTCAAAGTCCGTCACGAAAATCTCCTTGGGAGGCACCATTTTCTTCAAATAGGATAAGCTATAATTAAACTAATTACAACTATTTGATGGTACGCAGACCATATTTGAATTGAAAAACAATTTTGGTACTTTAGACCAATTACATTCAAATTAATGGTACGCAGACCATATTTTCTATCCTATTTGGGCCATACTAGTCACTTCATAACCTGCAAAACAGTACATATACAATATATACCATTCACCCATTCATTATCATGAATGGCCCACATAGCTGGTTAGTAAAACACGTTATGCATCACATAAATATTTGCAGCAATTAATCAAGGGCACCAATAATCTACAAATTATTCAGTCCTTATTAATTCTAATCAAGTTGTTTTAACCTTAAGGATTTGTAGACCTAATCAAGAGTTTATGACTAAAAGGGCTCCCACTTAAACCAATAAATTCATATGCTTTACTAATTTTAAACATAAAAATGTATTTCTAGTCTAACCGGAAACATACAAATTTAAGTAAAATTTAAAGCTCATATAAATTTATAATTGAATCCGCTTATTTAATTTATTTTTCAGTCGTATTTAAATTAATTCATGATTTTAATTTTAGTAAAATAATTAGAATAAATGAAATTTATTATAATTATAATATTCAAAATTAAAATCCAAGAAAACAATTTAAATTATTAATTTTAAAATTAATTAAAATTACGTAAACTAAAAATTTCAAATTAAAATTTTAAAACTCGACCATCGTGACATGACGAGCACTTGGGCTTGCTCCCAAGCCCCGTCGAGTGCACGCCCCATCGATGTCCATGGCACAACGTCGCAGCAGCCACGCGCAAGGCAGCAAGGCAAGCCACGCTTGCGCGCAACCTGCCTGCCCATAGCATCGCAGCAGCTACGATGCTCCTCGCATCGCTCGCTCGCTCGCTCGAGGCCACGCGTTGTGGTGCGCAGAGCAGCGATCGCTGGGCGACCAGCTCTCGCTCGCTCGCGCGCCCACAGCGTGCCATTGCTTCGCCCATCGCCCATCGCGCACAGCGCTCCACACAAGGCAGGGCTGCTGCCTTGTGCTCGCGCGCCATCGCCTTGCTCGCTGCATTCGTACCGCGTGGGCGACGAGCTCCCTTGCTCGTCGTCGCACGCCCGCACTATACAACACCCCTTAAGGGTAACACGTAGCGTCCATTGCTTTGTGCGTGCAAGTTTTATGAGCGATTGCATAAAAATTAAAAAAATTTAATTCAAAATTAATGACGAATTAATAAAACATATTAATTTCAGAATTTTAGGGCGAAAAATCGAAAGTTTATTAATCAATTAATTTCCGATTAATCATGGATTCAAATCTAGGTCATAAAAATTTAAAATTTAACACAAATTAACAATTTTTATGGTGGTTTTTAATCATAGGTATCTAATTAAATTATTAATTTATTATGAAAATCAAATCAATTCTAAATTATTCGAATTTCAACAAATTAATCATAATTACAAATTAGATTGCATAATTAACAAGGCTAGGCATTCAAACTTGTTAAACATATATAGTAGGTCAATCAAAAATTCAAGATTTATCAACAAGAATCGCAAATATTTAATTTAACATCTTAAATTTACAAACTTTTGCGTTCGAATTTGAGAATTCTGGGTTCGGCCGAAAAATAATTATTTTTGTCACAATTTTTGAATGCCTTTTACATGCGGAATTGACACAAAAATCACTCGATTTGGATGAGTAACGAAGAAACTGCCGAAAAACTGCGTACATATAATTAAATAAACGCAATTTGCAATTAATTAACAATTACGAAAATTAATCACCCCTTTTAATTCTTGCAAATTTGTAATACTTAACCATGTTTATGCAATTTAGATTATGAAAATAATAAGAGGCTCGTGATACCACTGTTAGGTTATGATACATATGACAATACATAAATCATGCGGAAAAACCATAAAGCCAGGAAAGCATATTATTTACACATAATCATTTAGCATAGTATAGATGCATACACTTTGTAGCGTGCCTTCCCTAGCTGCGCCCGAACCGAACAAGAACAAGTCTTTAGGACTCCAAGTGTCGTCCCTCCGTAGATAGTCCACAGTACGTCCGGATCCGCCTCAAGATTGACCAACTAGAATCGCCCTTAAGGTGCTTAGGAATTTTCGGCTATTAGTGCAAGAGAGTGGCTGAATTTTCTTTCAAAAACTTACCCTTTGAGTACTTCAATCGTGCGTATAAATTATGACCCTAGGCCCTTATTTATAGAGGTTTGGGAAGGGAATTGGAATCCTAGTTGGATACGATTTAATTAAACTTAGAATCCTACAAGGACTCTAATTAATTAAATAATCCTAATAGGAATAGGAATTTAATCATACACCAAATCCTAATAGATTTAGGAATTGTATATGGACACAAACACACACACGAGCATGACCCGCAAGCATGCAGGCCATGCCCGCGCACAGCCCACACGCCCACGAAGCCCATGCGAGCTACCGCAGCCCACGAGGCTGCCTTGGCCTTAGCTGCGCACTGGGCCTGCCTTGCGGTAGGCCTGCCGCAGCCTTGGGCTGTGTTGTGGCGCGCCTTTGCTTGCTGGGCGATGGCCTGGCTTCGTGCTGGGCCTTCGTCTAGCAAGCCTCGTCCGATGCTTATTCGTACGATACGCTTCCGATTAAATTCCCGGTTCCGGAATTCATTTCCGATACGAACAATATTTAATATTTTCGATTCCGGAATTAATTTCCGTTTCGAACAAATATTTAATATTTCCGTTTCCGGAATTATTTTCCGATTCCGATAATATTTCCGATTCTGACAATATTTCCGTTTCCGGCAATATTTCCGATTTCGGCAATATTTCCATTTCCGATAATATTTTCCGATACGTACCATGTTTCCGTTTCCGGCAACATCTACGACTTGGATAATATTTATATTTCCGATACGATCCATATTTCCGTTTCCGGGAATATCATCGTTTCCGGAGTATTCATTTCTTGCTTGTGACGATCTCAGCTCCCACTGAAACCAAGATCCGTCGATTCCGATTATCCATAGATAGAGTATTTAATGCCATTAAATACTTGATCCGTTTACGTACTATTTGTGTGACCCTACGGGTTCAGTCAAGAGTAAGCTGTGGATTAATATCATTAATTCCACTTGAACTGAAGCGGCCTCTAGCTAGGCATTCAGCTCACTTGATCTCACTGAATTATTAACTTGTTAATTAATACTGAACCGCATTTATTAGACTTAACATTGAATTCATACTTGGACCAAGGGCATTATTTCCTTCAGGTTGATCCTTAACGATGGTAAACTTCAGCTATGCTTTCGCACATAAAATTATGAATATATATATCGAAGTCGTCATGCATTTAATGTTAAAGTAATACCTTGAAAGAATCTTCTTGCTTCCTTATCTTAGTTTGATCGTTCCGAGTTCCAGTCTCATTTTCTCGTGCTTCTCTCTGCTTGTTTACTTTGTAAGATCCTTGTACATACTTTCATTAGTTGCACCAAACAGTATATTATCAACATAAATTTGAACAACTAGTGAGTCAATTCCTTTTGATTTTAAGAATAAAGTTTTGTCAGATCTGCTTTGTTTAAAATAATTTTTCAGAAGAAATTTAGATAATATTTCGTACCACGATCTAGTATCTTGCTTTAACCCATAGAGAGCTTTGTCAAGCTTATAGATTGGATTTGAAAATTCAGGATTTTCAGAATTGGGAGGTTGTTCCACATAGACGTCTTCTTCCAAATATTCATTTAGGGAAGCTTTTTTGACGTCCATTTGGTACAACTTAATTTCCGTAAAGGCTGCAAAGACAGTTAAGGTTCTTATAGTTTTTAATCTATCAACAGAAGCAAAAGTTTCTTTGAAATTAGTACCTTCCTGGTGATTTTGGCATTTAACAACTAACCTTGCTTTGTTCCTGACTATTGTTCCATGTTCATCAAGCTTGTTCCTGAACATCTATTTGAGTCCTATCCCTTTCTGGTTATTTGGCTTGATTATGGAGAGGAACGACTGGAAAGTACAAAAGCTCCTGAGTTGAGACCTTGTTTGAATTCTCCTAACAATGTTGCTGACGATCAGTTCCATTCGATGGGAACTCTGAAGTTTCCATGGTTTAGGTTGAATTTGAACCATGGGAACATCCAAAGTTTCTTCAATTTCTTCCGTTCTTTGAACTCCTTGAGTTCCTCTTGATCCTCTTGATCTTGGAGTTCCTTGTTCCTCTTGTTCCTCTTGAACGGAGACTCCAGTATTTTCTGCTTGTTCCTCTCGGATAGGAACCTCCTGATTAGCTTGTTCCTCTTGAACATGAACTTCCAGATTATTTTCTACTTGTTCCTCTTGCATAGGAACACCTTGATTTTCTGCTTGTTCCTGTTGCACAGGAACACCCTGATTTTCTGCTTGTTCCTCTTGCACAGGGACACCTTAATTTTTTGCTTGTTCTTGCATAGGAACACCTTGATTTTCTGCTTGTTCCTCTTGCACAGGAACACCCTGATTTTCTGCTTGTTCCTCTTGCACATGAACACCATGATTTTCTGCTTGTTCCTCTTGCATAGGAACACCTTGATTTTCTGCTTGTTCCTCTTGCATAGGTACTCCCTGATTTGCTTTGATTTCTTGAATTACTGGTTCATCTATCCTTTTATTTTCATCTATAAAGTGAATCAAACCAAGTTCGAAATCCTCTTTTTCCTGAACTTCATCAATATTATTAGTTTAATCAAGAATAGTATGTACATTTTTAACTCTTCTAAAAGTGTCTTTAACAGAGTTGTTCCTGCCAGGAAATTCCAAGAACCTACCTTGTACCTCATATCTAACATTATTTAGGTAGGTCATGTGATCTTTATTGGGCTCCAATGCTTTATTACTTTGTTCCTTTACTACACTAAGCTTTTTAAAAAATACTAGAGTTTCAATCAGTGATTCAATTAACCTATTATTAGACAAAGATTGAGAAGTTGTGGAACTTACCTCGTTTGATGGATCTTGCATTGTTCCATCAATCTTTGCCATGAGGCACAGGTTGGCAGTTTCTTTTTCTGGTTGGTCATCATCGTCCTCCGAGTCTGTAACATCTCCCCATGTTGCAATCATTGCCTTTTTGGGTTTGGAAAAGGTGGGTTTGTTGAATCTTTCTTTGAGCTGATCCTTTCCTTTTCCTTTTTCATATTCCCACTGAGGGCACTCCCTGATTTGAGGGTCTGGATCACCGCACCTGAAGCATCCTTGGTCGGATTTGGAACCAACTGTTCTTCTTCCGGAGTTCCTTCCTTTTTTATTTCCCGGTCTGAGGTTTCTGTATAATCTTTTCATCCTTCTGACCAAAGTGGCAGCCTCTTCTTCATCTGGTTCTGAATCCTCCAGTTCCTCAGCCTTAAGAGCATGACCTCGGTTCTTGGGATTATCAGGAACAACTGATCCTAGATGTAGTTCATGTGTCATTAAGGATCCTGCCAGTTACTCAATGTTGAATTTGGTGAAATCCTTAGTTTCAAACAATGCAGTGACCTTGGTTCTCCATCGATCATCTTGAGGCATGCTCCTTAGAATTTTCCTAACCTGTTCATCAGAGGGAATAATTCTTCCAAGGGAAACAAGTTCATTAGTAATGTTAGTGAAACGAGTAAACGTCTCCTGAATTGTTTCTTGTGGATGCATTTCAAAACGTTCATATTTAGACATTAGTAAATCAATTTTAGAACGTTTGACCTCATTTGTTCCTTCATGTGTTACTTGAAGGAGATCCCAGATTTGCTTTGCGCTCTTGCACCCCATAACTCTATTGTGTTCATGAAGTCAAAGGCCGCAATGCAAAATCTTAACAGCCATAGCATTGATTTCATATTTTTCAAAATCTTCTTTCACAAATTCAGAAATAGGTTTAGGAACTACCTCATTTTCAGTATTGGTTTGTATTACCTCGAAGTTACCGACTTCTATAACTCGCCAAACTTGATAGTTCGCTGCCTTGATAAAGATCTCCATTTTGTTCTTCCAATAGGAATAGAATTTTCCGTTGAACATTGGAGGTCTTTGAGTTGAATAACCTTCTTCGAGTTTCTCGTGAGTGTTCATACTTTCCAGGAACTTTTTCTCAACAGGGTTTCCTGTATTTTTGTGAGATCCTGCTCTGATACCAACTGATATTCCAGTAGGAACACTGACAAGAGGGGGGGTGAATTTTTTCTTTGAACTTAGGGTGTTCCTTTGTGGAATTTAGAAATTAAAGGAACAACTATCAAATTAATAAGAAGAATGTGAAAACCGAAGAAACTTCTTGATCCTTATCAAGAAGAGAAAACCTCAAACTCTTTTATATATTGTAATCGCTCGAATTCAGCACACTCAATAACTCGAGTTCCACTTGAACACGAGTTCCCCACCGTAATCCCCTTTGATTACAGTGCTTGCTCCTTTCACACTCTCTTACTGACTTGACTCTAAGTCACTTTAAGGATCACTCAAACCTTACACTCAACACTCAAGGATCACTTGATCCTTAACCCCACAACTCAAGGATCACTCGATCCTTAACCCCACAATTACAACTCAAATTATGAAAACTCTAGTATTCAATAAAGCTTATGTACAATAAAGGAACTTTAGGAACACGCTCTTTTGCAAACTGACTTTTATAAAAACTCTTAAGTTCTTTAGAAATATTGCACGTTCTCAGTTGTGATTTGAGAAATGAAAATCCTTTTCCTTTTATAGAAGAACTTCCTAGGCCAGTTTCCCATGTTCCCCTCAACTGCCACTAACAGTTACTGGGAGCAGTAACGTGCACGTTGATTGAGAGAAACAGGAAGACTTTTTCAAACCACTTTTAACACGTTCAATTCAGAGAAAATAGTGGGAGTAGTTTTAGGAACAAGTAAAAACTTTTTCTTGGAAAACAAGGAATTCTGAATCAGAATCCAATGTTGATTTTATTAAAATCGTTTTATTTATATTCCGAAAGATTTTTGCTTTATAAAACTTTATTTTATTTACAAAATACTATTTTCTCAAAACATATTAAAACACACGTGTTCCTTTAGTTTCATATTATGCATAAACGATATTGAAATACTTACACAAAACCTAAACATCAACTCATATGTTGTAGCTTCTATTTTGGCACCTTTTGAAGCATTTCTTGAACGCTTCATGCATTGTTCCTTCTTCGGAACTTTGATGATCTTCATACTATATAAGAAACACCCTAAATAACTTGTTTAGGATCAGCCGTTAAGGATCAACCTTCTTTAGGAACAGCCATCGTGAGGAACAACCATCGTTAGGAACAACCATCTTTAGGAACAACCATCTTTGGGAACAGCCATCTTTGGGAACAACCATCTTTGGGATCAACCATCTTTGGGAACAGCCATCTTTGGGAACATCCATCTTTAGGATCAACCATCCTTAGGATCAACCATCTTTAGGAACAACTGCTTTGAGGATCAACCACTCAGAGGATCAACCATCTAGAGGAACAACTGCTTTGAGGATCAACCACTTAGAGTATCAACCATCGATATGATTTGCAAACTTGATCGATTCTTTAGGATTTCCTGCATTGCTTGGTGTTTGTTCCACATGCTTAGTTTGTCCTACTCAGGCACTCCCTAACTTAGCATTACAAAAACACACTTAAACAACGATTAGGAAGTTTGCGTTGTCATCATCAAAACTCAGAGTCAACAAAGTACTTCAGAACGTTCTTGGCAGCAGTCCAATGTGCCTCCCTTGGGTACGGCTGGTATCTATTCGTAGCACTAAGTGCATACGAAACATCCGGGGGTGTACATATCACAACATACCTTATTTAACCAATAAATGATGCATATGGTATCCCACTCATTCGTCTTCGCTCATCTGGTGTTTTTGGACACTAAGTCTGCTAAAAGTCATTCCATGACATGGGTAGGTGACCTCTCTTGCAGTCAGCCATATTGAACATATCAAGCCCCTTATTGATATAAGTACTTTGACTAAGTCCAATCATATTCTTGGATCTATCTCTGTAGATCTTGATGCCCAATATGTATTGTGCTTCTCTTAGATCCATCATCGGAAAACATTTCCCGAGCCAAATCTTTACAGAGTTCAACATAGGAATGTCATTTCCGATAAGTAATATGTCATTGACTTATAACACTAGGATAACAATCTTGCTCCCACTGACCTTCTTGTATACACAAGATTCGTTTGCGTTCTTGACGAAGCCAAAGTCACTAACTGCTTCATCAAAACGTATATTCCAGCTCCTTGATGCTTGCTTTAATCCATACATGGATTTCTTAAGCTTGCATACCTTTTTAGCATTCTTTGGATCCTCAAAACCCTCAAGTTGTGTCATAAACACAGTTTCTGTTAAAATGTTGTTTAAGAAAGAAATTTTGACATCCATTTGCCATATTTCTTAATCGTAATATGCAGCGATTGCTAAAATTATCCGAATAGACTTTATCATTGCGACTGGTGAAAAGATTTCATGGTAATCCACATCGTGGACTTACCTGAAAAGATGTCAAGTACGATACGATAAAAATAGCCGTAAGGCGCTGGTCGGGAATACGAGCCGCAGCGAAGCGGCCGGCCCATCGAGCCAAGCGCGCATGCGCGCAAGGCCCAACGAGACAACAACTCATGTGCAGGGAGGAGCCAACCCGCAAGGCTGCTGTGTGCGCGCGCGGAGTGCAGTAAGGCAGTGAGAAAAGCAGCGAGGCCCACGACCCACGGCTGCAATGCCCGCGTGCGTTGTGGGCTTCTGTGTGCATGTGTTGTGGCCGGTTGAGGCCTTGTGCCTTGGCCGGTCACATTATAACCTAAGGGTTGTAACACACAACAGAAATTATGTTTTTCCAACCCTAGCCTAATTCTAATACTACGTAAGTTCAGTTTTCTTCCGTTCATACTGTTCTTCCCAAAAAGCTAAACACTCTTGAGCATTGTCTAAGCTACGAATTTCAAGACGGATCTGAACGTGTCGGTGAACCAAATAGAGGAACGACGATTGGAGTTCTTTGTTCGTGTTCGTGAATCGATAAACTAGGGAAAACACACTTCGAATGTAAGTTTGCTTAATCTGTACTTTATACATGCTTCCTGGCTTTGGGGATTGTTCCGCACATGTTAATATGTATTTAACTGTATTCCCCTACAGTGGTGTCAGAGCCTTATGTATTAAAGTACTTTTTAGCATGACTGTAGACACCTAATTTGTGTCTCCGCACTGGGATGATGACAATACCATTATCCTTATTAGGCGGTTGGAGCAAATCCGTGCGGAAATTCCAATTGCTAAGAACATGTCCAAAATCCAAGAGCCAAAATCCAATCCCCGAGGCCGTTCCCCTTCCGGAACTCGGTAAAAAAAATACAATTTTCAAAAAATCAATTTCAAAATCCAAGTACAATCTCACCCAATGGACCATTCCATTTGTTTTACAAGGCCTTTTCTAGTCAAAATGACACTAAGCAATCCAAATTCGGGCGCCAACCCACAAAACCGAGCAAGCCGGGCCTCGTCCCGTAAAACCGAAATTCAAAAACCCAAAACGGCTTGTTTTTAGACGCAAATCAAGTCTTAATCCCCAAGAAAACACTACGTGCCAAACTTCGTACGAATAGTACGAAGGTACACCAATAAAAGACAAAGCAAGGACGGAGCCCACGTCCTTGTTTTGGCAGCATCTGCGCCACGTCAGCAGCGCCTCAAATCAAGGGAGGAAAAATCAAAACATAACGTCGTAATACAAAAATTGCCCCTCAAATCAAAATCCAAAAATCTTACATAATCTCATCCAACATCTCAAGTTCTAAGCAATTGGGAGCTCTAAAAGGAATTATATATGTATAATACACTTAGCTTTAAGTTTCAAAGACTCGTTATCACCCACTTTGGTCAAGTTATGCACATTTAAGACTTGTTAGTTAAAGATAGTTCATATTTTGACTAAAATGGCTTATTTTGCTCCCAACTTTCAATTAATGAACTTAAGTAAGTATTTTAAACGCGTAAGATGTCTAATATACTTAATTTTTATGTTTCTAAGAGTCATTCTCACCTATTTTGGTCAAGATATGCACATTTAAGGCTCGTTTGATCATTATAGGTCACACTTCGACTAAAATGGGTTATTTTGCTCCCAAATTTCAAGTAATGATCTTAAATGAGTATTTTAAACCATTTACATGTTTACATACTTATTTTAATATTTCCAAGACTCATCTCACCTACTTTGGTCAAGCTATGCACATTTAAGACTCGTTTGTTCATTGTGGTACATATTTTGACTAAAATTGCTTATTTCGCTCACAACTTTCAACTAATGAATCTAAATGAGTATTTTAAACCCTTTACATGTCTATATACTTATTTTAATGTTTCTAAGACTCATTCTCACCTACTTTGGTCAAGTTATAAGGCTCGTTTAATCATTATAAGTCACATTTTGACTAAAATGACTTATTTCGCTTCCAACTTTCACCTAATGAACCTAAATAAGTATTTTAAGCCCCTACTTGTTTATTAGACTTAATTTAATATTTTTAAGTCTCATGATTAATTATAAAATCTTTTGATTCATAAAAATTGCATCTTGCAGAACAATAGTCATCCTAATCTTTTTTGTTTCTTTTAATTGTGAAAAAAAGAAACATTTTACTAAACAATTCCAAGCAATGAGAGAATGAGTATTTTAAAAGAATATATGACTTTACACAGAGTAAGTACTTACTACACCGACAAACATGTCCAAGAAACGCCTAAATGAGTGATAGGCAAAGCGTTCTCCGCTTTTTGCTGCTAGGCCTACAACCAATTCATCATTTAGACCAAGGTTGAGGACAGTGTCCATCATTGTACATAAAATTTGGTATTAGTTCTATTACCTAGCTTACGAATTGCTTTGAGGCATGCTAATCTGCAAGAAAAGGAAACCAACACAAAAGCTGCTCAGCAAGAGGTACTTGAGTCCATTTTAGCTATGTAGACAATTTTTTATATAAAGAGTAATTTTGTGGTAGTTGGACTGTTAGTTACCTTAGCATGTATATCAACTAAGAGGAGTTTAGGTGCTTGTGTTGGTCTGTTTCCTTGTAACTTTGTTTATAAGCCTCTTGGTTGTCAATAAAATCATTTGTTAATTTTTATAAAAGAACACCTATGTGAGAAAAGCTTACTTATATTTTTTAGCCATTTTGTGTTTATCTTCAACTTTGTGGCAAGTTGCATTTCACTCGAAATTCAAAAAGTCCTCTAAAGAGAAACAAAAATTAAGACAAGCCATTAATTAATTATCATACAAAATTACTTAAGGCAAGCAATGGTAGTTAAGTAAATCCACTTACGTGTTTATTTCATGTAAATCCCTAAGGATGCCTTTTTCGGTTCCTATAAATTCCAGAGTACATAATGAATCCAAGAAATACACTTGTTGTAAGGATTAATGACTCATAGTATCTCGGATAAACATTCACAAACCAAAATGGCCTATAAACTCTCTAAAGTGCTACACGTCCAAGGAAGCCACTAATCACAATCACACTAAGTATTTAATTTACAAGTGTTAATCCAACTATTTGCACTATGGCTAGAACATGAAAAGAAAACAGAATAAAAAAACAAATGTAGCATAACTTTATCATTTCCTATGAAGCAATCCCGCATATGAAGGCAGAGACCGCATGTAGCTCCGCAGCCCCAAACAAGATTTATTCATTGCAGCCAAGGTCAGTCAGTAAGCTAATAGCTAGAGTCTTTAGGTAAGATATATCTTCATCTATCTCTCTGTCAAGATGAAGTTTAAACATTTAGATCCAGTCCCAAATGACAACCACATCGCAATTTATTCCAAAGAGAATGAGGAACTACCCGTCCAACTGTCCATGAAAACTATTATAGTTAGCAGAAAACCGGTCTACAGCTCGCAGCAAGATATAAAATCCAACGACCATACTGTAGCAGGGCAAAAAAATACCGGCGTCAAGCAAATTTAAGGATCAGTAACAAACACAAATTGGTTAAATTGCTCCTGCAGAATACAACATGGCAATGAACACATAAATTGTAAAGCCCAACACCCAAGTCCATTTTCTTCACATAAAGTAATTTGCCCAGAAGAAAACCCGAGCAAAACTGACAGGGAGAGACATTCCTGTCTTTTTTCTATATTAATATAAGTGTAGCTTGCAGCAAAAAAACAAGTACAACAATTCTGATGTATGACAACAAAATTGACACTTACCTGTAATCCTCATCTGTCAAATACTACTGCAATTCAGAAAGGCTTGGAGAATTGAACTCCTCCTGAATCATACGGTATCTGCATACCTAGAAAAACATAGTTATATTATGAAACAAAAACATTAGGAATAAAAAAAGGAAGATTATTGGATCTGCTCAATCCTCTACGGGCTAGCATCCCTTCAATCATGCTAAATCTCAAACTTATGGAAAAAATATAATAACTTATGACAAAATAAAAACGAAGTATGCACACTTGTTAATAGAAACTACGGTTTTTAATTGGAGGGAGCAATAAAATTGCAGCACAAAATGTTAAGACATCAATCCCGATGTACAATAAACTATTCATCCATAATTGTGCAAAGACTCTATTTGTATTGGTGACTACAAGTACAAACTCCTGCTGAATCCAAATTCAAAATGAATAATGCAAACCAAGATTCCCATGAGAATCATCTGGATGCATTAGAGTGAAATGAAAAGAACTAATTATTCTCTTAATTGGAGTTGTTTTACATAAAACAAAGCATGATGCAGGGCCAAAATTAAAACATTCTAACACAAGTGGATGATCCAATTAAACCCGATCTAAAACAGGATCCGTTGATAATCAAAACATCAATAATCATTACTACGCAGTTGTAAACTAACAGATTAAAGGAACAAGAGAGAGAAATTTGATTACTTGGAAAAAGCCGCCCGACATTTTCTAGGGTTTGGAGAACCGGAAATTCAAATTCGACTTTCCAAAATACAATTGAATGGAAGATTCAAGCACTTATTGATGAATAAGATAGAACTAGGTTATAGTTTTAGGCAAAACATTTAGCAACGCGCAACTAAGGCATCGTCGAGGAGGACTAAAGAAGTGAAGGTTGGTAAATATGTGGTGAAGAGGAAGAGTTCGGCGCGTGGGGGGTGGGGGGGGGGGGGGGGGGGAAGCAACGGCGATGCGGCAGGAAGAGGAAGAGCAGCGGCGCCGCGGCTTGTCGTGGTGAGTTCTGTGAATTTTGGGGTAAAGTAGAGAACCAGAGGAGAAGCGGGAAACGAAACTTTTCTTGGGAAACTTTTTTGGGAATTATTTTTAGTAATATTTTGTGCGGCTCTTTTGTAAAAGGAGTCCGCACTTGAGTTCAAGTGCTGCCAATTTAATAAATGAGCCGCACTTGAAGGGAAGCATATGTCAATTTTTCTATTAGTGATGGTCCAAAAATGAATGAAACGATTCCAAGACCTTAAAAGTCCTAAATCCTTAAGCAACCTTGGCATGTCTTATGTCTTTTAAGATTCTAGGTAAGCAAAACCTATTGCTAGTAATCTCCAAATTACTCTTGGTTAATAAATTAATACCATAATTTATCCCATTGCCACAACATATGCCATTGTTGTTTGAGTTAAAACCACAATCATCGTGTTCCTTTGGGATACCTTACCATCTAAGTCAACTAAAATAGCACCTCGCTTTGGCGGAAACCTACTACTCCCTCCGTCCCATATTAGTTGTTACACTTCCCTTTGCACAAAGGTTTAGGTGATAAGTGGTTGCTTGGTTATCAATTGTTATTTTATTGAAAAAGTAGATGTGATAGGAGTTAGTGGGGTATTTTTTAATTGATTGAGAGAGGGTGTGGGGACAAAAAAACATTTAGTGGGAAGAGAGAGACAATATAATAATTGTGGGTCATTCCTAATTTAGAAGTGTAACAACTAATCCGGGACGGACGAAAAAGGAAAGTGTAACAACTAATCTGGGACGGAGGGAGTACTTTAGATCCCTAGATTTTTGTAAGTGCTTGATTTGGAAGACAATTTTTAAACTCAATATTACTTTGGACCTAGTTGTTTCTATGGTTAAGCAGATGTAAACCACTTATCCACTTGACTATGTTATGCTACACTTTATATTTTTGTGGTTGAAATATAATGTGATGGAAAAATCAATAACTTAATAAGAGTTTGAGTTAATTATGGTTATTTTTGGCAACAAAACATAGTTAAAGTTATGCAAGCAATGTCTCCGTGCATCTCCCTAGCCCAAAAACTAGTTTACTATTCACTTAAGTCGTGAACCCAATATGGTTGAACCAAATGGAAATTCTAATATCTTTAGGAATTACAATTAAGAGTAAAAGTTACATAGTTACCATGTAATGCAATAGGTACACCAGGTATTCATTGCAATAGAAATTGACCATAGGACTGTTAAAATACGAGAACGCTTATGTCCAAGACCTAGTTCTAGAGAATAAAAGTTGTCTTGAAATATCATACCCAAGAACCACAACCTATTTTCAACAAAAAATTACTAGAACTTATGAACAATCATTTCAAAACATAAGTTTTTGGCAATTACCAGTATGAACATGACATTACCAAACTCAAGAATATATAAATCATGACAGCCATATATATTTCTTGGTCGGTCACTACCGAGTCATTAGTTAGTAACCACCCACATAAGGTTTTTATAGTGGGGAATCAAATTGTTACTAAGGACCATAAATGTAATGGGATCCTAACATTTTGTGACAGCCATATATTCTCCTTGGTGACTACCGAATCATTAATTGGTAACCCCTCACAAAAGGTTTTTATAGTGGAGATTCAAGTACTAACTTTACAAATATAAATTATTACATTTTGAATAATTAACGAGTTTGAACTCTAATAAATCCGAATTAGATCCTCTTCGAAAATAATGGTGAAACAAAATTAGAAAAATTACGACAATAGCATCAATGTAATATTGTTGTATCTTGTACTTTAAACAATGTAGTTCATGCAGAGTAGCCACCACGCTGTTGGCTGGTCACTTCCAACTTACAAGCAACTTGCGATATTTAATAAATATGGTTCTTGGTCACTGCCAACTTACAAGCAACTTGCGTATATTTAAGAAATCTGATTCCAACAAACCTGGCGATGGAGAGTTCCAAACTTAAGACCTGATATCACTAATATCAACATATAATTGAATAATACATTTACAAATCGTTAAGTGAACATAAATCCATAAGGACTTAATTTTCCCTCTCTCCCTTGCCCGTCTCCCCACCATCAATATAGAGAATGGAAGAGTCTCTTTGTATGCATTCGCCTTAGCATTCTGTGGTGATGAGGTTCCCAAGAAATGAATCTTGGATCAATCCAGACATATGAACTCACAACACAGATAACTCATAAGGAGGTTCCCCTCAGCAGTAGTTAAGCAAACAAAATCAGTATGCATAAAGCAAACATTTATTTCCAATACAAAATTATTAAACAAAGGACATCATATTTAACAACATTTCCCCTGTGTTCTAACTACTTCGTGACTTGAGATTGAGAGGGAAATTAAAATCATTTGAGATTGAACATCAGCTTTACTCTTGGATAATACATACAACGTACGCGAATCAAGGTATACAATGACACCATAGTTCTATAGTATATTCATTCTACGAACCTAAAGGGAAAAATAACCCTTTTACTGAATAATATTCAACTCCAATTGTTCTAAAAATAATAGGATCTGCAAGATCTGCAACAATAATTTCCAAACCAAAGTTCACACAGGCCACCAATAATTCCACTTGCTACATTTTGGCTTCAGATTGAGAGGGAGATCCAACATCAATGTATAAAATCATGTGAGATATCAGATTTAAAAACGGACAATTCATCCCTCAACATCAAAGGAAAGGGAATAACCCTTTCTCTATTGTAAAAATTAAAGGTATATGCAAGATCTGCAACAATAATTTCCAATTCTAGTTTAATTTTCAGACCGTAAACATAATTAATTGATACTTTGGGTGAATTGACCTCAAAATCATAAATGTATTGCCAACAGAACACAAGAACGGAAATGTAGTCGGCGACAATAGATATGCGAAAATATAAAATGGAGTACCTGAAATTATGTAATTCAATACTGTAAGCAAGATACGAAATTTCAAAGAAAATCTAATAACAGACTTAACCGGAGTTCAAAATTGGAGGGTGATTTTAGGGGGTTTTTTGGGGAGAGGAAGAGGAGGGGATTTAGGGTGTTTAGGAGAGAGAAAGGTTTTCCAAAGAGAGAGAAAATATTGGGGTATCAAACTTTTGGCAAGGAATTTCAGATGACCCGCGAATTAAAAAATTTGGAGAACTTGAATATTTTTGAAACTTTTAAGGTTCCGCCAACAATTACGTGTTCTTATTTTGTCGTTTTTGGTTAAATTTTTAATCACGATGTCACCGATATACTAAAGGTAATTACATTAAATATAGACTTAATCAACTCATTACTCAATTTCTTATACTAATTTTAAGTTGTCTTAGTCATTCTATTTTTTTTATCTCCAAATCACACTACTTGTACATGTAAAATAACCATTAAAGATATCTTGTTCTTATTTATGTAAGATTATAATACAACTGAGTTTTCACTTGGAGATTGACCCCAACCGCCCTCTCAATAATGTGTAAATATTAGATTAATGTATTTTCTCTGTCAATTGTAATTGATATAGAAAGAGGTTTTAAATAACACGTGTCACTTGTATTAGTTCGATATCGAAAGAGGTTTTAAATAACTCGTCTATTTCCTCATCAACATTCAGTCTCGCATTTATCGAGCATTAGAGTTTATTATATGTGTGTTACCTATAGTCTACTTCCTCATCAACATTCACTCGCGCATTTATTGTGCATTGGAGTTTATTATATGTGTGTTACCTATAATCTATTTCCTCATCAACATTCACTCTCTCATTTATCGGGCATTGGAGTTTATTATATGTGTGTTACCTATAATAACAACATTCTAACACGTGGCGATTAAAACAACAATATCCATTACAATTTTATTTGTTGTTATTATTAGTAAAAACAAAAATGAACTACATATCCAGAGCAATTAAATGTGTAACACAACTAAGTAGTGTATTGATTTAAGTTTCACTATTAGTTTCATAGATGAACCCGCCGACCCCTTATTAATGTTAAACTAAATGTAAATACCCCGATGTCTCTATGAGTTATTAGTTAGAGTTAAAGTAACATCAGAACTTACTACGTGCACCTTACTCACTAGTAGCATTCTTTACAGACCCAATAAGTACAACACACATATTCATTGCAATATAAATCGATCTTAAAAATGTTTACCCATGAGAAAGCCCTCACCCTAACCAATACCCGTTATTTTGGTGGGGAAAATACATATGGAGATCAATTTATAGATTAAAATCCTTTAACTAAATTTCATACCCAACTACCACAAAATTTACCTTTCCACCTTGAGACTTATTACGTGGGTCACTACCGAGGAATATCTTGGTCCTTACTTACAGATAATAACTTAAATTTACAACCTTGTTTTTCCGACGGAAACTACTAACCCATTACTCGGTAATGACCAACTGAAAATACTTTAACTGAATATCATACCCAACTATTACCTTTCCACTTTGAGACTTATTATGTGGGATACTACCGAGAATAATCTTGGTCATTACTTAAAGATAATAACTTAAATATAGAACCATGTTTTGTGAAAGGTAACTACCGAGACATAAGTCGGAAATTACCAAGTGGTATACAAATATGGTGTTATTCATCCATGTGAATAGTTGGTAATTACCCACACATGCTCACCAATTTATAATACTAATACAGAAAACTCATACTTTTATTTTGAGAAAAATGATAATTGTTTTATTCTTTTAACAAATAATACCTATATTTCAAAATTACTAATCGTTTTAGTCCGTTTCATAATGTTTATGATTTTTTATTTATAACCATCTTATCCTTCTTCCCCACAACACGTATATGTTTTTCCTCATGTTATCTCACTTTATTGATTATTTTCTGCCATCATCCCGCATGTAGTACACATTTATCTAAATTTATCTAATTTTTTTTATATTCACCTATCTAGTGACACTCTAGTTCTTATTTGTCTTAATATTTGTTCAAATAACAGCCGTCAAGATCATTTTTAAACGGAGGTAATAATGTAATATGCATCAGAAGGTTATTTTTATTTTTATTATTATATTATAATTTTATTTTGTTAGTGAATTTAAATATAATTCCAACGTTTCAAACTTACATTTCGATTGTTCTGGGTAGTATCTGTATTTCGCATAGGCCATTACTACACTCCAGATACAACCAAGGATAAACATTTAGTCATTGATACTCTATGCCATTGTTCCAGCAGTGGTGGTCTTGATAAATATATGTAACCACTGCCAACAGAACTAGTTTTATTTGGTTACTGTTATTTTGAATAGTTACATTAGTGAACACTGTGACTTTAAAACAAATACCACTCAGATTCATAGCTGAAAATGTCATGCTTTCAAACTTTTCAGTGCTTCTGACTTAGTTATTGGGAAACGAAACAATGCAAGGCTACAAGACCTAAGTACCTACCATGCATTCAATCAATGCCATATGATTCTGGTACATACCAAGCATGGAAACAGTGGGATATGACCATTAAATTCAATAAATGTCCTTGTTGAAGACTTTAAATAGATTTTCAGTGCTTTTTTTTAAAAGAAGTCAGGTATTGTTAGAAGACTAAAGTATGAAAATACATTGGTGATTACCATGCATGTATTCAAACCGTGGTAAATTACCCAGGTAACTACCCTAAAAGCACAATCCAATGCATGATAAGTTGATAACACCTTTATAAATAGAGGTCTGTTTTTTATTTTCAATATCAATCAATTCCCTTTCTTTCTCATTTCAAATAACCATCCATATTTTCTTTCCTTTTCCCTCTTATTCTCGACAGAAATGGCCTCAATGTTCCATACGTTCATTCTTACACAATTGTCATGAAAAACTTGCCGATAGAGTTCATCGGAGGGAAGCGAACAAGCAGAAGTCTTTCTTGGATGAAACATGAACTCATCGGCCTTGGGTTAGGGTAACCAAGGTGAGGGGACAATGGGACGGGTCTGGTTTCTTAGGATATGCCTTCGTTGATTTTGGGGGGCGCCAAGAACATTTTGAGTCTGCTGCACGGTTGGCTAGACAGTATGAGCTGGCAGGGCATGGTAGAACACACTACATGTCTAATATGGGAACCTCGATTGGGATTTATGCATGGCTGGCTACGAGGACAGATGCTCGTTTGTTTAGAGGTGCTCATCTGTGCTATCAGACTGTTGATATTGCAACAATAGCTGGAATCAACGTGGAAATGACGGTGCATGAGAGCATTAGTCAGTTTTAACAATATGTACAATCTTGTTTGAACGTATCGTCCATGCAGTGATGGTGGTGGAGATGGTGGTGCTTCCATGGATGATGATGCAGTTTCTGTTTCATTTACTAGTTTTATTTCCTATTTTCTGCACCCCTGTTTTAAGTATCTAGAGGCAGCCAAGTTGAGCTATATATGTTGCCTCTATATTTTGTGCTTTTTTGTTGTTTTTTATGTTACCGTAATAATATATAATTTTGTTTGTGTTTTATCTCTTAACTCGTAATCTATTGAATATATATGATGTACTTGTTTTTTCTCTTAGACGTTTGATAAGTGTCCTAACTTCTACACCTATTTGGTAATTTCACTCAGCTACTAGACTATCATACTTCATCTTATATGGTCGGTAATGTCCATAAATATATTTGGTAATGGCCTATTGAACTACCATACTGGTTTTTTAATCATCATTGTGCGTTGGTAGTGGCCACAAATATTCATAGACAATACTATAATCAAGGTTTGTCACTCAAGTTTGGTAATTGCCACATCCAGGAATTTTTTCTAAATTCAACTACTGTCCATCGTCTTCTTCCTTCAAACCCAAAACGCAATTTTCAACATCTTTTTTCTCGGACCCCCAATAGCTTACCTACATCCAAGCTGTCAATGTGTAGCTTTGAATTCAACCAAACAACATTACAAAGTACATTATCAACAAAATTTCTAGATCTAAAACATAAATTTGCAACACTAATCTAAAAAATTGAGAAACCATTTTTTTTACAATTCTTAAACAAACTTCGACAACCATTTTTCCTTATCATCAAATTAATCTGCGTTCGGAAACGTTGCAGCTCTCGTTGACAACCATCGCCATTCAATTTGTTTTTTGTTTTTTTTCCCCTAAAGTATGAGCAGAGGTTGAAGATAATGGAAATCATGGAATGGTGTATTGAGAGAGTTAAGAAGGGGATTGGATATCGGGGGCAGGAGATGGTGACAGCGCGCTTCGATATGGTTTCGCCGGTGAATTTTCCGGCGCCGGCATAGGAGAGGGAGAGGAGAGAGAATTGAACTTAACCCATAAATCAACAAAACTCAAAAGTTAATTATATTTCTAATTATTTTTAGAAATTATTCATTGATTTTCACAAAAATAAATATATTGATTTTCATATTTTCCAAAAATCAATTAAATGATTTTTGGATTAAAAAAATAAAGATAAAAGAAAATAATAATAAAAAAAGATAAAAGAAAATCAATTTGTGTGGCCCATATAAATTCTAAATAATTGTCATTTTTATGATGATTATCTTAGAATTTTCATAATCTAGAATAATGCTAGCTAGTACTATGGCTCTATGGTTATAGCTTTAATATAGGAAAATCTTTTGACTTTCATATTTCTAATGTTTAGGTAACCTAGTATAAACATATACGCCAAATATAACTGATTCACAAAATCGTAAGAATAAATACATATATTTTATTAGCATCACGTTTTAGGTGTTTCTATGTGATTAAAAGGCCTATACGACGAATTATGATTAATAAGTTTTTTTTTTATTTAATGGTTAAAGCTCTAGTTTACATTAGTCGGTAATGGAATTTTATGCTACACCTAAAAACGTGGAAATTTATTTGCATGTGTAACAGTGTAAGTGTGTTGTCGTGATCAATTTGACTAGTTTTGGGCTAAAGGAAATAAAGGCTACAAGATTAGGA
Organism: Spinacia oleracea; assembly: GCF_020520425.1. Taxonomy (NCBI): domain Eukaryota; kingdom Viridiplantae; phylum Streptophyta; class Magnoliopsida; order Caryophyllales; family Amaranthaceae; genus Spinacia; species Spinacia oleracea. The sequence goes on from NC_079490.1 coordinate 119,200,551, forward strand.
AAGTACAACTTACTTTGGGTTTAATAAAAAAGGTAAATAAATTAAGACGACGTCTTTTTGTATTGATGAATTAAAACCGTATAAATTAAATTTTTTATGCAAGTATATTTTAAATCTTGAAAATAAATGATCGGATAATGTGTATTCCTAAATTGTCGACGTAGTTGTGCTTTTGGGAAAATAATACTGGTTTTAGCACCGCATCGCCAAAGGTTGTGTACGGAGTATATTTTAATGTCACATTATAATTAGCCTCGTGCCCGAACCCAGACAAATGTATATTACACCGAATTATAATTTTTAGGTTTAAGACCCTTTTTTTTAAAAGAAATATTTTTGAAGATAAGATTCTTGAAATGAATTTGATGAATAAAATTTGGGTTATTAATCCTATTTTCCTATTTTGGAAATATATTTAGTGTAAGCTCGTTTGGCATCTCTGCGGTTTAATTTTGAGTGTAAGACCGTTTGGCATCTCTGCAGTTTGAAATGATTTAAGAAGCTTTAACTTATAAGCTTTTTACTATTTGTGAGTGTAGGACAACCATTAAACGTCATGATTTGATGGTTGGAACAATGCCAACTACTTGGACCGTGATTCGAAGAGTATTTACCTATGTTAATTGTCGTCATCTGAGGTTAGAGTAAGGCTCGTATGCATCTAACCGGATAGTGTAAGTTTCGTATGCATCTATCCATTTATCGGGAGTTTGGTCATTCTTAGACGCGGACAGTAGGCGTCGCTACCCGTAGACTATTCGTTGGTTTCGATCAGACAAACATTTGGAGGCGAATCGTGGACAGCCGGCGTTCATCTTCTTCCTCACATTTCTTTTCGAAAGTTAACCTTGATTTTAACTGTTATTCAAAGGAATCTGCTTAAAAGGATTTTGAAGTTATTAAATCACTTTTACATATTTATATAGTTTTTATTCTGTGAATCTATTATCTATTGAATAATTGTGTTACTATGAAGTGTCATGTAAATTATGCTAATATGCGTTTGTAAACATATCTTGTGTGCTAGAATACTCTAGTTGATTCTATACTTATTATATGTTTAATTATGTGATTCTACTGCTTTGAGAGAACTGCTAGGTACTCCCCACTGACTGTGGAAATTTAAATGTTTCTTGCAGGTGAAGATTAGTTTTCCTGTTAAGTTCTGGGATGAGAGCAGAGAGTCCTAGAATTAGTTGCTTTAAGTTGATCATTTTATTTTCAGCATTATTTGGGATTGTTGGGTTTTATGAGGTTGTTCTGCCTCCTTTACAAATGTTTATTTATTTTTGCATTAGTTTAGTTGTCAGTATTTTCTTTTATAATTATGTTAAGTTCTAGTGACCATTAGAGTAACATTATCCGTCTCAACGTTATTTCCGCTAACGGCTTGTGTCTGTAATAGACGGGGTGTTTCATCCAATGTGTGGAGAGCTGGGAAAAGTTCTCGGCCAATAGCCCACAGAGGTGCTACTCCCTTTGTAGAGCGACTAGCTTTGAAACAAGATAATCAGGCCCTCCATGTTCGACGCAAGCAGATGGCACGACCGGCTTCCCGAGTAAATCCCTCCGTCGTCCAGCGTCCGCTACCAGGACGGCAGGAACACTATGAGCTAGAGGCCGAGTCGGAATTATCAGACACTGGATCAACCCTTGTCAATGAAGACCGACCCTTATACCCTTCCGCTCGAAGGAAAACTCTAATGACCTCCCCCAGATTTTGCATGCGCCATAGAATAACCTCGAGCCCTCGGGAGCCTACCTATCACATCCAACAGGGATTGAACAACTTGACTTTATAGCACATAAGTACCCCTTTCTTTGAAGCCATAATGAATACACCAAAGGAACCCAAAGTGAAGACTCCTACCATAGAGGCTTATGACGGCACCATAGATCCTGATGCATTTGGTCGCGTACCATCACCGTATGTATGTGCAAGGAACCAAGGAAGCGTCGTGGTGCAAGTACTTTCCGGCCACTCTCAAAGGTGTAGCGTCCAAATGGTTGGAAAGGCTACCCGCGGGTTCTATTGCCTCCTTTGCCGAGCTAGAAGTCTTGTTCTCCACAAGGTTCATGGCTTACAAAGAAGAAAGGAAGACAAGTATGCATCTAGGCCGCATCCAACAAGGAAATGATGAGTCACTAAGGAGTTATGTGAAACGCTTCAATCTGGAGGCCGAACAGATTCCAGACTTGCCAGATGGAGTCTCCTTCGACAACATCATCAGAGGTTTGAAGAAGGGGTCATTCCAGTTTGACTTGGTCAAAAGAAGTGTGCGCACAATGGCTGAAGTGTTGGACGAGGCCGAAGAATTCATACATGCAACTGAAATAGGTAGTGTATTTAAAGACGGCAAGACAGGGAAAGCAGCATAATCCTCCGGGAAGAAAGAAAAGGCAGATCGAAAGACCACAAGAACCAATGACACTTGGGCAAAATCAAAAGGGAAAGACCCCGCATCTGCAGGGAAGAAGAGGGGACGCCCACAAGAGAAAGAATTCTTTGAATATAATACGGACCTTCGTACAATCCTTGTTGATGTAGGAACTAGGTTTGATTTAGAACGACCATTTCCGATGAAGTCTCACACTGAAAGTAGACACTCAAAGTTATACTGTCAATTCCACAAAGACATAGTTTATGACACCAAGGATTACAGGAGTCCGAAAGGAGCCTTGGACGGAATAGCAGCTAAGGGTCACCTGAAAAATTACTTATCGAAGACAACTCATGGGACAGGGAAGAGCCATTGCAAAAAGAACAAGTCACACATCTCAGCTGGGGAAGGAAACCAAATTGATAAGGGATTCATAGCAGTCATATCAGGAGGACCGACCTCGGGAGGACCCATCATGAGTGGAAAAAGAGACTATGTCAGGAGGCTGGGGCAAGTAATTCTCTCGGGGAAATCACTAATGGATCCTTTCCCATAGATCGAAATTTGAGATTCTGATGGTGGACGGATAGCTACTCCACACGATGACCCGCTAGTCATAGAAATCAAGATGTCTAACATGAGGGTAAGGCGTATATTGGTTGATACCGGAAGCTCGCCCGACATCATGAGTGTGGAATGTCTGAGTCGTCGGGCACATGATCCAAATACCATCGAAAAAAATCATTATCCCATCATTAGTTTTGTGGGAAGCATCATACACCTTGTAGGCGTCATATCATTATCTGTAAGAATAGGAGGACGCAATGATGGTAGAAAGATGAGCGTAAACTTCCGGATTGTCAAGGACCTGACGGCATATAATGTCATCTTGGGACGCCCTACCTTGAACAAAATCAAGGATGTGGTAGTCACCCATCTGATGCTCTTAAAGTATGTATGTGATGATGGAAAGATAGGGACCATCCACAGAGATCAGCAACAAGCACGAGACTGCTATCTAACTACCATTAACCGGACAACGTGAAAAAAGGAACAAGCTAAAGCAGGGGTCAAGAGGAAACATGAAGAAGAGAACCCCATGGACCTCATTGAAGGCGTCACTGTAAAGACTGAAAAAGTGGCTAAAAGCCACCCCTACCAAACTATTATGTAAGTGCCAACTAAACGGCTAATATATGTAAGTGCCAACTAAACGGCCAACATTTGTATAGCACCCACAAACTGGCCAATATTTTCGAAAGTCAAACGGCCAAGTATTTAAACTAAATTTGAGTATTTATTTTTGAATGCTTTATTAATCATTTAATTACAGAAGAACATCAATAAATATTGACTCATATCCACTGAGGACGTCAACAAATATTGACTCCTATCCTTGAGGGCGTCAATAAGTATTGACTCCTTCTCATAAAAACCTCAAAAATATTGACTCCCACGTGGAAGAACGTCAATAAATATTGACTCCTACTCACTGACTAATGTCAGAAACGACTAATTGGTTGATGGCCTAAGGAGTGTCCTAGGTTAGCTCCCCTATTAGACCGATCACCTAAAACAAAGGGGTTACCATTCAAACTCGGCCTAATAGGCCTTACTCAAACTAACTCGAGTAACAAACGCCCGAAAAGGGGCAAGGCGTCTTAAAGAGCCCCCCAAAAGGCCCCTTAAAGAAAACAACTTCAGTCACTCATTAAATCATAGACAGACACACCTTGGAAACATGCACAAGAATAAGATTAAAAAAAATGGTTTTTTCAAGAAATACCCCTGAGGTTTAAGTTTATTCACCAAATACCCTCGTTGTTTCAGTAATTCACCAAATACCCCTGAAGTTTCTTTTTCTCGCGAATTAACCCTGCCGTTAAGTGGCCATTAGAAACTTTATTTCACAAGATACCCATGTATTTCAAAAACTTTATTTCACTAGATACCCCCGTGGTTTCTGATATTTTCACCATATGCCCCTATGGTATAAAATATTTCACACAATTTAACTTGAAAACATACAACAACACATTCGATGAGCAAATTGTTCATTCATCACAACTTATTCAATCCAATCAACTACAAAAAAAACTTAACAAACCCAAAATATTTGAACATGGAGACATCAAATTAAAATCCTGATCATCATCAGTTACTATAGAATCATTCAATTCCCAAAAACTAAACAATAAAAATCAACCATGAAAATAAAATTCAACAATCCCAAATAAACCCAATTCAATACCCAACAAAAATTGCAAAAACAAGTAATTAAAACTTGCTCATCCTCAAGATGGTCCCCATTGCCCAAACCACCATACTTCTCAATATATCTAGCTACACTCAGTGTAACAGAGAACTTATGTGGGTAGGGATTGATTCCAGCGGCCTTCTGTGCATCCAGCGATTTCACCCTATTCTCAAAGTATTGCTTCCAGAAATAAAAAACCACAGATTCAATAAATAAACAAACAACTCTATCTTTAGGAAATTCATCTAATAACAACCATGATCTAATCATTAGAGCTTGTAAAAGTAAGCCAAACATACAGTTGGGTCCATATCCTCATCATCAGCTACTTGAGACCTTGAGTCCTTGGCATTGCTGAAGGAAATATGTCCTTCACCAAAGGTGCATTAAGTCTAATACCAAGGTTCAGATTAATTGTGAACAATTAATTAAGTAAGATCAAGTGATCGGAACAACTAGCTGGAGCAATGCTTCCGATCAGTGAGTTCTAATCTATATTAGGCTCACAACTTACTCTTGACTGAACCTATAAGGTCACACCAATGGCATGTAGCAGATCACCGGATTAAATGAATCGGAAATTCATTTAATAGCTTTTCGGGAATTAGTTTGGAAATCGTATTATACGACACGACCTTGCGTCGGAATCGTATATCGTATCGCGAATATTTGTAAGCTGGGAAAAACGAATAATCGTATCGTACGACGGTGATTCTCCGTATACGATACGATAAATAATAGCTGTAAGGCGTTAGTCATGAATACGAGCCGCATCGGAGCTGTCGGCCCGTCGAGCCAAGCGCGCAAGCGCGCAAGGCCCAACGAGCCAGCGAGCTCGCAACGCAGCAAGCAATCCAGCCCGGGGCGTGGCACAGCGCACATCACCGCACAGCATCGCAGAAGCGAGCACGCAAGGCCCACGTCCCATGCTGCTCGGCTGCGTGCGCTGTGGGCTTCGGCCTGCAGTGTGGTTGGGCGCAGGTTGTTGCTTGCGTTGGGATGTGGCCGGTCAAGGCCTTTTGGTCTAGGTCGGTTACATCATTAATATAATTAGGTTATTATATTTTTCCACACAACACACAATCAGTGTCCAATCTAACCTAAAATTCCCAAATTACGTTCTTCAGTTTTTCTCTCTACAAAAACTATTCATCCCGAAAAGCAAAATCTTGTGCGTTGTCTAAGCTACAATAATCAAGACGGATCTGAACGTGTCGGTGAACCAAATAGAGGAACGACAAGTGGAATTCTTTGTTCGTGTTCGTTGATACAATACTCGGGAAAACACGCTTCGATGTAAGTTTACTTAAACTATGCTTTATACATGTTTCCTGGCTTTGGGGATGTGTCGCACATGTTATGTATGTTTAACTGTATTCCCCTACAGTGGTATCATGAGCCTTATGTATTCAAAGTAGTTTTAGCATGATTTATTGTTTTTGCTAGTTGTCGAATGTTTTGGAAATTTTATTGAATTTTCGGAGTTATTATGAGTTATTGGATGAATTGCGTAATAGGTTCTGAATTCAAAAAATTTCGTATTTTCGACTTTTCTGACCCTAATCTGATTGACAGCGATTTTCTAATATCAAATCATGAGAACGGAATTGCAAAAACAAGCCTCGAAATATGTGGTTTTGGGCGTTTTTGTTAATTTTCGAGTTAAAATTAATAAATTCGGAAAGATTTTCAATTAATTGGTCGACCAAAACTACTCGGAATTGATTGAAATTTTGACACAATGCTGTTGGTTATATTCTTTAATTATGGTAAAATTTCATCCGTTTTTACCAAGTATAAACCTTAATTTTGCTTTCCCCAAATTCGTAAATTTTAGATCGCTAATTGATTTTTTAAATAATTTGGATCTAGTAATTTGGTTAATTGGGAAAGGGAATATAATTTCATGTTCTGTGGCGGATTTTAAAAATTATTGGATTAAAATTTTTAATAGTTTCTTTTATCGACGCTTGAACCAAATTCGTAAAAATCTGAAATTTAAATGTTTAGAACGATTTAAAGTTTTAGATTCGATTATTTAAAAGTTCAAATTTTCAGTTGAAATTGTTCATTCTTAAAAGTTTAATTAAGTTAGCCTAGATTTAATAATTTTAACGAAATTGGATTTTTGTTATATTAATTAAATCGTAAAATCGTTATTTTTCGAAAATAAAAATCGTAAATTTTGTGAAAAATAACTTAATGCAAATGTTCGTGAAATTAAATTTTTTAATTAGTTGGTCTGTAAGCACGAACCAAAGGCACGAACTCGAGGTGGGATGGACGTGTGGCTCGTCGAGCCATGGGGGCTGCCACGCCTGTGCCGAGCCGCAGCGACGCTGGCAGCAGCAAGCGTGCTGCGTGCCGCGCGCTCGCTGTGCGAGGAAAGGGGCAAGCGAGGCAGGCACGCCTTGGCTTGCGAGCTGCGAGCAAGCAAGGCTTCCATGCCTTGCGCAACGTCGAGCACAACGGGCACCATGGGTAGCGAGAGCTGCGGTACGTGGGGCGTTGGCTGCGGGGGCATGGGCAGTTGCTCGTGTGCCTCGTAGGCCACACAATGTGAATTGCTGTGCTAGGAACAAGCCTAGCCCGCATGCACTCAAACATTTTTTTGTTTGGTTGGACTTGACATTTATGTTTGCATTAAAATTGGCGAACGGGATAATTAATAATTATTTTATTTAACTTGGGTCGGGCCGTGAGTTTAATTTAATATTTAAATAATGAATTATCCAAAATAATTATTGGTTTGAGTGGGAGCCGCTAAATTAAATTAAAAATTAAATAATTATTTTCGTAGGTCGCATTATTTTAATTAAATTCAATATTAATTAGAATAAATTCTAAGGATTAATAATTTGGAAATTGATTAATCTTTTAGGATGCGTTTATGAGAACGTGAATTTTAATTAATTCATGTAAATACTTGCATAATTATATGGGCCATTCGTTTAAGCATACGAATGGGTGAATGCATAGAATGTATATTTTATGTAATGCAGGTACTCCAAGTGACTGGTATGACCAATCTAGGATAGTTAAATACGTCTGCTAACCGTTCTATCTTTGAATGTAAAGTTTTAAATATGGTCTGCGAACCATTGAAAATTTGATGTAATTTTTATTATTTCAATATTTCTAGTTTAGAACTTTAAGTTAGCATTGAATGAAGATTCAAGATGATGCCAAGCTAACAAGATGGTGAAGAAGATTGGATGCTTCAAGATAAGAGTTTTGGGCCATACTAGTTCACCAATTTATTTATGAACTTTATATATATTATGCTTGAATGAATGTATATTATGCATGAATATGTTGTTTGTATGACTCGATTAGATTTACTTGTTTGTATGACTCGATTAGATTTAGTTGTTTGTATGACTAGATTAGATTTAGTTCACTAAATAATCGAACCAACATAGAAACAACTAGGTCCAAAGAAGTATTGAGTTCAAAAGTTGCCTTCCAAATCAAGCACTTACAAAAATCTAAGGATCTAACGTAGTAGGTTTACGCCAAAGCGAGGTACTATATTAGTTGACTTAGATGGTAAGGCGTCCCAAAGGAGCACGTTGATTGTGGTTTCAACTCAAACAACAATAGCATTATGTTGTGGCAATGGGATAAATTATGGTATTAATTTATTAACCAAGAGTAATTTGGAGATTACTAGCAATAGGTTTGGCTTACCTAGAATCTTAAAATACTTGAGACATGCCAAAACTGCTTAAGGATTTAGGACTTTTAGGGTCTTGGAATCGTTTCATTCATTTTGGACCATGTTTTTGCTTTTGCATGAATGAAATGTTTAATAGCTTTAATTATTGCATGCTAGCATTTATTTTAAAGTTATTAATTTATGAATGGTTATTTATTGCGAATTCTTTTCAAATGTAGTAATCAAATGGCCGCAATCAAAACAACACTCAAAGTAACCGAAATTCTGGATGTAAAATTGAACCTTTCAAACTTTCTTTATTGGGAGAGGAAGCTTCGGCAAGTCCTCAGGTGGAACAACATTGAATATGTAGTTGACCATCACATCCCCAGCTTTTACTCAAAGGATATGACTCTAGAAAAGCACTGTGCGTGGGCGAACCACATGTCGCTAGTGATGAATCTTATTCTTGGCTCAATCCCCAAGGATTGGAGTGCAAAGTTCATTGCATATGAGCCATGGGAACTCCTAAGGCACCTTAGGGATATATGTCGTGGTAGATTACAACATGGTGGTCAACATGTCGACCAAAATGTCTTTGAATTGGTACATTCATTTGGGGATCTAAAGTTTAACGCTGCACTGGTTTGTTGCTTTGACGTCGAAAGACAAAAGGCAAGGGAAAGGGTCATTGATCTTTAAATGACAAAAGGAACACCAATTAGAACTCATAAAAAGAAAATGGTTGGGCTTCTCAACGGCCTTGAGTTACTTTGTGATCCATTCCCAGATTCTACAGCTGCAGGAATACTTTTGAATTCTCTTCACCCTGGTTATAAGAAATTCAAACTACTCTATTTCTCCAAGAAAAGGGAAAACACTGTTAGTGAGCTAATTTATTTGCTTCATCAATATGAATTGGACTTTTTAAGTGATAAGCACGCGTCGCTAAAAGTAAAGAGTAAGAAAATCAAGAATTTTTTTTCGGGGAAGATCCAAAGCAAGGGTGCATCTCTATCTACTCCAGGAGGGCAAGTGGAGACCTCCAAGAGGAAAATGAAGAAGGATCGTTCTCCATCCACATCGCAATGCTTCAATTGTAATGAAATTGGTCATTACAAGCGAGATTGCCCTAAACTAAAGGAAGAGAAGAAGGACGGAAACGTTGCTTCTCCTTCATGTATGTATGTTATACATTGTAATCTTGCTAATTCTACTTCTTGGGTATTAGATACTGGTTGTGGCTCACACTTATGTTCCAATTTGAAGGGGCTAAGGAGAAGTAGAAGGCTTGATAAAGGCGAGATGGATCTGTGTGTGGGAAATGGAGCACGGATTGCTGCATTAGCCGTAGGATCTTATTTTATTTCTTTTCCTAGTGGATTTGTTTTTGAACTAGAAAACTGTTACTATGTTTCTAGTATCACAAGAATTATTATTTCCGTTTCAAGTTTGGATTCTAAAGGTTTTAGTTTTCAATTTAAAGACAATAGTTGTTCTTTTGCTTTAAATGGAATGTTTTATGGTTCAGCACAATAAGAAAATGGTCTATATGTGCTAGATACAAGCAAACACAATTATAATATAAATACTAAAAAGGCTAAAACTAGTGATTCCGATCTCACATTTCTGTGGCATTGTCGATTAGGCCATATAAACACAAAGCGCATGGAATTACTTCAACGGAAGGGAATTCTAGAATCATTCGACTTAGAGAAGATTGATCAATGAGAATCTTGTTTACTTGGCAAATTGACAAAGCAACCTTTCTCAAAAGTGGGAGAAAGAGCAAGCAAACTACTAGGGCTAATACATACGGACGTATGTGGGCCTATGAGTGCGAAAGCTAGAGGTGAGTTCAGCTATTTCATAACGTTTACGGACGGTTTCAGTAGATATGGCTATATTTACTTAATGAAACACAAGTCTGAATCGTTTGAGAAATTCCGAGAATTTCAAAATGAAGTAGAGAATCAACATGGCAAGAAAATCAAAGGTCTAAAAGAATGCAGTATTCTTTCTGATGTGACTGCTCCGGGGACACCTCAATGGAATAGAGTGTCGGAACGGAGAAATAGGACCTTACTTGATATGGTCAGGTCAATGATGGGTCAAGCCGAACTTCCTTTACAATTTTGGGGACATGCGTTGCAAACAACAGCAGTCACACTGAATCGTGCTCTGTCAAAAGCTGTTGAAAAGACTCCATACGAATTATAGACTGGGAAACTTCCAAAGTTGTATTTTCTAAAGATTTGGGGTTGCGAAACATATGTCAACCGATTAATTTCGGACAAGCTTGAACCAAAATCTGACAAATGTTTCTTCGTTGGGTAACCAAAAGAAACAAAGGGGTATTACTTCTACAACAAGTCAGACAACAAGGTATTCGTTGCTCGTGACGGTGTCTTTTTGGAAAGAAATCATATTTCCAAATTGACAAGTGGGAGAATAATAGACCTCGAAGAGATTCGAGATAAACAACGAACCAAGAACTCTTTAGAAGCAGTTTAGGACGAAGAACCTCCAAGGTCTTTAGAAGAGCCAGTGGGAGTAGTTCCCCAAAACATTGTTTCCTCTCGTAAGTCAAATAGAACTAAGGTTTAGCCGGACAGATAGACAGGCGTCCTCTTGACTGAAAAATAAGAGGTTCTCATATTAGATAGTGATGAACCTATGACTGACAAGCAAGCTATGACGAGCCCAAGCTCCACTAAATGGTTAGAGGCCATGAAATCCGAGATAGACTCCATGTCTGAAAATCAAGTCTGGGATTTGGTAGATTTGCCGGATGGGTTCACACCTATCGGATGCAAATGGGTCTTCAAATTGAAGAAAGAAAAAGATGGAATTGTATAAATATACAAGGCTAGATTGGTAGCAAAAGGTTAAAGGCAAGTTCACAGCGTTGACTACGATGAAAACTTTTCTCCAGTCGCGATGCTTAAGTCTATTCGGATAATCCTTGCGATTTCCGCGTTTCATGACTATGAAATATGGCAAATGGATGTCAAAATTTCCTCCTTGAATAGTGTTCTTGAACAGACTGTGTTTATGACGCAGCCGGAGGGTTTTGTCGATCAAAAGAATCAAGGAAAGGTATGCAAGCTTAAGAAATCCATTTATGGATTAATGAAGGCATCAAGGAGTTGGAATAAACGATTTGATGAAGCAGTCAATAAGTTTGGCTTCATCAAGAATCAGGACGAATCTTGTGTATACAAGAAGGTCAGTGGGAGCAAGATCGCATTCCTAGTCTTGTATGTAGATGACATACTACTTATTAGAAACGACATTCATATGTTGGAGTCTGTAAAGACTTGGCTTGGAAAGTGTTTCTCAATGAAGGACTTAGGAGAGGCACATTACATATTGGGCATCAAGATCTATAGAGATAGATCTAAAAGGATGATTGGACTAAGCCAGAGCACTTACATTGACAAAGTGCTAGCTAGGTTCAATAAGATGGAAGCCAAGAGAGGCCATCTACCCATGTCACATGGCACATATCTAAGCAAGACTCAGTGTCCCAAGACATCTGATGAGCGTAGAAAGATTAGTGGAATTCCATACACTTCGGCTATTGGATCCATCATGTATGCTATGATTTGTACAAGGCTGGATGTTTCATTCGCACTCAGTGCAACGAGAAGGTACCAGTCAGAACCAGGTGATGCACATTGGACTGCTGCCAAGAATATCCTAAAGTACCTGAAAAGGACTAAGGATTAGTTTCTAGTTTATGGTGGTAGATGAGTTGATTGTTAAGGGCTATACGGACGCAAGCTTTCAAACCAACAGAGATGATTTTGGATCACAGTATGGGTTTGTGTTCTGCCTTTATTGGCGGAGGAGTAAGATGGAAAAGTGCTAAGCAAAGCAATGTTGTGGATTCTACAACTGAAGCCGAGTACATTGCTGCTTCAGAAGCAGCAAAGGAAGCTGTTTGGATTCGAAAGTTCATCGAAGAACTTGGGGTTTTCCCCTCCATTAAAAGACTAGTAGCTTTGTATTGTTACAATAGCGGAGCCATTGCCGAGGAAATGGAGCCTAGGAGCCACCAAAAGTCCAAGCACGTACTGCGGCGATTTCATATACTTCGAGAAATTGTTGAAAGGAAAGAAATCGAGATTTGCAAGGTTGGAACTGACGACAACGTCACGGGTCCATTGACTAAACCGTTGCCATAAGCGAAGCACAACGCACATGTAGCAACCATGGGAATCAAGCATATTGGAGGATGAATTTGATTTTCAAAGTTTTTTTTAGAACATCTGTTAGATCTGTATTTAAAACAATTGGTTTAACCATTTCATATTTATGAAATTTATTATTTCATATTCATTTTATTTTGGTTTAGTATTAAATGATAAGTCCATGTGATTCAAAACTTTCAAATGGGATGTCAAGATGGATTCTTCGACAAAGAAACACCCATAAGTGAACTTGAATATTGAAGTCACAAAGGATCCCAAATCCAGGTCATTGAAATGTGGACGACCAATGACTAATGAAGATTAGATTGCAAGTAGATTTTTAGTTCTGTTTCTTGAACTAGATTGACTGGATGTCAGAATCTTTTGCATAGATACTTATTGGATCTTGTATCGGATTGACCATGAGAACACTTTAATAGATTAAAGTCATGTCATAAGTAGTTCTCATTAATGGTGATTAGAACCATTCCTCAGAACATGAGTGATTATGTCTGCTCGTTTGAGAATTAGTTCGCTTTGATACTAGCTAAATGTCGCACCGTAAAAGGAGGCTATAAAAGAAGTTATTGGGCGTACTATGAATCAAAGTGAGTGTTCATAGATTGCAAGAATGGATTTTCCTTCTATCTTTGATAGGATATGGTGTTATTGTGTAACAAGGCCTCTCGGAGAGTTAGATACTGTGAAAATGCATGGCCGTGCTCATAATGGTTAAGGCTTAACCTTCTGTAAAAGTTTAACAGTTGAGCTCTGTAATCCGAGAAACACTTCTGGACCTAATAAGGATGGCTTGGATCTTACCTTATGTTCAGCAAGTAACACTAAGCGACAAAGGAATGTGAATGCATACTTGTCTGAATGACAAGTAGGAAACTGAAGGAAATATGTCCTTCACCCAAGGTGCATTAATTCTAATACTAAGGTTCAGATTAATTGCGAACAATTAATTTAGTATGATCAAGTGATTGGGACAGCTAGCTGGAGCAATGCTTTCGATCAGTGAGTTCTTATCTATATTAGGCTCACAACTTACTCTTGACTGAACCTATAAGGTCACACCAATGGCATGTAACAGATCACCGAATTAAATGAATCGGAAGTTCATTTAATAGCTTTTCGGGAATTAGTTTGGAAAACGTATTATACGACACGACCTTGCGTCAGAATCGTATATCGTATCGCTTATATTCGTAAGCTGGGCGAAATGAATAATCGTATCGTACGATGGTGATTCGTCATATACGATACGATAAATAATAGCCGTAAGGCGATAGTCGCGAATACGAGCCGCATCGGAGCTGCCGGCCCGTCGAGCCAAGCGCGCAAGGCCCAACGAGCCAGCGAGCTCGCAACGAAACAAGCAAGCCAGCCCGGGGCGTGGCACAACGTGCATCACCGCACAGCATCGCAGTAGCGAGCACGCAAGGCCCACGACCCATGCTGCTCGGCTGCGCGCGCTGTGGGCTTCGGCCTGCAGTGTGGCTGGGGGCGGGTTGTTGCTTTCGTGGGGATGTGGCCGGTCAAGGCCTTTTGTTCTTGGCCGGTTACATCATTAATATAATTAGGTTATTATATTTTTCTACACAACACACAATCAGCTCCCAATCTAACCTAAACCTAATTCCCAAATTACGTTCTTCAGTTTCTCTCTCTGCAAAAAGTGTTTATCCCGAAAAGCAAAAATCTTGTGCGTGGTCTAAGCTACAATAACCAAGACGAATCTGAACGTGTCGGTGAACCAAATAGAGGAACGACAAGTGGAGTTCTTTGTTCGTGTTCGTTGATACAATACTCGGGTAAACACGCTTCGAATGTAAGTTTGCTTAAACTGTGCTTTATACATGTTTCCTGGCTCTGGGGATGTTCCGCACATGTTATGTATGTTTAACTGTATTCCCCTACAATTGCACCCTACAAGAAAAAAAATTACGCCATTAAAATTGTTCTTTCGTGTAATTAAATTTCTAACAATTCATTAAAACCAAAAAAAGGCCAATAAAAGTTTGAATAAGCAATTAATTCCCAACGCATATGCGAAGTACTACATAAAATCCATAAAGAAACTTCACCCCAATAAATTTTTGGATTATAATTTGGCCAAATTTAATTACAATAACAGAAATGAACTGAAAATGTCCACAGTCCATATAAGTGATAATTTACAAAAAATCAATAGAAATATTCCGAAAAACAAAATTTTGGGTAATAATTCAAGAAAAATGTATACACATTAACAAAAAAATTAGCTCCAATTTCACAAATACCTGCTTAGCAGCCTTCTCTTCCTCCTTACGGCGACGCTCTTCTTCTTTCCGCTTGTTCTTCATTTCCTTTTTTAGCGCAATAATTCCAGGAAGAAGAAGAAGAAAAAAACTAAATCTACAAAATTGCAGGTACAATAAACCTAAAATTAAAAGGTGACCAACTCAATCTGAACTTACTTCTTGCTGAGAGTTTCGGATTCCGGATTAGGATTGGAATCCATTGACATATGGTGACGGACTTGGCAGCGTCGTCGACGAGATTCGCCATGTTTGACGGCAGAGAAGAAGAGGAGAAGTGGCGGAGGAAGGAGAAAGAGGGTGGTGGTTGAGGAATAAGTGGACGGAGAGAGTGGGTGAGTGAGAAAGTTGGTTTTTTTTAGGGAAGAACATAGGAAGAAGGAAGAAGAAAGGTCGGGTGTAAACGTTGAAGTAGGGGTAAAATAGTAAAAGCACAATAACGGAGACTTAACGCCGTAAGTTATTAAGGATCAGTAAGGGTATTTCATGCGAGAAAAAGAAACCTTAGGGGTATTTGGTGAATTACTGAAACAACGAGGGTATTTGGTGAATAAACTTAAACCTCGGGGGTATCTCATGAAAAATCCGTAAAAAAAATTTAAAAGGTGCTCAGAAGGCACTAATATTTTTACATGCGCTCACGACGCAGAAAAAAAACCCAAATCAAGGGTGCTCAAGAGGCACCAATGTCAATACATGCGCTCCAAGGCGTAGAAAACCAACGAAACAAAAATTACAGATGGGGAGCGGTCGAGCTTCCATCCTGGACGTCCTGCTCGGCAGGAGAATTCACCTCTTCTTCCTCCTCATCCCCATCAGTTTGGAACTTAGGAGGCTCTAGCCCAAGGCGTTGGGCTGCCACGACAACCATCTGATGAGAGATTCGAGCCTGGAACCATTGGAAGTCCTTACCTTCCATCTCCTGGTCCCAATCTCGCCAGACACCTTCCATCGTGGCCTCCTCTCCAAGCTTGAAAGAGCTAGCCACTTCTCGTCGAATAGTGCTCACCTCGTCCTGAGTAGCTTGCAGCTTCTTTTCAAGGGCATCCACCTTCTTGGCAAAATTGACCACGCGCTCAGAGACGACAGCATACCCTGACTTGAGAACAACCAACTTCTGCTCATGCTCCTTGAGATTTTCCTCGTATTCCTTAGTATTCGCCTCAACCAGCCGAAGAGCGGAGGTCTGCGATTTGATGACCACGTCACTATCAGTGCGGATTTCCTCCGCCTTTTTCTCAGCATATTTGTCATGGTTCTCTATTTGATCCTTATGATCAAGCAGTTAATGGTGTATGTTGACACGATACCGCCGAACCTCCGCTAACCTGATAAACAACTGCATAAGGTAAATCTGTTAGAATAAGGAACAAAACGGCAAAAAACCAAACAGAATACTAGAGAACTCATGTCCAGCACAAGGGACTGCATGACCCCAAAGAAGTCGTCTTCAATCTCAGGGAGAGACTCCATATACTCCTTGGGGATTGAGGCATAAACAAAGGAGATAATTTTTTTCTTCTCCTTCGAGCTAAAACCGCCAGAAGGCGGAATTTCTGCAATCTCGGCCTTCCTCATCCGCTAAGGATCGAATCTCCCTGTACCAAATATGAAAATCTAGATATAAGCACACAATTGATAGCCATATACAAGACGTCTTGCTCAAGAATTTTTACCTGGGGTCGCCGCCTGAGAAGTAGATGGAGACCTGGGTAACGTCATCTCCGCATCAGGGTGAGGACCTCCTTTTGTAGGAAGGGGACCACCCGTCTCCTCGATGGCAGCATCAACGGCCAACTTAGTCTCCACTGCCTCTTCATCCAACGTTTCCTTAGCATCCAGGCTACTCGCCTTGGACACCTCTCCCTCCACCCCGGCGGGAGTAGTATCACATGCCGCTTTGGCAGTAGAAGAATCCCCTTTGTCGGGCGGAGAATTCCCCAAGTCCACGACCACCGTTGGAGCCATCGTTGGGGGCTCGGGTATCCCGACATTAGCAGAACCTCCTTTCTTCTTGAAATAAGGCCGCTTAGGGTGAGGCGGCTCCAAGGTAGAACCCGTCCGCTTCACAGAAGCATACGTTGCAGACCCCTACAAATAAAGAAACAAAAATTCAGTACATCTCCAAGTTCATAAAATGAAATTACTTGCACCCAAAAAATCTGGCATACCTTGGGAAGATCACTGGGGACAGCATCGTCAGGCCTTTTTGAGGACTCCTTCTTCTTGGCCTATATAGCCTTGAGGACCTCATCAACATATACCTGAGTTAGCCACTCAGGCATCTTCACTTTTCCCTTGTCTTCTGCAGACAAACGACTCATGGCCAGCTCTGCATAACCCAAGGCGAACAGTGAGAAGAGAAAGAACGAAAACTTGCAACATTAAAATGGGAAAATCCAAGACTAAATTACCTCTAGATATATATGGACACAGGCCGACGACCGCAAGAAATACTCTATTGGTAAATTGGGCTACGTGAGGAAGCCAACTATTAGACACCCAGGCATGACGGGTGGAAGACATCATGTAAATCTCTGCCTGAAAAAAAGGTTCTACCGGTCTCCATTCCCTCAACGGAAGCCGAGGAATATTCTCGTTGTTTCAAATAAAGTGTGGCCTAAAGTTTCATCGATTGAGACGTCTGCAAAGTGCGATGTCCTCCATCTGAATAATGGACCATTTAGTCCTCCGCCATACCCAGCTAGACGACTTCCCTACTACTGTCTTGAAGCCCTTCCGGCTGTAAAGCGTGAACCAACCCAGTGGTGAACGAGATGAAGGCGCAATCTCCACTAATCTTGCAAATGACGAGAAAGAAGGGACGACGTCACTTAACGCACACTTCTATAAATCCAAAGATGTTGGCCCAGGAGTTAGGAGTTAGCAGGGTCAGGCCAATATCATACCCCTCCAAAACATCAAGTACGAATGGGTGTAAGGGAAACCTAACTCCTAGTCTGAAAGCGGCCATATAAACAACAACCCCACCCGAAGACAGGCGGTCTACAGTACTATGGGTGCCGGGACATTTGAAACTAAAGCCATGATTCAAAAAGAGAAATCGTGAAAAGTCACGTCCCTGCTCAGCTAAATATCAGAGTTATTTCCTATGTGGGAAAATACCATACGAGAACTGATCCCAGTCCTCTTTCCCGGAAATCATGGGGGGTGGCTGCCTTGTTACATCACTGTCTGAGGAACTTAAAGAATTGTCCTCAAAGTCCTCTCTTGGGACTGGAGGACGACGGGTCACACTCTTATGTCTCCTTAGAGGATGGGCCGTCCTGGCACCTCCTCCCTCAGAATGTCGTGACGGGTTAGCTCCCCTCCTTGCCACATAAGGAGGGTTTTAAAAACGAACACGACTCTCCCTGGGTGCTATCCATGCACCCACATTAGCCGTTTGCCTAATACGTGTCATGACCTCCTGAATAAGGAACAGGACCTTCGACATAAGAAAGGGGAAGAAAAGTAGCAACGACATCGTCCAATACAATAGTTGAGGAGCACAGTGATTGTAATACGTCTCCCCAAATGTTGGATAATAAAAATGCATAAAGAATAACGTATGTAAAAAACAAAAAAAATATCTAAGGAGGTGTACCTAAAATGATCAAAAGGGGCAAAGCTTCTGTTGAAAATAATGCAAAGAAATAGCAAGACCAAGGAAGAACACTTCAATCTTGGGTAAGAACTTACTCTTTTCTCTCTCTCTCTCTCTTGCTCTCATAAATCGGAAGTTATCAAAAGGAAAATGAAAGATGAAAATGAACCCCTACGTTGGTTTATAAAGAAAAGATGAGAATCATCAGATGATGACACGTGGTACATAGCTACATCAAGAAGAATGCCCTAATGATGTAGAACACCCTTCTTGAGGGGTAAATAATGTGACCAAAATTGGTAATCCACCCAGGAGAAATCACAGAGCAACACGTATCACCCCCCACGCCTACTAGGCAGCCGTTCTAAATATAGAAGAACAATACTTGAACGGAAAGGTCCAAACGACTAGAGGCCCATATCTCATATAACACACTAAGCCCACTATCCCAACTGCATGATAAAGGACACATGTCCTCATCTCTGAGGATAGCCAATCAGGTAACTAGGATTTGGGAACAAATCTCAAAACCCTAGCCTTATAAATAGTCCAGATCCCTAGGTGAAAGGACAATTAATTTATTCTCACCTACCTTAATTATTCTGCTCTGCCTTTTCTCTAGACATCACTTTCTCTCTCTATCAAATACTTACTTAGACATCGGAAGGAATATTCCGACGGAAATGTTCTTGTTTTGCAGGTTGTAAGAAAATCGTGCCAGCGCATACCTGATACCTCTGAGAAAAGGGTGACACGTCAGCACCAACAAAGTTCCTACAATAGTAAGTATTGTGATTGTATTTTTTTTATGCGCATATAATATGAGACCACTAATTGTATAATAAATATAGTATGAAAAGCATTATGTCTATTTTTTTATTCTTAATAAACCTCATTCCAAGTTAAATATAATCACGACAATCCACATTCGCCTCAACTCATAGCCACTAACCTCTGATTTATGCCAATTGCCACCTAAACACCGCCATAACTTTTAAAATAAATAGAAATCCTAAACCCTAAACTAACATGTTTAAAATTTGTTTGTTTTTTAATATGTATAGTTGTTCACTGGTAGACCAAAGGGAAAAAGAGATAGGACTTAAATTTGTAGTGTCTTTAGTCCTTTATTTCTGACATTAATTGTGAGATCGATCAACAATATAATATGATAATATGCTAATATAAAGAAATGTAAAGAGCAATAACCTTACTCGTAACGTGATGGCACACATGTCATGCAATATTATATTTTAAGCAGTATTGCACATAGAAGTATAACAATTAACAAAGAAACTCAATAACAATATTTTCATATTACATCATTTTTTTAAAAGAAACTCAATAACAATCTTGAATATTACTTCATTTTTTTAATGAGTTGATGGAAAACATGTCTTATTTGGTAAAAGTTATTCGACGGTGGTTATTGAATGCAACGTCGAACTATATAATACATGCATAACAATTCAAGTGTTTAAGTACAATTTAGAAGACGAAACTAATTACTAAATTAAGTTTGGAGTTTCATCTCAACAACCCAAAAAAATTATAGACAACAAATTATTGGAGTAGAAAAATCAAAGTTCAAAATTAATTGTTTAAAAGGTCGTTCTTTTAATAAGTTTTTTTTGTTAATTTTTCCCTATTTCACGAATAATATTACTAATTGGTAAAATTACACCATCCTCTAATATAATCATGAATTGCTTATTTTGTTAATCATTCTACTTTTACAATTTTAATCATGAAATATCATAATTTTTATGTTTTTAATTTGATTATTTGTGCATGGATTTAGAAGAAGTAATTAGTATCAATGTCAAAGAAAATACTTACGTGTATTGGCGCGAGATCAATGCTATTAAAAATGTGGTAGAGTTTTTGAGGACGAATTATTTTTGTTTGTTTGATTTAGTTTTCTTTTAATTTTTTTGAACTCATGGTATTCATTTTTTTAGAAAAAAAAAGTTGCGTAATTATAATTTTTCGTATTTAACACTTTATGGTTTTGGCAACTAAACAAATTTCTGGATTATAAGATTGTTTTTACTTTGCAATGACAAAAAAAATTAATTGGGGTATTTTGTTGACTATTTAAAATTTTAACTTGAGAAATTGCGTAATTTTATGAGAGATTGTAAATTTTATGTGTGATTGATTCCTTCTTAAAGATTACGCGACATTGGGAAAATATTAGTTTAACTTTTTTTGTTGTTGTCATTTATGGGTTTTTCTTCCTTGTAGGAAATTAGAACATATTTATGTGTAATTTGAATTTTGCATTCTTAATTGTTCACTACATTAAATTGTGAGTAGGGGTATTTTAGTCTTTTAGATAGGGGGAACCGAAAGTGTGATTACTGAAATTCTCTCAACTCTTCACTTATAGAATAGAGATAGATTACTCCGTATAAATAATTATGGTCTCATTCTGTTCTTTTTATTTCCGGCCTTCTGCCATACATTACTCTCTATAAATAACCATGTTCTCATTTTGTTCTTTTATTTTCGGCCTTCTGTTTCTTTAGAAAATTAAAAAAACAAAAATGAAACCATTAAACGTGTTCCGGGGTTGAAACGATGGTAGGAGCGTCCTTGATATCTTGAGTTCCGGTCACGTACGGTGCCTGCAAGATGAACTCCGGGCCAAGGGGGGGTCCCCGAGGCGGAGCCTCCGACGCTCAAGTCAGTACAATTGATGTATAAAATGAGGTGTTTAGGGGGGGAGAGAGAAACGACAAGTGGAGTTCTTTTTTCGTGTTCGTTGACAGATTATTGTGGAAAACACGCTTCGAATGTAAGTTTGCTTAATCTGTGCTTTATACATGTTTCCTGGCTTTGGGGATTGTTTCGCACATGTTATTATGTTTAACTGTCACGCTCAAACAATCTTCTTCATCCGGAATCATTATACTCTTTATTTAAGTAATGATGAATGATGCATTATTTATGGTGGCTGCTCAATGATCGACGAAATACACCACCACACCAGAGATTTCTTTGCTCTATAATCGTACAAGAACAAACTTCTGGAAATGCATAATGCTAGCAAGGTTCAGACCATAACACGGATTTATCCGCGAGCTTAAAGCTAAGTCTCCCCTGCTAATTCAAATCATACAGTTATACTTTTGTCATGTATAAATTGATATGTGGCTTGACTAAATTGATGCATATTGTCTGTCCATATGGGAATTACGTGACAGACATTTTCATGTGAGTTGATAAGATGTACCACTATCACTATAACTATGTTATACATTACTTTACTTTGCCTAATACTACTCATATGTTGATCAAAACTCAACTCACGAGTATGGGGCATGTTGAGAATGCGTATTAAAGAATAAGAAAGAGTAATATTTCTTGTTAAAATGTGGAGTCAAGTTTCATATTTCCTGAGTATTCATGTACATCAATTCGTACAACTGGTATATACACACCTCTCGATTACACTACCAAATTTGTATATCGACCTACGACTAATGTCAAGTTCTTTGTTGTCATGGAACATCTCAGATAATAAAACTCGGAGAGGATGAGCCATCTGAAGTCACCTTGAATCTTGTTCATCATCCGAATAGAATGTTGATGATCGAATGCTAATGAAAGCTCATAATGAGGTCACGCTGAAGTCGAGCTCAGTGCCGAAGCTCCCGAGCAGTGCCGTGTCCAGCATGGGTAATGTTTCAAAGGATCCAAAACTCTCCAAGTTGGAGCCCTACAACTTACCAGGTGGTGCTCAAACATTCAAGCTTGCTGCCAAGTTCTGAGGCCGAAGCTGGCCATAGCACCAAGCTCGGAGGTCAAAGCTCAATGTAGAAATTTCCAAATTCTTGGCAAAAAATCAAAGCCTGGTGCCGAGTATGCAGCTTCCCGAAGCTCCTAGCCGAAACTCAGCATAGCAAAAGCAAAAGCAAGTCAGTGCCAAGGTAAATTGGGAAAGCAAAAGCAAGAAAAGGAATAGCATCGAAGCTCAAGTGCCGAGTTCAATGCCGAAGAGCAGTACAGAGCATCTTAGCTCCTGAGCCGAGCTCAATGCCGAACCCAACATCCCAACCTTGACTTATAATTAATGTTGACAATCCAGCATCGGCAAAGCATAATAAATTGCTGAAAATTCCGAATTTCGGCACCCCGAGATCAACCACCGAGCTGAGCTGACCACAGGACCCAACTAGGGCTGAGCAGAGGTCATAATCGAGCGAAATCGAAGCACACTGTTGCAAGCCAAGATGTTCTGTTGAATGCCTAAAGGAAGCTTGAGTGCTCGACCGGTCAAAACTTGACGAGTATCTTTGGCACATAAGTCAAAGGAGTAAGTGGCCAAAGCAAAGCTCTAAAGCTCATCTATCGAAGTGGAGGCGGCCTTCCGAGGTGAGAAGCCATCTTCATCGGCAAAACCTGTGGAAGTCTGACCCACAAGCCAAAGTTTAGAGCAAAGCTCAATGCAAGTTGGTGCCGAGATCAACCTCCCGAGAAGAGCGTAACAACTAATTCTACTCTTCAGGGATGAATGCAAAACCACTTTAGTTCGTCAAAACACAAGACTTACAACGTCAATATCCATCTTGTGTCTCACTGAGCTTAAGTAATTGAGGAAGGCCCGAGGCAATATAATGATCAGAAGAGGCAGAGCAAGGCTTAGCTCCCAAGGCCAGTACCGCCGAAGCTAAGCTTCCGAGGCCAGCACCGCCGAAGCTAAGCTTCCTATGCCAGTTTAAGATCCTAGTCTCCTAAAGCTCCCTGTGCCCAGTGCCGAGGTCAGCGACGTGCAACCTCCTGAGCATAGCAGCGAAGCTCCCGAGCAATGCCGACCAGCAGTACCAAAGTCAGTGTCGAGGTCAGCAGCTCCCAAGCTCGGTACCAAAGCTCAGTTCCGAAGTTCACTTGCTGAAGGCAGTGCCGAAATTGATCAAATCGCTCCCGAAGCTACGAGCTAAGTTTAACTCGTTGGTTATCACCGCCAAGGCCAACCCGCTGAAGTCGACCGCCGAGGTTCAGTCGCCGAGGTTAACTAGCCGATGTTAATCTCTGAAATATGCCTGGAATAGTGAGGAGTAGTGGTTATTTTCCTAAAGTTCAGGTGAAAATGGAAGTGATGAGTGTTGTTGCCTGGTAATGTTTTGTGACAACTCACAAAATGGAGATACATATTCCATAAAGTAAATAAAGGTGGTGGGTAATTTGGTGACATGATTGGTCAAAAATAAATTAAAGCAAAGGCAAAAGTGTCCAAATAAATGCAAGCAGCAAGCCAAACCAAATTGCATTTGCCGACAATTAATTCGGTCAATATTTGGTGCAAGCTCACGCATTATCCATCTATACATCTACCGAAGTGGATGCTACAAAAATGCGATGTTATTTGCTTGAATTCAACCGACTAAAAAGCTAAGTCATCTATTTATTTAAGCTTTGTACTTTATAATTTGTCAACATATAATTTACTTGACATGATTAATTTGGTAAAATGTAAAATATTCTTGGAAACTTAATTTGACATACATTGTCTAACAATAAGTCATTTTGCAAGAGCATACACCTCAAATTGTTCATCATGTTCAAAACGAATTATAAATTCATGTTTGACAAACATAAGTACACTAAATATAAATTCATGTTTGACTTGGCATCACTAGTAGAAAAACGTTTGCATCCCCGTATTTGTCACGCCATTCTGAACATGTGACGCAAATGACAAATTTTAGCATAAAATTTAGTCATTTGCCTCGCAGCTTTGTTAATTTGCGAGGCAAATGACTCTAGGATGCTCCCAGAGTCATTTGCGTCGCAGATTAACAAAGCTGCAACGCAATTTACTCAATCAAGTGCGTCGCAGTTTTACTAATCTGCGACGCAAATGACTCTGGGAGTATCGTAGAGTCATTTTCCTCGCAGATTAACAAAGCTGCGACGCAGATGTGTTAGAATTAATTTTTTTTTTCAAATTCGCGCTCACTTAATATTTTCAAGAATTCACTATTCTGACTTAGGTTGCTCGAAACCACTGCTACTCCCCAAGGAATCCCACAAACCAACGCTGCTACTCCCCAAGGAAACCCACAAACCAACGCTGTTCCCACCGGCGGCTTCACCGGCTCCAATTCGACGCTCTTTTGTCCTTGCTTCACTGCCGTCTCTGCCTTGCACTGGCTGTCCTTCCTGCTTCACCCTTGCTCCTCACTAAGCTGCTTCACCCTCGTGCCGGCCTGCTCCCTGTTTAGAGCTGCCTCCCACGGCAGTCGTCCACGGCACGACAGCCTCCCACGCCGCCGCCCTCTCCGCCGCCCCTGCTCACTTTCTTCTCTCCTCTCTTAGGTATTGAATTTTAATTTAGATATTTAGTTGAATTTTAATTGTGAATTTTAATTTTAATTGTGGATATTATGATTGAATTTTAATTATGCATTCTAATTGAATTATAATTGTTGATATTATTTGTTGAATTTTAATTGGGTACATTTTAGGATTTAGGTTTTGTTGAATTTTAATTGTAGTTTTTGATGAATTGGAATAGGTTATTATAATGGTTGGTTTTGTTGAATTTTAATTGTTTATTACATTTAAGTTTTGTTGAATTAAAAGTTATGAAATGTAGTTTTGGGTTTGTGTAGGTTATGAAATGAATTTAGGTGATGTATGAATTCATGTTTTGGGTTTGCTACAAAATTTGGGTTT
This sequence comes from Spinacia oleracea, assembly GCF_020520425.1. Taxonomy (NCBI): domain Eukaryota; kingdom Viridiplantae; phylum Streptophyta; class Magnoliopsida; order Caryophyllales; family Amaranthaceae; genus Spinacia; species Spinacia oleracea. The sequence goes on from NC_079490.1 coordinate 119,225,637, forward strand.
GTGAATGATTTGAAATGAATTGTACGTTATGGGAGCTTGTTATTAGTTATGGTAGGTTTAGTTGGAAGCTAAAGCCATGGATTTATAATGATTTGAATAGCCTAGTTCATATTCTAACCTTTGACAAAATTCGGTCATATTGTTTTATCTTTAGTGGTTGAAAATGGATCGGAGTTGGATATATGGTAGTAAACGATTTTTTATAAGGTTCTTACAAGGGATTCAAGAGTTCATTAAGGTTGCCTTGAAACATCAATCAGAACATGAATCAAGTTTAATTCTGTGTCCTCGTTGTGATTGCAATAATTCAAGGGGGTATTGGGATATTGATGATATTGTTGATCACATAGTTCGTCGCGGTTTTAAGAGTAACTACACGACGTGGACATGGCATGGTGAGAGCATAGATCATGGGGCAAGTTCTAGTATGCCGAGCTCGAGTCAGCATAATCATTGTGATAATGGTGATGAAAATGAAATTGAGGATGATATTGGTGTTGAAAGTGAGGACGAAGAGGAGAAAGATAGGATAGATGATATGATGCATGATGTGGAAGACCATCATTTCGTTGAGCGTCCCTGTATGTATGATAGTATAATCAAAGCTTCTGCAACACCGTTATATCCTGGTTCTACACAAACTGTACTTGGTGCCGTCATCGAATATTTCAACTTAAAGGTGGAAAACGGTTGGACCAACAAGAGTTTTTCACAGTTTTTGGAGGCCACGTCCGGTAATCTTCCTGAATAAAACAAACTTCCAAGGTCTAACTATGAGGCCCAGAAGCTTATGTGTCCTTTGGGTATGGATTATGAGAAGATACACGCGTGTCCAAATGATTGCTTGTTGTATCGAAAGCAGTATGCAAATCTGCATGAGTGTCCAAGATGCGGATTGTCCCGTTACAAGATCGTGGAGAATGATGCAACATCAACTAAGAAGAAACCTTCTCCAGCTAAGGGGCTTTGGTATCTTCCAATTATACCAAGATTTAAGCGCCTTTTCTCAGAAGAGAAAACTGCAAAACTCTTGAGGTGGCATGCCGAAGGGAGGAAGAAAGATGGGTTAATGAGGCATCCTATTGATTCTCCACAATGGAGGAACATTGATCGAAAGTACAAGGTCTTTAGGGAAGAAGTTCAGAATCTCAGGCTTGGTCTTTGCACGGATGGAATGAACCCATTTGGGACACTTAGTACCCAATATAGCACTTGGCCGGTTCTTCTCACCATATACAATTTGCCTCCTTGGTTATGCATGAAGCTTAGATACATCATGTTGTCGCTCTTAATCTCTGGGCCTAAACAACCCGAAAATGACATAGATGTGTATCTAGAGCCACTCATTGAAGATTGAAATTGTTGTGGGATGAAGGTTCTACCGATCTTTATTCCCTCGACGGAAGCCGAGGAATATTCTCGTTGTTTCAAATAAAGTGTGGCCTAAAGTTTCATCGATTGAGACGTCTGCAAAGTGCGATGTCCTCCATCTGAATAATGGACCATTTAGTCCTCCGCCATACCCAGCTGGACGACTTCCCTACTACTGTCTTGAACCCCTTCCGGCTGTAAAGCGTGAACCAACCTAGTGGTGAACGAGATGAAGGCGCAATCTCCACTAATCTAGCAAATGACGAGAAAGAAGGGACGACGTCACTTAACGCACACTTCTATAAATTCAGAGATGTTGGCCCAGGAGTTAGGAGTTAGCAGGGTTAGACCAATATCATACCCCTCCAAAACATCAAGTACGAATGGGTGTAAGGGAAACCTAACTCCTAGTCTGAAAGTGGCCATATAAACAACAACCCCACCCGAAGACAGGCGGTCTACAGTACTATGGGTGCCGGGACATTTGAAACTGAAGCCATGAGTCAAAAAGAGAAATCGTGCAAAGTCACGTCCCTACTCAGCTAAATATCAGAGTTATTTCCTACGTGGGAAAATACCATACGAGAACTGATCCCAGTCCTCTTTCCCGAAAATCATGGGGGGTGGCTGCCTTGTTACCTCACTGTCTGAGGAACTTAACGAATTGTCCTCAAAGTCATCTCTTGGGACTGGAGGACGACGGGTCACACTCTTATGTCTCCTTGGAGGATGGGCCGTCCTGGCACCTCCTCCCTCAGAATGTCGTGACGGGTTAGCTCCCCTCCTTGCCACATAAGGAGGGTTTTAAAAACGAACACGACTCTCCCTGGATGCTATCCATGCACCCACATTAGCCGTTTGCCTGATACGTGTCATGACCTCCTGAATAAGGAACAGGACGTCCGACTTAAGAAAGGGGAAGAAAAGTAGCAACGACATCGTCCAATACAATATTTGAGGAGCACAGTGATTGTAATACGTCTCCCCAAATCTTGGATAATAAAAATGCATAAAGAATAACGTATGTAAAAAACAAAAAAAATATCCAAGGAGGTGTACCTGAAATGATCAAAAGGTGCAAAGCTTCTATTGAAAATAATGCAAAGAAAGAGCAAGACCAAGGAAGAACACTTCAATCTTGGGTAAGAACTTACACTTTTCTCTCTCTCTCTCTCTCTCTCTCTCTCTCTCTCTCTCTCTCTCTCTCTCTCTCTCTCTCATAAATCGGAAGTTATCAAAAGGAAAATGAAAGAGGAAAATGAACCCCTACGTTGGTTTATAAAGAAAAGATGAGAATCATCAGATGACGACACGTGGTACATAGCTACATCAAGAAGAATGTCCTAATGATGTAGAACACCCTTCTTGAGGGGTAAATGATGTGACCAAAATTGGTAATACACCCTGGAGCAATCACAGAGCAATACGTAGCACCCCCAACGCCTACTAGGCAGCTGTTCTAAATATAGAAGAACCATAATTGAACGGAAAGGTCCAAACGTCAAGAGGCCCATATCTCATATAACACACTAAGCCCACTATCCAAACTGCATGATAAAGGACACATGTCCTCATCTCTGAGGATAGCCAATCAGGTAACTAGGATTTGGGAACAAATCCCAAAACCCTAGCCTTATAAATTGTCCAGATCCCAAGGTGAAAGGACAATTAATTTATTCTCACCTACCTTAATTATTCTGCTCTGCCTTCTCTCTAGACATCACTTTCTCTCTCTATCAAATACTTACTTAGACATCGGAAGGAATATTCCGACGGGAATATTCTTGTTTGGAGGTTGTAAGAAAATCGTGCCAGCGCATACCTGATACCTCTGAGAAAAGGGTGACACGTCAGCACCAAAAAAGTTCCTACAATAGTAAGTATTGTGATTGTATTTTTTTTATGCGCATATAATATGAGACCACTAATTGTATAATAAATATAGTATGGAAAGCATTATGTCTATTTTTTTATTCTTAATAAACCTCATTCCAAGTTAAATATAATCACGACAATCCACATTCGCCTCAACTCATAGCCACTAACCTCTGATTTACGCCAATTGCCACCTAAACACCGCTCAACTTTAAAAATAAATAGAAATCCTAAACCCCAAACTAACATGTTTAAAATTTGTTTGTTTTTTAATATGTATAGTTGTTCATTGGTAGACCAAAGGGAAAAAGAGATAGGACTTAAATTTGTAGTGTCTTTAGTCCTTTATTTCTGACATTAATTGTGAGATCAACAATATAATATGATAATATGCTAATATAAAGAAATGTAAAGAGCAATAACCTTACTTGTGACGTGATGGCACACATGTCATGCAATATTATATTTTAAGCAGTATTGCACATAGAAGTATAACAATTAACAAAGAAACTCAATAACAATATTTTCATATTACATCACTTTTTTAAAAGAAACTCAATAACAATCTTGAATTTTACTTCATTTTTTTAATGAGTTGATGGAAAACATGTCTTATTTGGTAAAAGTTATTCGACGGTGGTTATTGAATGCAACAGCGAACTATATAATACATGCATAACAATTCAAGTGTTTAAGTACAATTTAGAAGACGAAACTAATTACTAAATTAAGTTTGGAGTTTCATCTCAACAACCAAAAAAAATTATAGACAACAAATTATTGGAGTAGAAAAATCAAAGTTCAAAATTAATTGTTTAAAAGGTCGTTCTTTTAATAAGTTTTTTTTGTTAATTTTTCCCTATTTCATGAATAATATTACTAATTGGTAAAATTACACCATCCTCTAATATAATCATGAATTTCTTATTTTGTTAATCATTCTACTTTTACAATTTTAATCATGAAATATCATAATTTTTATGTTTTTAATTTGATTATTTGTGCATAGATTTACAAGAAGTAATTAGTATCAATGTCAAAGAAAATACTTACGTGTATTGGCGCGAGATCAATGCTATTAAAAATGTGGTAGAGTTTTTGAGGAAGAATTATTTTTGTTTGTTTGATTTAGTTTTCTACTAATTTTTTTTTAACTCATGGTTTTCATTTTTTTTAGAAAAAAAAAGTTGCGTAATTATAATTTTTCGTATTTAACACTTTATGGTTTTGGCAACTAAACAAATTTCTGGAATTATAAGATTGTTTTTACTTTGCAATGACAAAAAAAATTAATTGGGGTATTTTGTTGACTTTTTAAAATTTTAACTTGAGAAAATGCGTAATCTTATGAGAGATTGTAAATTTTATGTGTGATTGATTCCTTCTTAAAGATTACGCGACATAATAAAAATATTAGTTTAAGCTTTCTCTCTCTTTCCATGGTGTAGTGCACGATAAGGTTGCTGCTATCGTTCACCCACCATTGAAATGGCGAGGAAGAACAAGACTCAGAAACAAGAAGTTCGTGAGATCAATGAGGAGGCTTCGACGCTTCTTCACATTGCCTCTTTGCGCCCGATGAACCAGCATCAGTTGAGAAACACCATACCCAGCAATGGTGATGGAGTTCGAGTGACGCCGGTAATTCAAACCCCATTTCCGTCGCACCCATCTGCTGCACCACCGTCGCCGCACACTCAGGAAGCTATTGCGGCATACCATGCTGCTATTAACTACTCCCCTTTCCAATCGGAAAACAGGGGCAGTATCTCCGAGATTGTGGGAGGTATGGAGGGAGTTCAGGAGAGTGGGAGGATGGGTGGTTCTATTCTGGAAGAAGGGAGAGGGATGATAGAGAATGTGAATCCTGTGCTGGGTTTGACAAATGGTACGGAAACCCTTGCAGAAAAAGGGGAGTTTGTGATCCAAAATGAGGGCTTGTTGAGCTCTAAAATGACTGAAATTATGCAGAGTGTCAATGGGGTATTGGAGATGATGAGATCTGGGCGGGGTGGGAAGGAGAATGCCAACCCTGGAAATACGATTGAAACAGAGCAAGTAAACTTGCAAGGAGAGAAATAGGTGGGGGAGAATGCTGCGGCTCGAAATATGAACCCGAAAACTCCATGGCTGAACCTTTTTCAAGGTAACCAAATGACGGGGAAAGGTACATCTCTCTCATTCATTGCTCCTATAGTTTCAGATGGTTGTCCTGTTGCTATGTTAGACATTGTTGATGTGAATAAAATGGCTGCAATATGGGAAGCTGCTTTAATCATGTATGTAGTAGGGGATAAACCAACAATTGGGGCTGTCATTCGATTTATTTCCAATGAGTGGAAACATGTTGCTAAACCCAGTGTCTTCTTACATGATGAAGTCTATTTTGTAATAAAATTTAGTTCAAAAAAAGACAGAGATGATGTTCTGAAAGCTGGACCTTATACCTTTTATGGAAGACCTATGATAACAAAACCATGGTCCTCTGGATTTAATTTTCAGGATGAAATCCTTCGTGTAGTTCCTGTGTGGGTGAGATTGCCCAATCTCCCTTTATGTTGTTGGGGGAGTGACTCTCTCAGTAGAATTGGTAGCTTGATTGGGGTACCACTGTTTGCTGATGATTGCACTTCGAAACAATTAAGGATATCATTTGCTAGACTTTTGATTGAGGTTGATGTAACTAAGGAGCTCCCTAAGGAAGTCCTGATTCAAGATCACTTAGGTGTAACCATCAAACAGAAGGTGGAGTATGATTGGCTCCCACCTTTTTGTAAAGCTTGTAATGCTGTTGGCCATGACTGTAGTGTAAAGAAGAGTGTTGGTGCTAGATTACATCCTGCTACAACTGGGCCAGCACAACAGAAAATTCAAAAAGTATGGAGGCCTAAGAAAGTAGTTGAGAAAGAAGTTGCAGTTTCTACAACTGCGGTGATGCAGGAATTGGTTATGCCATCTATAATTGAAAAAGTTGTTCCTGCTGGAGATGTTTATACTCCAAAAACAGATCACACAACTGCTCTGCATGGTGGTTGGAGAGTGGTTTCAAGGAGGAGAAGGGAAGCTAAAACCCCAAACACCTTTCTTGGCTTAGCCCAGGTCCATGCAGTTGTTGCAGGAATTTCAGAAGAGGAGGGTGGGTGGAAGTGAGGGGGAGGGTGAGGAGTTTCCTCCGTGAATATTTGTTCTTGGAACATTAGGGGTCTCAATGACCCCTCAAAGGTGGGGGAGGTGAAAAAGTTTGCTGCTGACAACAACCTTGTTGTTTTTGCTTTACTGGAAACAAGGGTGAAAAGCAATAATCATCTAAAGATTCAGAGGAAGTTTGGGCCAACTTGGAGATGGGAAATGAACTATGTTGCTTCTCCAAGGGGAAGGATATGGGTGGGGTGGAAACACCAGGCGGTGACAGTTCATGTCACAAAATGCACTGAGCAACTGTTACATGGTGATGTGTTAGCCAAATCTGGAAATTTTCAAACTGCATTTACTGCAGTGTATAGTTTGCACTCAGTAGAAACTAGAAGACCTTTGTGGACTGATTTGATCCAGTTGAGTACGAGTACTATTGGTCCTTGGCTAATAATGGGTGACTTCAATGCAGTGCTTTATTCAGGGGATAGAATCAATGGCAACCCTGTCCATGATGCTGAAACTAGAGATTTTCAGGGGTGTATTGATATGGCTAGTCTAGCTGAAATTAAGAGCTGTGGGCATTTCTTTTCTTGGAGCAATAAGGGTCAAGGGAATGCTAGAATTTCTTCTAGAATTGACAGAGCTCTAGGTAGTATTGACTGGCATACTAAATATGTTGATGCAGTGGTTGATTTAATGAACCCTGGGTTGTCAGATCATTCACCTTTATTGTTGAATTGTAAAGTGATGGGAACAATTGCAGGAAGACCTTTCAAATTTTTCAACTATATGGCCACTCATGTGGACTTTCTGAAAATTGTGCATGATGGTTGGGCTCAGAGTTGTGTTGGATCTCCTACGTATTCTGTGTGGCAGAAATTAAAAGTGGTCAAAGGTGGGCTGAAAACTCTTCACCATAAGGAGTTTTCTAGACTAGATGAGAAAATTGATCTGATAAGACATGATCTTGATGAGGTGCAAAGCAAATTGGATATTGACAGTACAGACACTAAATTACAGCAAAAAGAATCATCCTGTAATGGATTACTAAAGAAATTTTTGAAAATTCAGGAGAGTGCATACTGGCAAAAATCTAGGATTCAGTGGATCAAAGAGGGGGATGCAAACACTAAATTCTTCTTTAGTGCTATGAAAGAGAGAATTTCAAGGAACATCATTGATGTGCTATACAATGATGCTGGTGACAAACTAGTTACCACAGATGACATCAAGGCAGAAATTAAAGAATTCTATGTGAAACTCATTGGTACTGCAGCCCCTAATCTCACTGGTATTGATATTGAGCTTGTTAGACAGGGCAAACAACTCTCTCCTCTTGCTGCAGAAATTCTGATTCAACTTGTTACTACCACAGAGATAGATGAAGCTCTTAAAAGCATTGATGTGAACAAAGCTCCAGGCATTGATGGCCTAAATGGTCTCTTCTTCAGGAAAGCTTGGAATATAGTGAAGGAGGAAGTGTATGCTGCTGTTATTCATTTCTTTCAGACAGGGAATATGCTAAGGCAAGTGAATAATACTGTGGTTACTTTGGTTCCAAAGATTCAGAATGCAACTCAAGTTAAAGATTACAGACCTATTGCCTGCTGTACTATGATTTACAAACTGATTTCAAAAGTTATGACAAATAGAATGCAGCCAGTCATTGGGGAAATTTTGAGTTCAGCACAATCTGGTTTTATACCAGGGAGAGTCATTTCTGATAATATCATCATGGCTACTGAGTTGGTAAAATGCTATTCCAGGAAACATGTGTCCCCTAGATACATGATAAAAGTTGACCTTAAAAAGGCCTATGATTCCCTTGAATGGACTTTCTTGAGAAGTATGTTGCAAGAACTGGGATTCCCTGATAAATTTGTCAAATGGATTATGGCTTGCCTGTGCTAAGTGTCTTATTCTATTCTGGTAAATGGTTTTCCTTCCAAGCCAATTCCTGCTCAGAAAGGGTTGAGACAGGGTGATCCAATGTCACCATTCCTGTTTGCAATAGGAATGGAATACCTGTCTAGATGCTTGTCCTTACTTGGCAAATCAAAAGAGTTCAAATTTCATCCAAGATGTAAAAGAATAGATCTGACTCACTTGATGTTTGCAGATGATTTATTAATGTTTGATAGAGGAGATGATGCTTCTGTTTCTCTCCTTTTTGAAGCTTTCTCTAAGTTTTCTGCTGCTTCTGGGTTGGAAGCTAACATGATGAAGAGTGAACTGTATTTGGCTGGTGTGCCTGAATCTGTAGCCCTCAGTATTCTACCTAAGATTGGCATACCTAGGGGTTCTTTTCCTTTTAGATACCTTGGTGTCCCCCTCTCAACTAGGAAACTGAGTTTTACAGACTGTAAGCCTCTGATGGAGAAGACTGTTGCAAGGGTCAAAAGTTGGTCTGCAAAACTACTTAGTTATGCTGGAAGGCTGCAACTGATTAGATCAGTTTTATTTGGCATCCAGTTGTACTGGTGTCAGATATTCATTATGCCTAAGAAGGTGTTGAAAGAGATACAAAGAATTTGTAGATGTTTCTTATGGACTGGAGCTGAAGGGAATTCCAGGAAAGCACTAATTGCTTGGGATCAGCTGTGCTTACCTAAAATCTGTGGGGGTTGGAATCTTAAAGATTTACCTTTGTGGAACAAGTCAGCTGTTGCTAAACATTGTTGGGCTTTGTCTTTGAAAGCTGATAAGCTGTGGGTGAAATGGATTCACACATACTATGTGAAACATAATGATTTTTGGACCATGCCAATCCCATAGACTGTCTTGGTCTTTGAAGAAGATTTGGCAGCAAAGGGAGACACTGAGTAGCTCTGGTGATTTGCAGAAGTTTGTAACTGCAGGGAAATTTAAGATTCAGAGAATGTATAATCATTTGAGACATCAAGGGGAATCTGTGGGGTGGAAGAGAATTGTTTGCAACAGTCATGCTAGCCCTAAAAGTGTGTTTATTGTGTGGTTGGCCCTGCAGGATAGACTTGCAACTAAAGAAAGACTGAGAAGATGGAATGTTATAGCAGATAGTGTGTGTTGCCTTTGTCACAACACATATGAAAGTAGGGATCATATTTTCTTTGATTGCAGTTATTCTGCTGACATATGGAATCAGGTTCTGCAGAGAAGTGGCATACATAGAACTGCTGGAACTTGGAATGAAGAAGTGCAGTGGGTGCAGAAAGCAAGCAGGAGTACTAGAAGCAAAGCTAGAATGTGTAATAGTTTGTTCTGTGAAACTGTGTACTCTATCTGGCTAGCTAGGAACTCTAAAGTTTTTTCTAACCAGTTAGACAGTAGCTTAAGTATTGTAAACAGAATTCTGTTTAGGGTAGCTTGTAATAGCTAGTTGTTGCTTGGCCTGTTGTGGCTGTGGATTGGTTGTACTGGTGTTAGGGTATTTTGCCATCTTGGTAATTAATAAATTCTTATTACTTGCCAAAAAAAAAAAAAAATTAGTTTAACGTTTTTTGTTGTTGTCATTTATGGGTTTTTCTTCCTTGTAGGAAATTAGAACAAATTTATGTGTAATTTGAATTTTGCATTCTTAATTGTTCACTACATTAAATTGTGAGTGAGGGTATTTTAGTCTTTTAGATAGGGGGAACCAAAAGTGTGATTACTGAAATTCTCTCAACTCTTCACTTATAAAATAGAGATAGATTACTCCGTATAAATAATTATGGTCTCATTCTGTTCTTTTTATTTCCGGCCTTCTGCCATACATTTCTCTCTATAAATAACTATGGTCTCATTTTGTTCTTTTTATTTTCGGCCTTCTGTTTCTTTAGAAAATTAAAAAAACAAAAATGAAACCATAAAACGTGTTCCGGGGTTGAAACGATGGTAGGAGCGTCCTTGATATCTTGAGTTCCGGTCACGTACGGTGCCTGCAAGATGAACTCTGGGCCAAGAGGGGGTCCCCGAGGCGGAGCCTCCGACGCTCAAGTCAGTACAATTGTCGTATAAAATGAGGTGTTTAGGGGAGAGAGAGAGTAGGGTGGCTTCTCTAGAGTTAGAGAATAACCTCTTTTACCTTGCCCTTTGAGGGGTATATGTAGTGCCTTGTTGGGCCTTCGAGGCCTTATAAGTGATTTGGGCTTGAGTGAGGTTTATTGGCTTTTGGGTTAAAATGGTGAGCCCATTTTAACACCCCAACTCCAGTTCATGCCCATAAGGTGTTTGACAAAACGCCTCAATGAGGCCTTGACCCACGCTCTGAAGGAAATATGTCCTTCACCCAAGGTGCATTAAGTCTAACACCAAGGTTCAGATTAATTGCGAACAATTAATTCAGTAGATCAAGTGATCGGAACAGCTAGCTGGAGCAATGCTTCCAATCAGTGAGTTCTAATGGATATTAAACTCACAACTTACTCTTGACTGAACCTAGAAGGTCACACCAATGACACGTAACAGATCACCGGATTAAATGAATCGGAAATTCATTTAATAGCTTTTCGGGATTTAAGTTGGAAACGTATTATACGATACGACCTTACATCGGAATCGTATATCGTATCGCGAATATTCGTAAGCTAGGCGAGACGAATAAATCGTATCGTACGATGGTGATTCGTCGTATACGAAACTATAAATAAATATATCGGAAATATATTTAATCGCGAATACGAGGAGCGGCCCACGAGCCAAGTGCACGAAGCACTCGAGGCCCATGGGCGCGTGCATAGGCGAGAAAGCAAAGCGCGGCAGCAGCGAGGCCCAAGAGGCGAGGGCTGTGCGCGTGCGAGCGGGCCGAGACCACGACACAAGCAGCAGCGCGGCCCACGGCCCTTCGCTGTGCGTGTCCGTGTGACTTGGCGTGCAAGCTTGCTAGCCGGCCTTGCCTCTTGGCGTCGGTTAGTAAGGTTATGAAAATAACCTTATAACCTAATTTTCCAACTTAGCACAATCACAATTCAGATTACACACAACCCTAGGAGAAAACAGAGAACCCTAATTCTCTCTGTGCCTCCTTAGTGTGTTCATCCCAAAAGGCAAAGTATCTTGATCAATAGTCTAAGCTACGATAATCAAGACGGATCTGAACGTGTCGGTGAACCAAGTAGAGGAACTACAAGTGGAGTTCTTTGTTCGTGTTCGTTGACAGATTATTGTGGAAAACACGCTTCGAATGTAAGTTTGCTTAATCTGTGCTTTATACATGTTTCCTGGCTTTGGGGATTGTTCCGCACATGTTATTATGTTTAACTGTATTCCCCTACAGTGGTATCATGAGCCTTATGTATTCAAAGCATGAATTAGCATGATTATTATTGTTTTTTCATCTGTCGAAAATTTGGATTTTTTGTTGATTTTTCGGAATTTTTTACGAATTATTGGATGAATTGCGTAATAATCAGGTCCGAAATAAAAAATATTCGTTTTTTCGAGTTTTAAAACCCTAATTTGATTGAAAACGATTTTCTAAGATCAACTCATGAGAACGGAATTGCAAAAACAGGCCTCGAAGTGTCTTTTTTTAAGCGTTTTTGTTAATTTTTCATTAAAAATTAAAAGTGTCGGACAATTAAAAGGTCGACCTAAACTACTCGGAATTGCTTGAAATTTTAACACAATGTTGCTGGGTATATTCTTGATCTATGGTAAAAATTTCAGATTTTTCGATAAGTATAAACCATAATTTTTCCTTTCCCCAATTCGTACAATTTGAAACCCTAATGAATTTTAATTAATTTTGGTTTAATAATTCGGTTAATTGGGAAAGGGGATATAATTTCATGGGTCAGTGGCTAATTTTAAAAATTATTGGATTAAAATTTTGAATGGTTTCGTTAATTTTAATCGCACTTAAACCAAATTATTAAAAATCTGAAATTTAATTGTTTATGAACGATTTAAAGCTTCGGATTTTATTAATTAAAGTTCAAACTTTAAATGTTGATTCGTTCGTTCTTAAAAGTTTGAATATTGTTAGCCCTGAATTTGATAATTTTACGAAATTGGATTGTCGTTAAAGTTTATTGAATCGTTAAAAATCGTTGTTTTTCGAAAATAAAAATCTTAACTTTTTGAAAAATAAAATTAATGCAAGTTTGTGAAATTAAATTAAATTTTAATTAAGTTGGTCCATATCACGAACCAAAGGCACGAACATGAGCATGGTGGACGTATGGCTCGTCGAGCCATGCGGGGCCATTGTGCTTGACCGAGCCGCATGCGACACGGGCAGCAGCAGGTACGCTGCGTGCCTTGTGCGCGCGGCGAGGAAGGGGCAGGCGGCATTGCTTGCGGGGCTGCAACGAAGCAAGGCGCGAGCCATGCGACGTCCAGCACACACACGACGCACAACACGCACGCAGGGGCAGCTTATATAGCTGCGGGGACGCGATGCGCGTGCGCGGGGCTGGGGGTGCGCGAGCCTTGCTCGTGCGCTCTTGGGCCTCACGCAAGGCATGGGGCTGGGCGCAAGCCTATCCCGACTAAGTAATTGGACTTTGTTTTTTGTTAAAATTTTTTTAATTCGTTGGGCCTCGTATATTTGCATTAATTTGGGCTAACAGGATATTTAATTTAATATTTTATTTGCTTGGGCCGGGCCGCGAGTTTTAATTTAATATTTCATAATTAATTATCCGGAATAATTATTGGTTTGAGTGGAAGCCACTAAATGAAATTAAAATGAAATAATTATTTTTAATTATTTTCGTAGGTCGCATTAGTTTAATTAAATTCAATTTTAATTAGAATAAAGTCTAAGGATTAATAATTTGGAAATTGATTAATCTTTTAGGACGCGTTTATGTGAACGTGAATTTTAATTAATTCACGTAAATACTTGCATATTAATATGGGCCATTCGTTTTAGCATACGAATGGGTGAATGCATAGAATATATATATTTTATGCAATGCAGGTACTCCAAATGACTAGTATGGCCAATTTAGGATAGTTAAATACGGTCTGCGCACAGCTCTATCTTTGAATGTAAAGTTTTAAATATGGTCTGCGTACCATGGAAATTTTGATGTAATTTATTATTTTCAAGTATTTCTAAGTTTAGAACTTTAAGTTAGCATTTGAACGAAGATTCAAGACGATGCCAAGCTAACAAGGAGGTGATGAAGATTGGATGCTTCAAGACAAGATGTTTTGGGCCATACTAGATCACCATTTATTTATGCACTTCTATATATATATTATGCGTGAATGTATGAATGTATGTATGCTTTGCATGAACAGGTTGTTTCGTATTAATTGATTAGTTTTAAGTTCACTAAATAATCGAACCAACATAGAAACAACTAGGTCCAAGTAATATTGAGTTTAAAAATTGCCTTCCAAATCAACACTTACAAAAATCTAGGGATCTAAGATAGTAGGTTTACGCTAAAGAGAGGTGCTATTTAGTTGACTTAGGTGGTAAGGCGTCCTAAAGGAGCACGTTGATTGTGGTTACAACTCAAACAACAATGGCAATAAGTTGTGGCAATGGGATAAATTATGGCATTAATTTATTAACCAAGGGTAATTTGGAGAATACTAGGAATAGGTTTTGCTTACCTAAAATTATAAACTACTTAAGACATGCTAAAGCTGCTTAAGGATTTAGGACTTTTGGGGTCTTGGAATCGTTTCATTCTTTTTGGACCATGTTTTTGCTTTTTGCATGAATGAAATGTTTAATAGCTTTGATGATTGCGTGAATGCTTTTATTTCAAGTTATTAAAGTATGATAAGTGTTTTTCTTTGCTAGTTCATTTTGTAGAATCGTAAATCTTCAACTTTATTGCGTTCGGACAATAGAACTGCGATATTTCCTCGATCGATTGGTAACTATTTTTGAGAGCAATTCTCAAAGAAAAGGAGAGTGAGAGCGTATCTTGAATGCTATTTTCTTATATTGATCTTCATGGTTGTTTTCAAACTAAAATTTGAATGGTAGACCAATTGGACCTCATATATTCAGAATACTGGGTAGTTTTGAAATAATGAAGTATTGCGTTAAAGACTCATGTATAACGAATGGTTAAGAACCAATTTTCTTTTGATTCGATAATGAATTAGACTCATTGGATGTTGTCATTCAAAGTGAACAAAAGAAAGGGACTTTGTAAGCGTAACAAAGTAAGAAGATCAAGCAAAGAGTAAAATCTTTAGGACTATAAGAAAACGTGCTAGAAAGGATAGGAAAGGGGAACAAAAGAAATGAATTCAAGATTCAATTTCTACCTTGAAGTTTATGTTAAAGAGAAACGACTTAGCAAATAGACTCCTATGGTATTAGATTACCGCTTGAGATTCTAACTCTTGTTAAGAACTCAAATTCCGGGAGCTAAGTCTGGTTATTGACCTACAAGTGGAAAATGAAGCAAAGTTGTGCTACATTGATTGTAGGGTCATCATGTTTGTTTTAATTAAAGTCCTTCTAAAGGCTGGAACTTAATGGTATTATGTTCCATTAATCATCATAATCAATTTCTGTTTGGACAACGGAAAGACTCACATTCAAAGTAAACAAAAACATTCGTTGAGTGTTTATTTGAATGAAATGGTCACTTAAGGGTTGAGTCATATGATTGATTAATAAACAAACGAATCTCTTCACACTCAAACTTCAGAAGGTTCAAATCAAACATTTTGATTTGTGTTCCATATATCTTTGGAAATGTCATACGACCATATCAACAAGTCAACATTCTAAGATTCCATGGCATGGATTTCTGAAAGTTGGTTAATTTAAGACACGTGGGTCTTGCTTGTTGAACATGACATAGAAATGGACTATTGTTAGGAGTTTCTAGACAATGAAGTTCATGGGCCAAAGATGGATTTTATGACTTACCTATTTCACAAGAATTTGAGAAAATATGGCTATATTTACTCAAAGTGAAATGTGTGAAATGCTTCAATGTAATTCACAAAAGGGTATAAAATCAACTTGGCAAGAATTTTGGAACATCTAGGCTGGGTCAAGGTGATGTTTGCATGAGCCAAGAAAGATTATTTAGATTGTTTATATGGCATTATAACAATCGAATCTCCATAAGAATATGGTATGTCCAAATGGAGAAATCGGAATCTATTTCGATTAACGATAATCACGACTATTTTCCTATATAGTTTCTAATTACACTCTCAAGTGACTATCACACTAAACAAGGTTGTCAAAGCTAAGGATAAGATGTCATAAGGATTGAACTTCGGTTCCGTACATCTTTTCAGTACATATATATCTAGGGTTGTCGAACCCAGTGGGAGTTAGTGTTTACATCAAACAAACTCAAGGATAGATATATGTTTCTTTATGAGCGACTCATAGAAACAAAAGGTATCTATTCTACCACAAATCTGAGAACATATGGTTGTTGCTTAAGATAATGTCTTTTAGGAAACCATCATATTTCCAAAAAGGCAAGTGGGAGAAAAATGACCTCGAATGGACTTCGAGTCAAGCAACAAACAAATGTAGGATACTTAGGAGTCTTTGGAAAAGCTCCGTATTTAGAAGCCTTTGGAAGAGCTTCATGAAGACTTTAGAAGTGCTTCAAGAGAATCCTAATACTCAAAGGACTTGAGTAATGTCTTTATAGACACTAACGTTTGATGTTCAATACCTAGGTAAATCGTATAAGAAATAGAATTCAACCAAGATAGATACATAGATATCTTGAGGAATATAAATGAAAACTATGAAGACTTTGGAAAGTGCTTCAAAAACATACGACTTACAGGTTAGCTACGACGAATTAAAATTCCCAATTATGGTTCGAGGCCATACAAAATGGTTTGAGGCCATTTCATCCAAAGTACCTTCATCTTGAAGAATCAAATCTATGATTTGGTTGATTTGCATAAAGGGTTCCCTCCCATTAGTTGCAAACATGTTTTCTAAACATAGAACGTTGATTTGCATAAAGGGTTCACTCCCATTGGTTGCAAACATGTTTTCTAAACATACAACGTTGATTTTCATAAAGGGTTTACTCCCATTGGTTTCAAACATGTTTTCAAAACATACAAAGATGATATTGTATTCACATACAAAAGATAAGCTAGATTGGTGGTTAAAAGATTGTAAACAACTTCACGGCGTTGATAATGTTGAAATCTTTTTCACCAAGTCGGAATGCTTGAACTATTTTGGATAAATCTAGCAATTATTGCATATGGCAATATGGCAATTGGAAAACGAAACACCTTAGTCAATTGGACTTGTAGAAAGGAATTGTGTACATCACACAATGTAAAAGTTTTGGATGCTAGATAAAAGAGCAAGCTTAAGAAATCTATTCGTAGAATAAAGCATGCAAGTGGGAATTGGACCATATTTGTCTAAAAGGCTATTAAGCAATCATAGCTTTATGAAAATATTGACCATCTTATAGATGAGGAGTTTAGTGGGAGCTATGTCATGTTTATTGGTTCTATATATGAGATACATATCTCTCTATTGAAAATGACATTCAAATGGTTAGATTTGAAAGTATTTTTCAATATTAGAACCATGGCGAAACTTAGAACATACCGGGTTAAAGATCTATTGGATAGGATCTAAAGCGTTGTTTGGATTCTGTAAAAGTAATTACTAAATCATACACAATGGAGAGATTCAAAAGAGACTCTCAGCCCATATGAGTAAGTCTAAGTTATGAATGCTTTAACTAAGTATAAAGCTAGGCTGTTATCACTAGAGTTAAGCATGAAGGACCTTGAAGAGGTACCTTCACCTTATATCATATGACAATGCCAAGATTTTAGCAAGATTCAGTATCTCTTGAAACAGAATAAAGCTAAAAGTCACATGGATGGATTTTAAAATGCGAATGGTTTTTGCATTACAATCAATCATGTATAATGTGATATATAGATCGCCAAGATAACTCGTGAACATTGGATCGTGACTAGTTTATACCAATCTGTATTGATCTGGATCAAAGATCATTGGAATAGTATCAAGAACATCCAATACATTTGGAGATGTAGGATGAGCACTTGTGTGAGGGGGTCGAAGAAAGCACGAGGCTAATGCGTGACCTCGTCCCTCGTGGGTGTGATGATTCTTTTTATTCAATCAAGTGTAATTGGATTCCCTGTGAGTATACACCCAATTGACTAGTAATATAAGAGTCGCCATTCAGTTTTTAACGACAATGAGAAAAACTGACAAAACCCGGTTATCGTGACATAAAGGGAGTGCAATTATGTTTGACCACGACGGCCGTAGGTTCCCTTGTGATCCCTGGTGTGGGGATCTCTCAATATACACCCGCAAGGTAGAGATTGAGGGTTCGGGGGACTGTAACTACCGAGAGGAGTACTTCGCTCGTCGATAACTCCAGAGGCAGGATATCCTTACTAGCTGAGCATAAATAATTGAAGGGACATGCGTTAACTATTAAACTAATCTGAGTTGATTTTAGCAATATGCAACATATAATACTAATTCGATCGTGATTATCTGATTTAAATAGTATTAAGGGGCCTAGCATGATAATCAGATTTCCCAAAAATATTATATTTGTTAGGCGTGATAGAACAATCAGATTAGGTTAGTTTAACAGTTCATAAAAAGGGCGAGGAAAGCAGTTAAATCATCGAAAAGGGACACATTACGACGCACCCTTGAGAGGTACGTCACGGTTCTCGGAAAACTAACCACTTTGACTTTGCTATTTCTCCTTTTTATTTAACGAATCTCAATTATGAGACAGGATACGTTCTGTTCGATTTATGGATCGATTGCGACAGAACGCGTGAACAATTTCGCAGCGAGAGGCTTAGGCTAAGGGTTGGAGTCATTACTCAGGATATGATTATGTGTTGTTGTGTGTTCTTTTCACGTCGAATTTAGGGGTCTATTTATAGGGAAGAGTTCGTGGAAAGATAGAATTGCAGAGTTCTAATCCACAAAGAATTAGGAAAAAACACGTACCCAGGTATTTTCAGCGCCTAGGCCTGGGCGCCGAAGATTTCGGCGCCCAGAGCCAGGCGTTGAAAATAGGGTCTGGGTTGTTTTCTTTAGTCAGATTCGGATTCCTAAAATCCGTAGAGTTTGAGATTAATTCGAGTCTTTTAGCGCGTATCAATTTGATGACGGAATGCGTCTGGGCCCGTTACGAACTCTAGGCTCGTTAGGATTTTAATTAATACGTAACTCTTATTTCCGAATCATATTAGGAATAGGATTCTCGCAGTTTTCTATCTCATTTAGGATTTATGTTGGAATGCAACACCTAATTCTGACAGGTTTCTATCCTTTATGATTTGCCACTTTTAGAAGCTACCTTTTACGGCAGTTACTATTTTTAGCAGGTTTCCATAAATAGCAGGTTTCAGGTGAAATGAAAAGGGTAATTGAGATCCGTTTATTTTATAGGAGATGCGTTTTCAAGTGGAGATTTTATGCTTTCATCATCGAACCTTTCCCTTTCGGGAATGGGGACAAAAGTAGGTGTCTACAGTTAGCCCCCACTTTGACTGAGTCTTGGAGTAAGACGATGGTCAAAGTATTAGACGGAGTGCGTCACACAAGCCATGGTATATGTGACCTGTTTTGCGAGGGTCTCACGAGCCCCCGAGTGATAACATTTGACTTAAGGGTCATCACTTGAAGTGTCGACATATCCCTCACGTGTCATTGGGATTTGTCAACTGATAGTATAGAAACTTCCTCACTTTGTCATTGGAAGGATCTAAAGGTGCATAGAAACTCCCTCACTTTGTCATTGGGAGTAGCTACAGATGTTTTCGAAATCAAAGCTATA
Source organism: Spinacia oleracea (assembly GCF_020520425.1). Classification (NCBI taxonomy): domain Eukaryota; kingdom Viridiplantae; phylum Streptophyta; class Magnoliopsida; order Caryophyllales; family Amaranthaceae; genus Spinacia; species Spinacia oleracea. The sequence goes on from NC_079490.1 coordinate 119,244,755, forward strand.
AAGTGTAATTGGGCCTGGCCAAGCCTAAACACGAGGTAAAAATGTTTTTAAAGATTCTCATTTTCAAGGCTAGTTAAACGAGAAAACCCCCTTGTTTTTATAGGACGTAAAACCAAGGAAAATCCAACCCCCTTGTTTTTATAGGACGTAAAACGAAGGAAAATCCAGCACCCTTGTTTTTATAGGACGTAAAACGAAGGAAAATCCAGCAAAAGTTATCGCTGCAGCGACTAAGGACCTGCGCGGTTTAATGGTGCAGACCCCGCCGGCTAAAGATGACGAGCCTGTCCGCTAAGGGTGGACACCCCGTCCGATAGAAGTGGACGAATCTGTTTTTGAAATTTGAAAATAAGGAACTACGCGGTTTGTGACGTAGACCCCGCCGGCTAAAGATGGCGAACCTTGTCCGGTAAGGGTGGACACCCCGTCAGATAGAAGTGGACGAATCTGTTTTGAATTTTGTTTTGCTTTTTTTTGAAAATAAGGACCTACGTGGTTTGCGCCGTAGACCCCGCCGGCTGAAGATGGCGAGCCTGTTTTAATTTTGAAGACTTTATTTTTTCGAAAACTGAGGACCTGCGCGGCTAGTGACGCAGACCCCGCCCGCTGAGGGTGGGCGAGCCCTGTCCGCTGAGGGTGGACGTCCCTGAATTCGTTTTTTTTCGATTTGGGAACTCGCGCGGTTTGTGACGCGATCTTGCCGACTGAAGATGGGCAAGTTCCCATTTCTTTGGTTCTATGTTATTTCTTTTGTGAATTTCTTTTCATTCATTCTTGCAGGAGCGAATTCTTTCGAGGGATGCTCGGATTTAGTTGCAACCTGAATGTGGGTTGACAACATGCTTAGACAGACCATTGTCTTGTGGTCATCATCCTTTATGGTTTTGAGTTAGTCCTTACACCTCAATTTTGCCACTACCTGGGTCCTTGATTAGGGGACTATATATAGGTATCAACGACGACCTTTGTCTTGAGGTCGTAAACCGGTTTATTTTTTTATTTTTTTAGACATCCAAACACGGGACTTCGTATAGCGTAGTCTGGGAATATTGTTTTTAACTTTGTATACTCTATATTTTCTTTCGAGCCCCCAAAAATTCGTGCTTGACGGTCATTTCTTGTTGAAGAGGTTCCTTGGGGATACGCATTTCGTAATGTCCTTGATCGTGTTTGGGATTGCGCTCGTAAGTGCGAGCGATCTTTGTAGTAGCGTGCTACTTTTAACAAAGCCGTGAGGTGCGACTTTCGGCAATTTTAAAGTCGAATGAATATGGCAGGGCCCTATAGAAGTCAGAGCTGTTTTTTTTTGGGTCTGTGATTATTTTCGGCGCCCAGCGCTGGGCGCTCAAAATAATTTCTGGCGAGGTTTCTTGATGACATAGTTGGCCTCTTGTTCATTCGCTTATTTCACTTGGCAGTTCTATGTATTCTCTCTTCTTTTGTTTTTTTCTTTGTTTTTAGAACGTGATGATTTTTCTGAGAAGCCGTAGCCGATTGGTGGACTACGGTGCTTGTTGCTTTAGGGCGATTATTTTACGGAACTGTTGCTCTTAAGGCGTACAGTTATTGCGATAGTTGGGCGAGTCTATATGGCCCGAGGAACATACCTTGAGGTGTAAGAATTTGATCGCTCTTATATTTTTTTGAACGTGTTCGTGAATGATGATATCTATGTGCGAACGAGCGTTCATAGAATGGCCGTTGTGTGCGGTCCATTAATCAGATTGCTTGAATTGTTTCATTTTTTTTTTTGAGCAACGACTGATTTTGAATAGTTTGCTTAGAAGCTTGATAGGGTTCAGGCCCATTCATGAAGTGGGCTCAAACATCGTGCCCTTTCGATTGTTCAAACATTTGCTTCGAGATTTTTTTTTATTTTGCTATGGTTGTTTCGTAGCTTGGAGCTCCCAAGTATGCATGTTGGGATGCTTCCTTTTGGCGTACGATTTTTGTAGGTTCTTTCGAGAAAGATGCCTTGGGGTTCCGCTCGTGTAGGTGCGAGCTATCCCTTCCGTGGTAGGTAATATTTTGCTACCTTTAATCCTTAATGTAGAAGTCGTGTGGCTTGCATTTTGAATTTGGCCGATAAGCAGTCTTTGCCTCTTTTACACATGCTCTTGGTTGTGCCCGCATTAGTGCGATATGCCTTCCACTTTTTTTTAGACTCGTACTGTGGGATGGTTGAACTTATGGTGCGACGTAGGCTTGTGTGGCCTAACGGCGTGTCTTAGAACATTCCTCCAAGCGTTGGGATATTGGAGTACTTCATCATGCCTCGTTCAGGTGTTCGAACAAGTGTAGCACCTTCTGCATGGGTTTGCACGGCTTATTACTTCGTTCGATGCGAGGATTCATAGGTGTTTCTTTCTTATTTTTATATCTGGGTAAAACTTTGATAGTATTTTTTCTTTCGCTTTTGCTTTGGAACGATGTAGACTGTGTAACGGGCGCTTTATAGGGCGAGCGTTATGTGCAGTGGTTTGATCGGAGTTTTGGTGACTCGCGATTTTCAGTTACCCTTGTTAGTGGGGTGACTTTATATATTCTAAATAGCGCTTAGAGTTTGGGAGGGGTTGTAGCCATTCTAAGGTTCGTTTTACACAATTAAACCTTAGGATTGTGCCCCTATGACGTATGTATAGCATTAGCATCGAGAATTTGTGATAAAATCGTCATTTCGAGCATTTTTAGAGTGTTTTTCTCAAGCCTCCAACTGTAGCTACGGGATTGGCTTGGTGCTATAATGCCTTGCATACGTTTTTGTGCATTCATGGTGACATGGATCGTGAATAGTTTGAACCAGACTCGTTTAGTGCGAGGTACGTTCGAGTAGTGATCTGCTACTTCTCTTGTAAATGTCGTATTGTGCGACATTGCCATGGTCAAGGTAATCACATGTTGAAGTATGCCTTGACCAAAAGCTAGGTGCCTTTATTTACCCATAATCATATTTAGAAATATCTTTGACTCACTTGCAAAACGCATACTTAGATTAAACCAATGACACTTTATTATGTTCGAAGAAGCCTTTGAAAATTATTTGAAATCCGAGTCCTACTGTGTACAATCCGAGGTGTCCTAAGTAGGTTGACTTATAGAAGGGTTCGTACAGGATTACATGAGTGAATCAAAATACTGTTACGATTTTGGAATGCTGTCTAAGGATTTGCTGGAAGCCATGGTGCAGGTGTCAAGATATTACTTGTGCCTGTTTGGCATATGCTTTAGGTTTTTAAGGCCATCTTTTCCAGAATTGCGGGAATATAAACCGTCTTCAAATTGACTTAGATTTACTTGGTGTATGTCTGCACAAAAGGTCAAGGTATACTTAGTTCTTTCCCTAGCTCTTTCATTTCAATTTTTAGCCCCCAGTTGCTGTTATGTCTTCCCATTAATAATGCTTTCAGATTTCGATTTTAGATGCCCGTGTCACATGTCTGAGTAGGGTGAGCCTTGGTTAAGTGCCAAGTCCTATTGACAATGTCTGATTTTTTTCCAAAGGGGATTCGCAAGCATTTGAATTACCATGAACGGGTGCCCTGAGTTCGAAGAAACGATGGGGCGATGCCGTAGAATAATTCTCTTTATTGCAAGCTTACTGCCTTTACTACTTGTTGGCGATTATGACTGTGTCTAATGGTGAAAGAAGGTCTTTAAGCGAACGACTATGTCTAGTGGTGAAAGAAAGTCTTTTAGTGAGTTAGTTCGCTTTAGGGAGGGTCAAGTCGAGTACTTTAGAGGTCATGGACGCTTGCGCTAGCCCCCATTCAATTGAGGCAAAGCGATCTTTTGAGTCTTGGCTAAGTGCCTAGGAGTGTGAGTGCTCCTTCTGGCAAGGGTACATGCCCTTATTATTTTTCGATGTGTGTTCATTAATTTTGGCCTCTTGATGACTTGGATTCTTCCTTTGACTTAAATTTTTCTTTCGACTTGGATTGCAAGTAATTAAATTTCAATAAGGGACTCTATTTCTTATTCTTGGTTTCTATAGGCTTTAATATTCTTGCAAATTGGTTGGACCGAATCATGGATTGCCTACGTATCCGCCTTAAATAGATTTAATTTGGAATCAGGTCTTGCGTAGTTCTTAGCCTAGAAAATGGTTTCTTAGAATGCCGAATTTGATAAGTATGTTCTGAGGTGGAAACATATTATTTGAAACGGTAGAATAAGTGAAGTTTATTATTATTATTTTAATCTACTGCTTTGTCGAAAAAAGCACGAGGCTAATGCGTGACCTCGTCCCTCGTGTGTGTGACGATTCTTTTTATTCAATCAAGTGTAATTGGATTCCCTGTGAGTATACACCCAATTGACTAGTAATATAGGAGTCGCCATTCAGTTTTTAACGACAATGAGAAAAACTGACAAAACCCGGTTATCGTGACATAAAGGGAGTGCAATTATGTTTGACCACGACGGCCGTAGGTTCCCTTGTGATCCCTGGTGTGGGGATCTCTCAATATACACCCGCAAGGTAGAGATTGAGGGTTCGGGGGACTGTAACTACCGAGAGGAGTACTTCGCTCGTCGATAACTCCAGAGGCAGGATATCCTTACTAGCTCACCATAAATAATTGAAGGGACATGCGTTAACTATTAAACTAATCTGAGTTGATTTTAGCAATATGCAACATATAATACTAATTCGATCGTGATTATCTGATTTAAATAGTATTAAGGGGCCTAGCATGATAATCAGATTTCCCAAAAATATTATATTTGTTAGGCGTGATAGAACAATTAGATTAGGTTAGTTTAACAGTTCATAAAAAGGGCGAGGAAAGCAGTTAAATCATCGAAAAGGGACACATTACGACGCACCCTTGAGAGGTGCGTCACGGTTCTCAGAAAACTAACCACTTTGACTTTGCTATTTCTCCTTTTTATTTAACGAATCTCAATTATGGGACAGGATACGTTCTGTTCGATTTATGGATCGATTGCGACGAACGCGTGAACAATTTCGCAGCGAGAGGCTTAGGCTAAGGGTTGGAGTCAATACTCAAGATATGATTATGTGTTGTTGTGTGTTCTTTTCACGTCGAATTTAGGGGTCTATTTATAGGGAAGAGTTCATGGAAAGATAGAATTGCAGAGTTCTAATCCACAAAGAATTAGGAAAAAACACGTACCCAGGTATTTTCAGCGCCCAGGCCTGGGCGCCGAAGATTTCGGCGCCCAGAGCCAGGCGTTGAAAATAGGGTCTGGGCTGTTTTCTTTAGTCAGATTCGGATTCCTGAAATCCGTAGAGTTTGAGATTAATTCGAGTCTTTTAGCGCGTATCAATTTGATGACGGAATGCGTCTGGGCCCGTTACGAACTCTAGGCTCGTTAGGATTTTAATTAATACGTAACTCTTATTTCCGAATCATATTAGGAATAGGATTCTCGCAGTTTTCTATCTCATTTAGGATTTATGTTGGAATGCAACACCTAATTCTGATAGGCGTCTGTCGTTTATGATTTGCCACTTTTAGAAGCTACCTTTTACGGCAGTTACTATTTTTAGCAGGTTTCCATAAATAGCAGGTTTCGGGTGTAATGAAAAGGGGAATTGAGATCCGTTTATTTTATAGGAGATGCGTTGTCAAGTGGAGATTTTATGCTTTCATCATCGAACATTTCCCTTTCGGGAATGGGGACAAAAGTAGGTGTCTACAACTTGATAAGAGGAAGTGAAGATAACTAAAGTTGTGATGCTACATGCATTTGCCTAAGAAAAAGTTTAATCTTGTTGTTAGGCAAACCATAAACAAACGCGGGCAATTAGGCGTCGTGATTAAAAGGTGGTTACATAGGTTCTAAACCATATGTGATGCATGGGAAACTGAATCAATGATTAGTTTCCAAGTTCTCAGTTGAAAGATGTATCTCCCACATATATGTGAACTGTTTGGAGCATTCCAAAAGGGAAGCATCATTTGAAATTCTACATAATTCAAATAAATTCATTGTTGCCTAAGAAGCAATAAAAGGGAATTGTTTTTAGTGGGAGTTCTTCAATGAACTCAGGTTGATCACAAGTCTGCTACCTGGATGATTTTCTATTTTAGATATGATTATCATTCTAAACAGCATCGAAAGACTAGATCATTCTAGAAACATATTCAAAGATCTTTTCATCTTACATCGAAAGGCTTTTGATAGAAAAGATGCTAAGGATAGCAAAGTATGATAAACTAAACCTCTGCATTGAATGATACACAACATTCATATGCAGATATGGAATCAAGTTTGAGTTCCATGAATGTTTTAAGTATTGGGTGAAAGGCCTATATCTGTAAAACATTAAATGCTTGATTTTGGGTTAGAGGCCCACAAATTGGTAAGCATTTGGTTTAAACATTTATCATTTTTGAAATTATATTTCATAGTTCATTTAATCTTGGTTTAGTATTAAATGATAAATCCATGTGATTCAAATCATTCAAATGGGATGTCAAGATGGATTCTTCGACAAAGAAACACCCATAAATGAACTTGAATATTGAAGTCACAAAGGATCCCTAATCCAGGTCATTGAAAGGTGGACGACCAATGACTAATGAAGATTAGATTGCAAGTTGATTTATAGTTCTGTTTCTTGAACTAAATGGACTGGATGTCAGAAATCATTTGCATAGATACTTATTGGATCTTGTATCGGATTGACCATGAGAACACTTTAAGATATTAAAGTCATGTCATAAGTAGTTCTCATTAATGGTGATTAGAACCATTCCTCAGAACATGAGCGATTATGTCTGCTCGTTTGAGAATTAGTTCGCTTTGATACTAGCTAAACGTCGCATCGTAAAAGAAGGCTATAAAAGCAGTTATTGGGCGTACTATGAATCAAAGTGATTGTTCATAGATTGCAAGAATGGATTGTCCTCCTATCTTTGATAGGATATGGTGTTTGATATCTAACAAGGCCTCTCAGAGAGTTAGATACTGTAAAATGCATGGCCGTGCTCAGAATGGTTAGGCTTAACCTTCTGCAAAAGTTTGACAGTTGAACTCTGTAATCAGAGAAACACTTCTGGACCTAATAAGGATGGCTTGGATCTTACCTTATGTTCAGTAAGTAACACTAAGTGACAAAGGAATGTGGATGCACACTTGTCTGAATGACAAGTGGGAGATTGAAGGAAATATGTCCTTCACCCAAGGTGCATTAAGTCTAATACCAAGGGTCAGATTAATTGCGAACAATTAATTCAGTGAGATCAAGTGATCGGAACAGCTAGCTGGAGCAATGCTTCCAATCAGTGAGTTCTAATGGATATTGAACTCACAACTTACTCTTGACTGAACCTACAAGGTCATACCAATGACACGTAACCGGATTAAATGAATCGGAATTTCATTTAATAGCTTTTCGGGATTTAAGTTGGAAACGTATTATACGATACGACCTTGCATCGGAATCGTATATCGTATCGCGAATATTCGTAAGCTAGGCGAGACAAATAAATCGTATCGTACGACGGTGATTCGTTGTATACGAAACGATAAATAAATATATCGGAAATATATTTAATCGCGAATACGAGGAGCGGCCCACGAGCCAAGTGCACGAAGCACTCGAGGCCCATGGCCGCGCGCATAGTCGAGCAAGCAAAGCACGGTAGCAGCGAGGCCCAAGAGGCGAGGGTTGTGCGCGTGCGAGCGGGCCAAGACCACGACACAAGCAGCAGCGCGGCCCACGGCCCTTCGTTGTGCGTGTCCGTGTGACTTGGCGTGCAAGCTTGCTAGCCGGCCTTGCCTCTTGGCTTGGTCGGTTAGTAAGGTTATGAAAATAACCTTATAACCTAATTTTCCAACTTAGCACAATCACAATTCAGATTACACACAACCCTAGGAGAAAACAGAGAACCCTAATTCTCTCTGTGCCTCCATAGTGTGTTCATCCCAAAAGGCAAAGTATCTTGATCAATTGTCTAAGCTACGATTATCAAGACGGATCTGAACGTGTCGGTGGACCAAGTAGAGGAACGACAAGTGGAGTTCTTTGTTCGTGTTCGTTGACAGATTATTGTAGAAAACACGCTTCAAATGTAAGTTTGCTTAATCTGTGCTTTATACATGTTTCCTGACTTTGGGGATTGTTCCGCACATGTTATTATGTTTAACTGTATTCCCCTACACGCTCAAACAATCTTCTTCATCCGGAATCATTATACTCTTTATTTGAGTAATGATGAATGATGCATTATTTATGGTGGCTGCTCAATGATCGACGAAATACACCACCACACCAGAGATTTCTTTGCTCTATAATCGTACAAGAACGAACTTCTAGAAATGCATAATGCTAGCAAGGTTCAGACCATAACACGGATTTATTCGCGAGCTTAAAGCTAAGTCTCCCCTGCTAATTCAAATCATACAGTTATACTTTTGTCATGTATAAATTGATATGTGGGCTTGACTAAATTGATGCATATTGTCTGTCCATACGGGAATTACGTGACAAACATTTTCATGTGAGTTCGTAAGATGTACCACTATCACTATAACTATGTTATACATTACTTTACTTTGCCTAATACTACTCATATGTTGATCAAAACTCAACTCACGAGTATGGGGCATGTTGAGAATGCGTATTAAAGAATAAGAAAGAGTAATATTTCTTGTTAAAATGTGGAGTCAAGTTTCATATTTCCTGAGTATTCATGTACATCAATTCGTACAACTGGTATATACACACCTCTCGGTTACACTACCAAATTTGTATATCGAACTACGACTAATGTCAAGTTCTTTGTTGTCATGGAACATCTCAGATAATAAAACTCGAAGAGGATGAGCCATCTGAAGTCACCTTCAATCTTGTTCATCATCCGAATAGAATGTTGATGCTCGAATGCTAATGAAATCTCATAATGAGGTCACGCTGAAGTCGAGCTCAGTGCCGAAGCTCCCGAGCAGTGTCGTGTCCAGCATGGGTAATGTTTCAAAGGATCCAAAACTCTCCAAGTTGGAGCCCTACAACTTACCAGGTGGTGCTCAAACATTCAAGCTTGCTGCCAAGTTTTGAGGCCGAAGCTGGCCATAGCACCAAGCTCGGAGGTCAAAGCTCAATGCCGAAATTTCCAAATTCTTGGCAAAAAAGCAAAGCCTGGTGTCGAGTATGCAGCTTCCCGAAGCTCCTAGCCGAAACTCAGCATAGCAAGAGCAAAAGCAAGTCAGTGCCTAGGTAAATTGGGAAAGCAAAAGCAAGCAAAGGCATAGCATCAAAGCTCAGCACCGAGTTCGATGCCGAAGAGCAGTACAGAGCATCTTAGCTCGTGAGCCGAGCTCAATGCCGAACCCAACAGCCCAACCTTGACTTATAATTAATGTTGACAATCCAGCATCGGCAAAGCATAATAAATTGCTGAAAAGTCCGAATTTCGGCACCCCGAGATCAACCACCGCGCTGAGCTGACCATAGGACCCAACTAGGGCTAAGCAGAGGTCATAATCGAGCGAAATCGAAGCACACTGTTGCAAGCCAAGATGTTCTGTTGAATGCCTAAAGGAAGCTTAAGTGCTCGACCGGTCAAAACTTGACGAGTATCTTTGGCACATAAGTCAAAGGAGTAAGTGGCCAAAGCAAAGCTCTAAAGCTCATCTATCGAAGTGGAGGAGGCCTTCCGAGGTGAGAAGCCATCTTCATCGGCAAAACCTGTGGAAGTCTGACCCACAAGCCGAAGTTTAGAGCAAAGCTAAATGCAAGTCGGTGCCGAGATCAACCTCCCGAGAAGAGCATAGCAACTGATTCTACTCTTCAGGGATGAATGCAAAACAACTTTAGTTCGTCAAAACATAAGACTTACAACGTCAATATCCATCTTGTGTCTCACTGAGCTTAAGTAATTGAGGAATGCCCGAGGCAATATAATGAACAGAAGAGGCAGAGCAAGGCTTAGCTCCCAAGGCCAGTACCGCCGAAGCTAAGCTTTCGAGGCCAGCACCGCCGAAGCTAAGCTTCCTATGCGAGTTTAAGATCTTAGTCTCCCGAAGCTCCCTGTGCCCAGTGCCGAGGTCAGCGACGAGAAACCTCCCGAGCATAGCAGCGAAGCTCCCGAGCAATGCCGACCAGCAGTACCAAGGTCAGTGTCGAGGTCAGCAGCTCCCAAGCTCGGTACCAAAGCTCAGTTCCGAAGTTCACTTGCTGAAGGCAGTGCCGAAATTGATCAAATTGCTCCCGAAGCTACGAGCTAAGTTTAACTCATTGGTTATCACCGCCAAGGCCAACCCGCTGAAGTCGACCCCCGAGGTTCAGTCGCCGAGGTTAACTAGCCGATGTTAATCTCTGAAATCTGCTTGGAATAGTGAGGAGCAGTGGTTATTTTCCTAAAGTTCAGGTGAAAATGGAAGTGATAAGTTCGCTTCGTTGCCTGGTAATGTTTTGTGACAACTCACAAAATGGAGATACATATTCCATAAAGTAAATAAAGGTGGTGGGTAATTTGGTGACATGATTGGTCACAAATAAATTAAAGCAAAGGCAAAAGTGTCCAAATAAATGCAAGCAGCAAGCCAAATCAAATTGCATTTGCCGACAATTAATTCGGTCAATATTTGGTGCAAGCTCACGCATTATCCCTATATACATCTACCGAAGTGGATGCTACAAAAACGCCATGTCATTCGCTTGAATTCACCCGACTAAAAAGCTAAGTCATCTATTTATTTAAGCTTTGTACTTTATAATTTGTCAACATATAATTTACTTGACATGATTAATTTGGTAAAATACAAAATATTCTTGGAAACTTAATTTGACATACATTGTCTAACAATAAGTCATTTTGCAAGAGCATACACCTCAAATTGTTCATCATGTTCAAAACGAATTATAAATTCATGTTTGACAAACATAAGTACACTAAATATAAATTCATATTTGACTTGGCATCACTAGTAGAAAAACGTTTAATTGCATCCCCGCATTTGCCACGCCATTCTGAACATGTGACGCAAATGACAAATTTTAGCATAAAATTTAGTCATTTGCCTCGCAGCTTTGTTAATTTGCGAGGCAAATGACTCTAGGATGCTCCCAGAGTCATTTGCGTCGCAGATTAACAAAGCTGCAACGAAATTTACTCAATCAAGTGCGTCGCAGTTTTACTAATCTGCGACGCAAATGACTCTGGGAGTATCGTAGAGTCATTTTCCTCGCAGATTAACAAAGCTGCGACGCAGATGTGTTAGAATTAATTTTTTTTTTCAAATTCGCGCTCACTTAATATTTTCAAGCATTCACTATGCTGACTTAGGTTGCTCGAAACAACTGCTACTCCCAAGGAATCCCACAAACCAACACTGCTACTCCCCAAGGAAACCCACAAACCAACGCTGTTCCCACCGGCGGCTTCACCGGCTTCAATTCGACGCTCTTTTGTCCTTGCTTCACTTTCGTCTCTGCCTTGCGCTGGCTGTCCTTCCTGCGTCACCCTCGCTCCTTACTAAGCTGCTTCACCCTCGTGCCGGCCTGCTCCCTGTTTAGAGCCGCCTCCCACGACAGTCGTCCACGGCACGACAGCCTCCCACGCCGCCGCCCTCTCCGCCGCCCTTGCTCACTTTCTTCTCTCCTCTCTTAGGTATTGAATTTTAATTTAGATATTTAGTTGAATTTTAATTGTGCATTTTAATTTTAATTGTGGATATTATGACTGAATTTTAATTATGCATTCTAATTGAATTATAATTGTTGATATTATTTGTTGAATTTTAATTGGGTACATTTTAGGATTTAGGTTTTGTTGAATTTTAATTGTAGTTTTTGATGAATTGGAATAGGTTATTATAATGGTTGGTTTTGTTGAATTTTAATTTTTTATTACATTTAAGTTTTGTTGAATTAAAAGTTATGAAATGTAGTTTTGGGTTTGTGTAGGTTATGAAATGAATTTAGGTTATGAAATGAATTTAGGTGATGTATGAATTGATGTTTTGGGTTTGCTACAAAATTTGGGTTTGTGAATGATTTGAAATGAATTGTACGTTATGGTAGCTTGTTAGTAGTTATGGTTGGTTTAGTTGGAAGCTAAAGCCATGGATTTATAATGATATGAATAGCCTAGTTTATATTCTAACCTTTGACAAAATTTGGTCATATTGTTTTATCTTTAGTGGTTGAAAATGGATCGGAGTTGGATGTATGGTAGTAAACGATTTTCTATAAGGTTCTTACAAGGGATTCAAGAGTTCATTAAGGTTGCCTTGAAACATCAATCAGAACATGAATCAAGTTTAATTCTGTGTCCTTGTTGTGATTGCAATAATTCAAGGGGGTATCGGGATATTGATGATATTGTTGATCACATTGTTCGTCGCGGTTTTAAGAGTAACTACACGACGTGGACATGGCATGGTGAGAGCATAGATCATGGGGCAAGTTCTAGTATGCCGAGCTCGAGTCAACATAATCATTGTGATAATGGTGATGAAAATGAAATTGAGGATGATATTGGTGTTGAAAGTGAGGAAGAGGAGGAGAAAGATAGGATAGATGATATGATGCATGATCTGGAAGACCATCATTTCGTTGAGCGTCCCCGTATGTATGATAGTATAATCAAAGCTTCCGCAACACCGTTATATCCTGGTTCTACACAAACTGTACTTGGTGCCGTCATCGAATATTTCAACTTAAAGGTGGAAAACGGTTGGACCAACAAGAGTTTTTCACAGTTTTTGGAGGCCACGTCCGGTAATCTTCCTGAAGGAAACAAATTTCCAAGGTCTAACTATGAGGCCCAGAAGCTTATGTGTCCTTTGGGTATGGATTATGAGAAGATACACGCGTGTCCAAATGATTGCTTGTTGTATCGAAAGGAGTATGCAAATCTGCATGAGTGTCCAAGATGCGGATTGTCCCGTTACAAGATCGTGGAGAATGATGCAACATCAACTAAGAAGAAACCTTCTCCAGCTAAGGTGCTTTGGTATCTTCCAATTATACCAAGATTTAAGCGCCTTTTCTCAGAAGAGAAAACTGCAAAACTCTTGAGGTGGCATGCCGAAGGAAGGAAGAAAGATGGGTTAATGAGGCATCCTGCTGATTCTCCACAATGGAGGAACATTGATCGAAAGTACAAGGTCTTTAGGGAAGAAGTTCCGAATCTCAGGCTTGGTCTCTGCACGGATGGAATGAACCCATTTGGGACACTTAGTACCCAATATAGCACTTGGACGGTTCTTCTCACCATATACAATTTGCCTCCTTGGTTATGCATGAAGCTTAGATACATCATGTTGTCGCTCTTAATCTCTGGGCCTAAACAACCCGAAAATTACATATATGTGTATCTAGAGCCACTCATTGAAGATTTGAAATTGTTGTGGGATGAAGGGGTGTTGATGTTTGATGCATACACCAAAACCAATTTCACTTTACGTGCCTTGTTTTTGCGTACGATAAATGATTTCCCGGCTTATGGAAATTTTGTCAGGGTATTCTGTAAAGGGAATGAAAGAATGTCCAGTTTGTCATGAAGATTTGGTCTCGAGGCGCCTAAAATTTTGTGGGAAGGATGTGTACATGGATTACCTGATGTATCTTCTTGAAGATCACCCCTTTCGAAAAGAGAAGGAAGCTTTTAATGGAGAAGTGGAGATGAGAGAAGCTCCTGCCCCCTTATGTGCTTGTGAGGTTTATGAACGGGTTAAAGACATTGAGACAGAGTTTGGTAAGCCTTATAAAGGTCAGCCAAGTGGTGGTTACAAGAAGAGGTCTACCTTTTGGGATCTCCCATATTGGAGAGATTTGGAAGTTAGGCATTGTTTGGATGTAATGCATATTGAGAAAAATGTTTGTGATGCCATTGTTGGGACATTGTTGAATATGCCAGGGAAAACGAAGGATGGGCCTAAACTTAGACAAGATATGACTGCTATGGGGCGCTCCGAGTTGGCACCTCAAGAAAGGGGAAAACGCTGGTACCTTCCCCCTGCTTGCTTCACCTTGTCTAAAAAGGAGAAAGCTAGCTTTTGTGAGTCTTTGCATGGCTTAAAGGTCCCTGCTAGTTACTCTTCAAATTTTCTTAGACTTGTGTCTATGTCTGACTTGAAATTAGTTGGAATGTGTAGGGGAATACAGTTAAACATAATAACATGTGCGGAAACAATCCCCAAAGCCAGGAAACATGTATAAAGCACAATTTAAGCAGACTTACGTTTGAAGCGTGTTTTCCATAAATTGTCAACGAACACGAACATAGAACACCACTTGTCGTTCCTCTACTTGGTTCACCGACACGATCAGATCCGTCTTGATTATCGTAGCTTAGACAATCGATCAAGAGTTTGTGCTTTTGGGAAGAACTCACTTTGGAGGCACAGAGAGAATTAGGGTTCTATGTGTCTAGGGTTTGAGTAACGAATTGTATGTGTGTTGGAATAATACAATTGACCTATTTTATTAATGATGTAACCGGCCAAGACTAAAGAGCCTTGACTGGCCACATACACAAGCACACGGACCACAGCCCGCCGCCCAGCAACACACACTGCAGGCCGAAACCCAAAGCGCGCGCGCCGAGCAGCTGGGCAATGGGCCTGCTCGCTCGTCGCTGCGTGTTGCCGCTGTTGCGTGCTGTTGCGTGCTCGCGCCCAATGGGCTGGCCTTGCTCGCCTTTGCTCGCGAGCTTGCTGGCTCGTTGGGCCTTGCACGCTTACGTGCTTGGCTCGACGGGCCGACAACTCCGATGCCCTTCGTATTCGCGATTTAATATATTTCCGATATATTATTTATAGTTTCGTATTCGACGAATCACCGTCATACGATACGATTTATTCGTGTCGCCCAGCTTATGAATATTCGCGATGCGATATACGATTCCGATGCAAGGTCGTATCGTATAATACGTTTTCCAACTAATTCCCGAAAAGCTATTAAATGAATTTTCGATTTATTTAATCCGGTGATCTGTTACGTGTCATTGGTGTGACCTTGTAGGCTCAGTCAAGAGTAAGCTGTGAGTTTAATATCCATTAGAACTCACTGATCGGAAGCTTTGCTCCAGCTAGCTGTTCCGATCACTTGATCTCACTGAATTAATTGTTCGCAATTAATCTGAACCTTGGTATTAGACTTAATGCACCTTGGGTGAAGGACATATTTCCTTCAGTCTCCCACTTGTCATTCAGACAAGTGTGCATTCACATTCCTTTGTCACTTAGTGTTACTTCCTGAACATAAGGTAAGATCCAAGCCATCCTTATTAGGTTCAGAAGTGTTTCTCGGATTACAGAGTTCAACTGTTATGCAGAAGCTTAAGCCTTAACCATTCTGAGCACAACCATGCATTTTACATTATCTAACTCTCCGAGAGGCCTTGGTACACAACAACACCATATCCTATCAAAGATAGGAGGACAATCCATTCTTGCAATCTATGAACACTCACTTTGATTCATAGTACGCCCAATAACTGCTTTTATAGCCTCCTTTTACGGTGCGATGTATAGCTAGTATCAAAGCGAACTAATTCTCAAACGAGCAGACATAATCGCTCATGTTCTGAGGAACGGTTTCTAATCACCATTATTGAGAACTACCTATGACATGAATTTAATCTCTTAAAGTGTTCTCATGGTCAATCCGATACAAGATCCAATAAGTATCTATTCAAAAGATTATGACATCCAGTCACTCTAGTTCAAGAAACGGAACTAAGTAATCTACTTGCAATCTAATCTTCATTAGTCATTGGTCGTCCACCTTTCAATGACCTGGATAAGGGATCCTTTGTGACTTCAATATTCAATTCACTTATGGGTGTTTCTTTGTCGAAAATCTTGACATCCCATTTGAATGATTTGAATCACATGGACTTATCATTTAATTCTAAACCACAATTAAATGAATATGAAATAATAAATTTCATAAATATGAAATGGTTAAACCAATTGTTTTAAACATAGATCTAACAGATGTTCTAAAACAATACATAGAAAATCAAAGCCATTCTCCAACATGCTTGATTCCCATGGTTGCTACATGTGCGTTGTGTTTCACTTGTGGCAACGGTTTAGTCAATGGATCCGCGACGTTGTCGTCAGTTCCAACCTTGCAAATCTCAATTTCTTTTCTTTCAACGATCTCTCGAAGTATGTGAAATCGCCGCAGTACGTGCTTGGACTTCTGGTGGCTCCTAGGCTCCTTTGCCTGGGCAATGGCTCCGCTATTGTCGCAATACAAAGCCATTGGTCCTTTAATGGAGGGGACAACACCAAGTTCTTCGATGAACTTCCGAATCCAAACAGCTTCCTTTGCTGCTTCTGAGGCAGCAATATACTCGGCTTCAGTTGTAGAATCCGCAATACTGCTTTGCTTAGCACTTTTCTAGCTTACTGCTCCGCTGTTGAGGCAGAACACAAACCCAGACTGTGATTTGAAATCGTCTATGTCGGTTTGAAAGCTTGCGTCCATATAGCCCTTAACAATCAACTCATCTGTACCACCATAAACCAGAAACTGATCCTTAGTCCTTTTCAGGTACTTTAGGATGTTCTTGGCAGCAGTCCAATGCGCCTCACCTGGTTCTGGCTGGTACCTGCTCGTTGCACTGAGTGCGAATGAAACATCCGGCCTTGTACAAATCATAGCATACATGATGGATCCAATAGCCGATGCGTATGGAATTCCAATCATCTTTCTACGCTCATCAGATGTTTTGGGACACTGATTCTTGCTTAGATATATGCCATGTGACATGGGTAGATGGCCTCTCTTGGCTTCCATCATATTGAACCTAGCTAGCACTTTGTCAATGTAAGTGCTTTGGCTTAGTCCAATCATCCTCTTAGATCTATCCCTATAGATCTTGATGCCCAATATGTATTGTGCCTCTCCTATAAGTCCTTCATTGAGAAACACTTCCCAAACCAAGTCTATACAGACTCCAACATAGGAATGTCGTTTCCAATAAGTAGTATGTCATCAACATACAAGACTAGGAATGCAGTTTTACTCCCACTGACCTTCTTGTATGCACAAGATTTGTCCTGATTCTTGATGAAGCCAAACTTATTGACTGCTTCATCAAATCGTTTATTCCAACTCCTTGATGCCTCCTTTAGTCCGTAGTGTAGACACCTACTTTTGTCCCCATTCCCGAAAGGGAAGGTTCGATGATAAGAACATAAATCTCCACTTGACAACGCATCTCCTATAAAAATAACGAATCTCAATTCCCCTTTTCATTTCACCTGAAACCTGCTATTTATAGAAACCTGCTATTTATGGAAACCTGCTAAAAATAGTATCAGCCGTAATGGGTAGTTGTTAAAAGTGGCAAGGCATAAAAGATAGAAACCTGTCAGAATTAGGTGTTGCACTCCAACATAAATCCTAAATGAGATAGAAATTGCGAGAGAATCCTGTTCCTAATACGATTCGAAAATAAGAGTTACGTATTAATTAAAATCCTAACGAGCCTAGAGTTCGTAACGGGCCCAGACGCATCTCTTCATAAAATTAATACGCACTAAAAGACTCGATTCAAGTCTCATACACTCCAGATTCTAAGAATCCTAATCTGACAAAGATCCCAGACCCTATTTTCAACGCCTGGCTCTGGGCGCCGAAATCTTCGGCGCCCAGCCCTGGGCGCTGAAAATACCTTGGACGTGTTCTTTCCTAATTCCTCGTGCATTAGAGTTCTACAATTCTATCTTTCCACGAACTCTTTTCTATAAATAGTTCCCTAAGTTCGACGTGAAAAAAACACAACACACAATTATTATTCTGAGTATTGACTCTAAACCCCTAAGCCTAAGCCTCACGCTGCAAAACTGATCACGCGTTCTGTCGCAATCGATCCAAACATCGAACAGAACGTATCCTGTCCTATAATTTGAGATTCGTTAAATAAAAGGAGAAATAGCAAAGTCAAAGTGGTTAGTTTTCTGAGAACCGTGACGCACCTCTCAAGGGTGCGTCGTAATGTGACCCTTTTCCATAGTTTAATTGGTTTCCTCGCCCTTTTATCAACTGTTAAACTAATTAAATCTGATTGTTCTATCACGCCTAATAAAGATAATATGTTGGGAAATTGGATTATCATGCTAGGTCCCTTAAAACAATCTAAATCAGATAATCGCGTTCGATCTAGTACTATATGTTGCATATTGTTAAAATCAACTCAAATTAGTTTAATAGTTAACGCATGTCCCTTCAATTATTTATGTTGAGCTAGTAAGGATATCCTGCCTCTGGAGTTATCGAAGAGCGAGTACTCCTCTCGGTAGTTACAATCCCCCGAACCCTCAATCTCTACCTTGCGGGTGTATGTTGAGAGATCCCCACACCAGGGATCACAAGGGAACCTACGACCGTCGTGGTCAAACATAATTGCACTCCCTTTATGTCACGATAACCGGGTTTTGTCAGTTTTTCTCATTGTCGTTAAAAACTGAATGGCGACTCCTATATTACTAGTCAATTGGGTGTAAACTCACAGGAAATCCAATTACACTTGATTTGACAAAAAGAAACGTCACACCCACGAGGGACAAGGTCACGCATTAGCCTCGTGCTTTTTTGACCCCCTCACAGTGGCGACTCTGCTGGGGATAGTGAAGGAAATACTCGTGCTTGTAGGTAATCAAAATAGCCGAAGGGTGAAACGATCCTACCCCGCGTTTATTTCCCCATCAAGTTGGGACGACTTGAAAATCAGCATATTAATGTGAACGGACAGAACCGCATAACGAATCTTGGCTCCCTTGGATGTTTCATCTCGGGAGTTGGGACTAAGGATACCCATCGCCAACCGGGGGGTGCATACGCTTCGAATGTTGTCCACTCGGCACTTTCGCTAGTAGTACACCCGTCCCAAACTCAATCGCTCGCCCATTAGGTCCCTCTCATTGGTGCATGCCCCCTTGGCTTACATTGTGATTGGCCTCTTGAGAGAAATTCGTCTGTTGAAGGCACTACCTCGACCGGGGCATGTGTTGGATCTGCGATAGAAGCGGTACCAAGCCAGGCGCAAAAACTCCCCATAGAAGCCTATCATAAACTACATGACATATTATTATTGCCTCATGATGTAATATTAGTTATGTGTAGCGAAATATGTGATTGTGTGTGAGAAACAATGTTAGAAAACCAACGACCTTAAAAAAATTGCCCAAACATTCATAAACCAATTGGCCAAAGAGTTATACCGAAATACGTGTTCCGCAAACCCGAACGATCGCCACGAAAATAAGCGACATTCGGGATGGCCTGTAACGAATCCCACAAACGCTGCACAACGCGTAAGGACGTTATTAGGCAAGAACACTAAATCAAAGTCGCATAAACAAAAAAATAGACGTGAACAGAAAACGAGAACCAACCAGGGATGCATTTTCAACGCCCCTGGCTGGGCGCCAAAATTTCTCACGCCCTACGTTGGGCGCTGAAGTTGCTGCCTGGCCTTCTGGTCAGGCGCAACAGCCTCGGCGCCCGCGCGAAAAATATGTAGCAAAAATAAACCGTTCGTAAAAATTGCTGCCAGGGCGTATGAAAAGCACTCGATTCTTAAAGCGACTAAAAAATATATAAATAACTCTTTGTGTCGTTGTTAGGCCTCCTACGACGACAATGCTCGGCGTCAAAACCGGGCATGCTAATAATTATGAATGTCACACGGGCAAAGATTTTCAAAAATATAAAGAGTTCAAAGTGCACACATAGTAGTCCAAATATACTAGTCCGACCTAAGGGTAGTCATAAAATGTCTAAAAACCGACTCATGAAACAAACTAATGTGTCTCCTACTCCACAACAAAATGCAGGGCCCCCGAGTACCTACCCGTGATAGCCATCAAGGATCGTAATGGAAGAAGCATATCCCGAACATCTATTCCTAGAGGTCGCACAAACCCAAGAGATGCATGCTCTGGGACACGACCCTCTACGTTCTCAAAGGCCACTCGCCTCAAAGAACCACGCTATGCCAAAAACGCTCCCCAACTCACATGCTTTCGGGGTATTGTTTGGGTTAGAAAGGAAAAAAGCAAGGAACGAAACAGAAATTATGGCATTAGCCCTTCAAGACGAATTGTTTGATCCTACTAAATTGATCGCTCCATCACCCTCAAAAGATGACCAAATCCAACGAGGGTGGCGCAAGACCTTCAAATGGACTAATGCTCGTGGGATGAAGTTCAAGATATCTGCGGGAGAGGGTCCAATGTATGAAGAATTAGAGTCTGAATCCGAGTCTGACTCCGAGTCCGAACCTAGCAAAATTGTAACCCCTCCCAAAAATAGTTTAGGCCCGGAAATATCTACTCCGGGAGATCTTTTTTATGTAATGCTTCATGACTTTAATAAGATAAACAAAACTTTCGAGTATATGCCGCTTAAAAATCCGAGTAATAATGCAGAATGTCTCGCCACTAATGAGCACGAAAAAGAGCCAGAAGAGGAATATACCGAATTAATAAAAGTTGTAAATGAACAAGAATTCAAAACTCCTATAATTGAGGACAAAGAATCAGTAAATATCGGAACAGAGGAAAATCCTAAAATCATTAAAATTGGCCTCACCTTAACTCCCACTGAAAAAACCGATCTAATCTCCACTTTGCGGGAATTCGAGGGTGTCTTTGCTTGGTCCTACAAAGACATGCCAGGAATAGATCGAGAAATTGCTGAGCATAAAATCCCGCTAGATCCCAAAATGACGCCAGTAAAACAAAAGCTACGGCGGCTCAAACCAGAGATAGCCTTGAAAATAAAAGAAGAAGTTACTAAACAATTAGACGCCGGCTTCATAAAAGTCTCCAACTACCCAGAATGGGTGGCCAATATTGTCCCCGTAGCTAAAAAAGATGGACGAGTGCGAATGTGTGTAGACTTTCGAGACCTCAACAAAGCCATTCCCAAAGATGACTTCCCTCTACCTCACATTGACATATTGGTAGACAACACCGCAGAACACGCGCTTCTCTCGTTTATGGATGGGTACGAAGGATATAACCAAATACTTATGGCAGAAGAAGACATGGAAAAAACAACCTTCATTACCCCTTGGGGTACATATTGCTACACTGTAATGCCTTTTGGTTTGAAAAACGCGGGGGCCACCTATCAAAGAACAGCCACCACGTTACTCCATGACATGATACACAAAGAAATCGAGGTCTATGTAGACGACATGATCGTCAAATCTAAAGACCGGCACGGTCACCTCCCGGCACTTAGAAAGTTCTTCACCCGAATCTTAAAATATAACATGAGACTAAATCTACAAAAATGTGTGTTCGGGGTAACCTCTGGAAAATTACTAGGATATGTTGTTAGTACGCGGGGAATCGAGATTGACCCATCCAAGATTAAAGCCATTACCGAAATGCCCCCACCAAAAACTAAAAAAGAGATAAGGGGCTTCCTAGGAAAGTTGCAATACATTAGTAGGTTCATTTCCAAGCTTACTATGACTTGCGAGCCAATATTCAAAAAATTAAGAAAAGAAGAAAAAGCCGAATGGGATGAACAATGCCAAATTGCCTTCGATAAAATCAAAGAATATCTAAGCAGACCACCAGTCCTTTCCCCGCCTTTGCCTGGAATCCCTTTTACGCCTATACCTAACCGTCACGGATACTGCAGCAGGAGCTATGCTCTCACAGTGTGTACATGGGTCCGAGCGAGCCATTTACTACTTGAGCAAGAAGTTCATACAGTACGAGACGAGATATACAGAGCTTGAGAAAACCTGCCTCGCCCTCGTCTGGGCATCCAAAAAACATAGACATTACCTATTGGCCCACACCGTTCATATAGTGTCACAACTAGACCCCTTAAAATATATGTTCGAAAATCCCGCCCTAAACGGTCGCCTGTCCAGGTGGCTAGTCATGCTCTCAGTGTTCGACCTAAAATTCATGCCAGAAAAAACAATCAAAGGAAGGGCGGTAGCCGAGTTCCTGGCCGAGCATGCTACGAATGAAGAAACCACAGAAGCTTACCTCCTCCCTGACGAGGAACTTCTGATGATACGAGACGACTATTGGACACTATACTTCGATGGTGCGTCCAATCAGAAGGGATGCGGTGTCGGAGTTCTCCTAGTCAGTCCCGAAGGGGCCCATATACCGATTTCCGTCAAACTTGACTTCGAGGCCACAAACAACGCCGCCGAATATGAAGCCTGCATAGCTGGGCTAGAGGCCGCAGTTAGCCTCGGAGTCAAGCATCTACAAGTCTTCGGAGATTCTTCCCTAATAATCAATCATATATCCAAAAGATGGAAGGTCCGAAGCACTAGTCTCTCAAAATATCAAGCCCACTTAAACCAAATAGTCGAGCAATTCGAAAAAATCGAGTATACGTACTTACCAAGAGACGACAACCAATTCGCGGATGCACTAGCAAAGCTAGCTTCAATGCTCAACATCCCGAATGAATGGGACGGAATGACCCTCCGGGTCGAACGAAGAAAAGAGCCGGCTTATTGCTGTGCCATAGATTCCGAACCTGAAAACACCGAAGAAGAACCATGGTATACGGACATCCTTCGTTACCAAACAAGTGGGGAATTCCCCCCAAACACCTCCCCGCGAGCACAAAAGGCCCTACGCCTCCTCGCTTCACAATATAGCATAATCCTGGGGGAACTGTACAAATACACGCCGAATAAAATCAAGTTACTTTGTGTTCACCAAAACCAAGGCCAGAGACTAATGGAAGAATACCATAACGGCGTGTGTGGACCTCATATGAACGGTAAAATGTTATCCCGGAAAATATCCCGCTCAGGGTATAATTGGACCACCATGGAAACCGATTGCCATCACCTTCTGAAAACTTGCCCAAAATGCCAAGTCTTCAGTAACCTTAACCACTTGCCTCCCTCAGAACAATACACCTTCACTTCCCCATGGCCCTTTTCCACCTGGGGTATAGATATAATCGGCAAAGTAACACCAACAGGCGTAGGGGGACACGAGTACGTCTTAGTCGCAATTGACTACTTCACTAAATGGGTAGAGGCGGTCTCCTATGCAAAATTAACGGCCAAACATGTCGCTCGATTCCTAGAAAAGAACATATTCTGTCGATACGGGGTCCCACATGAAATCATAAGCGACCAAGGTTCCCACTTTAGGGCCGAAGTCCAAGACCTGCTCGAAAAATATCATGTCAAACATCATAAATTCTCTCCCTACAGGCCGCAAATGAACGGCGCGGTAGAGGCGGCCAACAAAAACATTAAAGTTATAATCGAAAAAATGGCCGAAAATTATAAGGATTGGCCTAACAAATTACACTTTGCATTATGGGGTTACCGAACCTCAACCCGCACCTCCATTGGAGTAACACCCTACTCCTTGGTATACGGAATGGAAGCAGTTCAACCGATCGAGTTGGAAATTCCCTCCCTCCGTATCGTCCTAGAAAGCAAGCTGCCCGAGGCCGATTGGGTTCAAGCTAGGTACGACGAGCTCGTCTTTTTAGACGAATGGAGGTTGAGAGCTTTACATCACGTGCAAGTGTATCAAAAACGCATCGCAAGGCAATTCAACAAAAGAGTCAAACCTCGAAATATCAAAGAAGGCGATTTTGTGTTAAAAGAAGTCCGCGCACCTACTACGGACCCTCGAGGAAAATTCCGGCCTAATTGGACCAGACCATATTTTGTAAAGACCATCCTACCTGGCGGAGCGGTCCAACTAGCCGACATAGATGGAGCGGAATTCGCTAACCTCACGAATTTAGACCAATTGAAAAAGTACTATATTTAATAAAATTCAGTCCGGAGTTAAGGCATCTAATAATACACATTAAAAACTCATAAGCAAACATTCTTCGCATTACTCTAAACAAAACGGCATAAAACTCGCTAAAGTAGAAAGGGCGAAGACCGCAGATTCAACGCCCAGGTCTGGGCGCTGTTATTTTCCACGCCCAGGCCCAGGCGCCTAAATTTCGAACGCCCAAGCTTGGGCGTCATTCCCTCTTGCCACCAACTCTCCCGCTTATGCAAGTGTTCGTACTCCTTTGATGGATCATCAAAAGAACCACGAACACTTGGGGGGGTAGCAGATGTGTAATGAACACCCCTTTCAAAAAAAAACATATAGCTAGAACTACGCGCGACCTGATTCTGACAAGATACGTAGGCAATCCTTACGGATTCGGTCCAATAAAAAAAAAAAAAAAAAGTCATGGAACACATCAAGAGGAAAGGATATTATAAAGGGCACTATACCCTAACCCATGCACGGGCAAGGCCAAATAGAACGAAAAACAGAGCCACAAGAGTTTTCAGGAGCAAGCCCAACAAAGGAGTATGGCACGAGTCGGCAAAGAACGAAAACCCCAAATACAGACATAAGGAAAACATGCATATGTAATACCCCAAGTAGTCGGCTAGTCTAAAAACATGTGTGCACTCTTGTATGAACTCATTTTTATATATGGAATTCTTTCTTTTTTTCAAAATTCGTCGTTGGTTTAGAAAGCTAGTACTGTTATAATATGTCGAGACCTCATAACAAAGCCCATGGAAGGCTCAAAACATTCTTGCACCATGAATTCGCAAAAACAAATAAAATATATATACACGCGAAATACAAGAATGAATAAATACAAAAGAGGAGGCAAGCCTAAGACTCGTCATCGGCTTCATGTCTCCAAGCCTCGCCGGTCCATCCGATCCATTCCCCGTGGTATGAGGACCCCCAGCCAGAATCGCCCCAAAAATGAGGCTGTGGCTGCAACTCGGGGCTAGGCTCTCGAGCCACCGACACGGAACGTCGACTACGCTCCGGCTCGGATCTCTCCCCGGAAGGACTCGCCCCCACATCAGAACGGCGATGCCGTAGGGGCGAGTGTCGTGCCCTCTCTCTCTCCCCAGGACCACGTCCCCCGCCCGATGGTCCTGCGTCGTCGGCCCCGACTCGTCCGGTCCCCGTCTGCAAAAGAAGAAGGAAAGTGAGTGACGGAAAGCCAAATAAAAGGTACAGATCAAAAGGAAAAATGGCACATTACCCGAGTGGAGTGGGGCTCCTGCAAGAAAGTACAGATCGGGCCCGAACCAACGCGGACTTCAACCGGTTGATCACCCCCACCATCGCATTGGCCGTGCGGGCCGGAACCTGAAACGGGAATGTTAGTAACAAAAGGAAAAAACAAAGGATATAAGAAGGATGCATGAATAAAAGGTGCATACCGCCTGTACTCCCTCAGGGAGCGGAGCATGGAAAACCCGGCCTTCCGGGACAGTCTCCACAATTTCGGATCCACTCTCCCCGATATACGAGATCCGAGCATCGGGAAGCACCCATCCCCCTAAAGAAGGGTCAGGAACATCCTGCACAAAACACAGTAAACATAAACACATGGGCACGAACATGAAGACACCGAGAGAAATCAATAAGGAAAAAGAGTAACTTACAGCGCCGGGCTCCGGGAGACGAAGAGAATCCTGGATGAACTGATGATAGCTAGCTCCCGCTATCACCAACTCCGTCGCCGGCACGCCAGTCCTCGAATGGGCCCTCCACGCCTCACCTATCGAACGAGTAGACAGCATGGTCGCAGGTGGAGGCTGAGGCACCGAAAAAACCCCGACAGTCTGCATACGTACCCGCTCTCCCAGGTACCAGACAGGGTCGCGACGGCCAACGAACAAAACCCGCATCTGGCTCAGGGCATAGCTATCCCTGACCGAAGCATAAGCACCTCTAAAGGAGAGCCATGGGGTCCAGACCACCTGTTTTGTGAATACAGACACGACCAGATCTCGCACATAGAAACAAAAATGACGAAATACGAGATAAAGGATAAGGTGCTGCACATGCTCAGGGTTCCCGTCCCGGATGAGATCCCACACGGTACCGGGCGGTGGATGCGCCGTCAGCTTCTTCTTCCAACCCCAACGACGACCGGCAGGGTACTCCAAAGGCCTCTGCCCCTTTCGGGGAGCCAGCCAAGGCAAGTGCTCAAAGGCCCACAGCTGTAAAAGAAAAAATAATAATAAATAAATACATCATAAAAAGGCCCAGTAAAGGCGAGAAAACAAAAGAAGGGCTAGGCACACACCTCGATCAAACGCGGCACTCCCGCCAATGCAATGACAAAGTGATGTCTACACGGCTCCGAGTCTCGCACCGCCAAACTCATCTGGCCTACGAGCGTCGCATAACCCAAATCACCCCAGCAATAGTCGCCCAGCGTAGACACGTCCTCCACCAGGCCTATCCACCTCGGGTCAAAAGTGTCAGTAGGACCCGACAGAAAAGTGGAAGTGATGAAATGGAGGTAGAACAGCCGGGCCTGTCTCAAAGACGACTCCTCCACCCCAAGCTCCAAGGCCCACATCAGGTCAGCAAGAGGTATCCCACGGGGCTGGTACGAAGACAATCTCGTACCCAGCCACGAGCCCAGGAGCCTGGTACCCTCAGCAACAGTCGGCGGTGGGCCATCCGACCTCAGGCGAACGGGGTTCCCTGTAAAGGTCAAGCCCGTCAAAGCCGTGTAGTCCTCGGGAGTGACCGTCATCTCACCCCAAGGAAAGTGGAAAGTGTTGGTGGTATCCCACCACCACCTCATGAATGACCGTAGAAAAGAGAGGGAGATGTTGAGTCGCAGTATCTCCCAGAAAGTCTCAACCACCGGAAACAACGAGCTCGCCCTCACCAAAGCCTGGGCGTCCAAGCTTAGGTAACCGAAAACAGTCTCGCTCGTCGCCGCACCGTAGCAGCGAACTGTGGTGTCCCTCCTCGCATGAAGGCGGGTAGTCACGTGATGCTCCAGGTCGTAGTGCAGGTCCCGACCGTCGTAGTACTCAGGACCCACCCATAGGGGTCCCGCGCCAGTGGACTGACGCGTCATGCCACGCTCCTTGTGGCCGCCAGAGGGAGGTGACAACTCGTCAGACATGCTGATCAACAATACAACAAGGCATTATACCTTTGACAAAATCGGCACTCACACCGATCCCTAAAAAGAGTGCATTTCACTCATGAAATGGAGTAATACAATTTTTGTTCTCTAAAAACATGATACTAAGTTCATACTTAGCAAAATTTCCCTATGTAAAAATTAACTCCAGCAAAATCAAAATTCTTCCATAATTTGTCACTCATGAATTATGAGGAACGCAAGCAATATACCAAGAACACCTACATTGCAAGAAAATACTAGAATCGTAGGTATACTTGGGGGCTAGTATAAACATTCCCAAAATCAACAAAAACCAAGCATACTTGCGAAAATCAACATGCACAAACTGATTAACATGTCATATAGAACATTTTCAACTATCTAATTGAAGGAAAGGGGCACAAAATCAAAAACCCCCAAATCAATTTCATGCACAAAAATACTTGACAAAAATACTAAAATTGAACAGAAAAGCTCAAAATTACTGAAAATTACTTACATTGGGAAGATTAGGAAGTGATTTGGAGTGGAATTCGTGAAGAAAAGTGAAGAAAACGAGCAAAAATCAGTAGAATGAAGTGAAGAAGCGAGGACGAAAATGGTGGAAATGGGAAAGGAGGGAGACGGTCTGCGTCTTTTAAAGACGAGTTTCCTCTTTGCATTTTTAACGCCCATCCCTGGGCGTTAGAAATTCTCGCGCCCAGAGCTGGGCGCTGAAAATGCTTCCCAGAAAGCGAATATTCGCTGTCGGGCACGCGCGATTCCCCTATTTGTGTAAGATATCCGTTATCTTGATATTTCTTTCCCAAAGTAAAAAAACGGTATTTTAAAAATATCGTTAACAAAAATATACACAGTGTGGGCCCACTTATACGACATACTTAATCAGGAAATATTGCGACCCACCAACAAGTTGTAAACACAAAAGCCCTTCTACATAGGCAAAATGAAAAGAAAGTAAGAAATTCAAAATGGGCTCGCCCACCTTCAGCGGGCGGGGTCTGCGTCACTAGCCGCGCAGGTCCTCAGTTTTCGAAAAATAAAGTCTTCAAATTTAAAATAGGCTCGCCATCTTCAGCCGGCGGGGTCTACGTCACAAACCACGTAGGTCCTTATTTTCAAAAAGCACAAACAAATTTCAAAATAGATTCGTCCACTTCTATCGGACGGGGTGTCCACCCTTAGCGGACAGGTTCGCCATCTTCAGCCGGCGGGGTCTGCGTCACTAGCCGCCTAGGTCCTTATTTTCAAAACATCAAAACAGATTCGTCCACTTCTATCGGACGGGGCGTCCACCCTCAGCGGACAGGCTCGCCATCTTCAGCTGGCGGGGTCTGCGCCACTAACCGCGCAGGTCCTTAGTCGCTGCAGCGATAACTTTTTTCGGTTTTCCCTTTTTCCAAAAATTAAAGGATTGGTTTTCCGTTTTTCCAAAAAAGAACGATGTGCTGGATTTTCCTTCGTTTTACGTCCCATAAAAACAAGGGGGTTTTCTCGTTTAGCTAGCCCTGAAAATGAGAATCTTTAAAAACATTTTTACCTCGTGATTGGGCTTAGCCAGGCCCAATTACACTTTATAGCTTTGATTTCGAAAACATCTGTAGCTACTCCCAATGACAAAGTGAGGGACTTTCTACGCTTCTTTAGACGCTTCCAATGACAAAGTGAGGGAGATTCTATACTATCCGTTGACAAATCCCAATGACATGTGAGGGATATGTCGACACTTCAAGTGATGACCCTTAAGTCAAATGTTATCACTCGGGGGCTCGTGAAACCCTCACAAAAGCAGGTCACCATGGCTTGTGTGACGCACTACGTCTAATACTTTGACCATCTTCTTACTCCAAGACTCAGTCAGAGTGGGGGCTAACTGTAGACACCTACTTTTGTCCCCATTCCCGAAAGGGAAAGTTCGATGATGAGAACATAAATCTCCACCTGACAACGCATCTCCTATAAAAATAACGAATCTCAATTCCCCTTTTCATTTCACCCGAAACCTGCTATTTATAGAAACCTGCTATTTATGGAAACCTGCTAAAAATAGTAACTGCCGTAATGGGTAGTTGTTAAAAGTGGCAAGTCATAAAAGATAGAAACCAGTCAGAATTAGGTGTTGCACTCCAACATAAATCCTAAATGAGATAGAAATTGCGAGAGAATCCTGTTCCTAATACGATTCGAAAATAAGAGTTACGTATTAATTAAAATCCTAACGAGCTTAGAGTTCGTAACGGGCCCAGACGCATCTCGTCATAAAATTAATACGCACTAAAAGACTCGATTAAAGTCTCATACACTCCGGATTCTAAGAATCCTAATCTGACAAAGAAACGGCCCAGACCCTATTTTCAACGCCTGGCTCTGGGCGCCGAAATCTTCGGCGCCCAGCCCTGGGCGCTAAAAATACCTGGGACGTGTTCTTTCCTAATTCCTCGTGGATTAGAGTTCTACAATTCTATCTTTCCACGAACTCTTTTCTATAAATAGGGCCCTAAGTTCGACGTGAAAAAAACACAACACACAATTATTATTCTGAGTATTGACTCTAAACCCCTAAGCCTAAGCCTCACGCTGCAAAACTGATCACGCGTTCTGTCGCAATCGATCTAAACATCGAACAGAACGTATCCTGTCCTATAATTTGAGATTCGTTAAATAAAAGGAGAAATAGCAAAGTCAAAGTGGTTAGTTTTCTGAGAACCGTGACGCACCTCTCAAGGGTGCGTCGTAATGTGTCCCTTTTCCATGGTTTAATTGCTTTCCTCGCCCTTTTATGAACTGTTAAAGTAATTAAATCTGATTGTTCTATCACGCCTAATAAAGATAATATGTTGGGAAATTGGATTATCATGCTAGGTCCCTTAAAACAATCTAAATCAGATAATCGCGTTCGATCTAGTACTATATGTTGCATATTGTTAAAATCAACTCAGATTAGTTTAATAGTTAACGCATGTCCCTTCAATTATTTATGCTGAGCTAGTAAGGATATCCTGCCTCTGGAGTTATCGAAGAGCGAGTACTCCTCTCGGTAGTTACAGTCCCCCGAACCCTCAATCTCTACCTTGCAGGTGTATGTTGAGAGATCCCCACACCAGGGATCACAAGGGAACCTACACCCGTCGTGGTCAAACATAATTGCACTCCCTTTATGTCACGATAACCGGGTTTTGTCAGTTTTTCTCATTGTCGTTAAAAACTGAACGGCGACTCCTATTTTACTAGTCAATTGGGTGTAAACTCACAGGAAATCCAATTACACTTGATTTGACAAAAAGAAACGTCACACCCACGAGGGACAAGGTCACGCATTAGCCTCGTGCTTTTTCGACCCCCTCACACGTAGATGGACTTCTTAAGCTAGCATACCTTTCCTTGGTTCTTTTGATTGACAAAACCCTCCGGCTGTGTCATGAACACAGTTCTCTTCAAGAACACCATTCAAGAAGGCAGTTTTGACATCCATTTGCCATATTTCATAGTCATGAAAAGCGGCAATCACAAGGATTATCCGAATAGACTTAAGCATCGCGACTGGAGAAAAGGTTTCATCGTAGTCAACGCCGTAAACTTGCCTTTAACCTTTTGCTACCAATCTAGCCTTGTATATGTATACAATTCCATCTTTGTCTTTCTTCAACTTCAAGATCCATTTGCATCCGATAGGTGTGAACCCATCCGGCAAATCAACCAAATCCCAGACTTGATTTTCAGAAATGGAGTCTATTTCAGATTGCATGGCCTCTAACCAATTAGTGGAGCTTGGGCTCGTCATAGCTTGCTTGTAATTCATAGGTTCATCACTATCCAATATGAGAACGTCTAAGTTTTCAGTCAAGAGGACGCCTGTCCATCTGTTCGGCTGAAAATTAGTTCTATTTGACCTACAAGAGGCAACAACGTTTTGAGGAACTACTCCCACTGGCTCTTCTAAAACCTTGGAGGTTCATCAACCTGAACTGCTTCTAAAGAGTTCTGAGTTCGTTGTTCGTCTCGAATCTCTTCGAGATCTATTATTCTCCCACTTGTCAATTTGGAAATATGATTTCTTTCCAAAAGGACACCGTCACGAGCAACGAAAACCTTGTTATCTGACTTGTTGTAGAAATAATACCCCTTTGTTTCTTTTGGATACCCAACGTAAAAACATTTGTCAGATTTTGGTTGTAGCTTGTCCGAAATTAATCGCTTGACATATGTTTCGCAACCCCAAATCTTCAGAAAAGACAACTTTCGAATTTTCCCAGTCCATAATTCGTATGGAGTCTTTTCAACAGCTTTTGACGGAGCACGATTCAGTGTGAGTGCTGCAGTTTGCAACGCATGTCCCCAGAACTGTAAAGGAAGTTCGGCCTGACCCATCATTGACCTGACCATATCGAGTAAGGTCCTGTTTCTCCGTTCCGACACTCCATTCCATTGAGGTGTCCCCGGAGCAGTCAATTCAGAAAGAATACCGCATTCTTTTAGATGGTCATCAAACTCGTGGCTAAGATATTCACCTCCTCGATCCGATCTTAGAGCTTTTATTTTCTTGCCATGTTGATTCTCTACTTCATTTTGTAATTCTCGGAATTTCTCAAACGATTCATACTTGTGCTTCATTAAGTAAATATAGCCATATCTACTAAAGTCGTCCGTAAACGTTATGAAATAGTTGAACTCACCTCTAGCTATCGTACTCATAGGCCCACATACGTCCGTATGTATTAGCCCTAGTAGTTCGCTTGCTCTTTCTCCCACCTTTGAGAAAGGTTGCTTTGTCATTTTGCCAAGTAAACAAGATTCGCATTGATCAATCTTCTCTAAGTCGAATGATTCTAGAATTCCTTTCCGTTGAAGTAATTCCATGCGCTTTATGTTTACATGGCCTAATCGACAATGCCACAGAAATGTGAGATCCGAATCACCAGTTTTAGCCTTTTTGGTATTTATGTTATAAATGTGTTTGCTCGTATCTAGCACATAAAGACCGTTTTCTTGTTGTGCTGAACCATAAAACATTCCATTCAAAGAAAAAGAACAACTAATGTCTTTAAATTAAAAACTAAAACCTTTAGAATCCAAACTTGAAACGAAAATGATGTTTCTGGTGATACTAGGAACATAGTAACAGTTTTCTAGTTCAAAAGCAAACCCACTAGACAAAGAAACAAAATAAGATCCTACGGCTAATGCAGCAATCCGTGCTTCATTTCCCACGCGTAGATCCATCTCGCCTTTATCAAGCTTTCTTCTTCTCCTTAGTCCCTGCGAATTGGAGCATAAGTGTGAGCCACAACCAGTATCTAATACCCAAGAAGTAGAATTAGCAAGATTACAATGTATAACATATATACCTGAAGTAGAAGCAACGTTCCCGTTCTTCTCATCTTCCTTCTTCTTCAAGCAATCCCTCTTCCAATGCCCCTTCTTCTTGCAGTAGAAGCATTCAGAGTCGGCAGGAGAACGAGGCACCCTTTTCTATTTACCAGAACTGGTGCCGTTGGACTTGGATGAGGGCGTAGCCTTTCCCTTACCCTTCTTGCCTGATTTCTTGAAGTTCTTGCCCATACGCACTATAAGCATATCGTGCTTGTTCTCTTGCTTGAGCGTCTTTTCAGTGGTTTTCAGCATACCGTGGAGCTTAGTAAGAGATTTCTCCATGCTGTTCATGTTGTAATTCAACTTGAACTGATCATAACCATTATGAAGTGAATGGAGAATGATGTCAATAGCCATTTCATTTGAGACCTCATGTTCACAAAGAGTCCAATCATTTTAAGAACATGTGGGCTCACTGGTTCTTCTTTCTTGAGCTTAGTCTCAAGGATCAACCTCTGAGTCTCGAATCTTTCGATTCTGGCTTGGTCCTGAAACATGTTCTTCAACTCCGAGATTATTTGGTAAGCATCTGAGTTAATGAACGTTTTCTGAAGTTCAGAACTCATGGATGCAAGCATCACACATTTGACATCCCTGTTGGCCTGAATCCAACGATTAAGGGCAACTTGAGTTACCTCCGGCCCAGCCTCTTCCGGTAACTCTTCCTCAAGGACATATTCTTTTTCCTCATGCATAAGAACTATTTTTAAGTTCCTTTGCCAGTCGAGGAAATTGTTTCCATTCAACTTCTCTTTGTCGAGAATTGAACGCAGCTTGAAAGTTTTATTGTTTGCGGCCATTTGATTACTACAATCGAAAAGAATTTGCAATAAATAACCATTCATAAACTTCAATAAATTTGAAATAAAAGCAAAAACATGCAATCATTAAAGCTATTAAAACATTTCATTCATGCAAAAGCAAAAGCATGGTCCAAAAATGAATGAAACGATTCCAAGACCCCAAAAGTCCTAAATCCTTAAGCAGCTTTGGCATGTCTTAAGTAGTTTAAGATTTTAGGTAAGCAAAACCTATTGCTAGGAATCTCCAAATTACTCTTGGTTAATAAATTAATGCCATAATTTATCCCATTGCCACAACATAATGCCATTGTTGTTTGAGTTGAAACCACAATCAACGTGCTCCTTTGGGACGCCTTACCACCTAAGTCAACTAAAATAGCACCTCGCTTTGGTGTAAACCTACTACCTTAGATCCTTAGATTTTTGTAAGTGCTTGATTTGGAAGGCAATTTTAAACTCAATATTACTTGGACCTAGTTGTTTCTATGTTGGTTCGATTATTTAGTGAACTTAATCTAATCGATTCATATGAAACAACTTGTTCATGCAAAGCATACATACATTCATATTATATATATATATATATATATATATATATATATATATATATATATATATATATTAAATTGCATAAAGAAATGGTGATCTAGTATGGCCCAAAACATCTTGTCTTGAAGCATCCAATCTTCATCACCTCCTTGTTAGCTTGGCATCGTCTTGAATCTTCGTTCAAATGCTAACTTAAAGTTCTAAACTTAGAAATACTTGAAAATAATAAAATTACATCAAAATTTCCATGGTACGCAGACCATATTTAAAACTTTACATTCAAAGATAGAACGGTACGCAGACCGTATTTAACTATCCTAAATTCGCCATACTAGTCACTTGGAGTACCTGCATTACATAAAATATATATTCTATGCATTCACCTATTCGTGTGCTAAAACGAATGGCCCATGTAAATATGCAAGCATTTACGTGAATTAATTAAAATTCAAGTTCACATAAACGCGTCCTAAAAGATTAATCAATTTCCAAATTATTAATCCTTAGACTTTATTCTAATTAAAATTGAATTTAATTAAAATAATGCGACCTACAAAAATAATTAAAATAATTATTTCATTTTAATTTCATTTAGTGGATCCCACTCAAACCAATAATTATTCCGGATAATTAATTATGAAATATTAAATTAAAACTCGCGGCCCGGCCCAAGCAAATAAAATATTAAATTAAATATCTCGTTAGCCCAAATTAATGCAAATATGCGAAGCCCAACGAAATAAACAATTTTCAACGAAAAAGTTCAATTACGTAGTTGCGCTAGGCCGGCTTGCGCCCAGCCCAATGGCTCTTGCGTGTGGCCTACGAGGCGACGAGCAAGCTCGCACATCCCGCAGCCTTCGCGCGCGCGCGTGCCCGCAGCTATCGCTGCCCCTGCGCTGCGTCGTTGTGCATCGCTGCGCTGGACGTCGCAGGGCCTTGTGCCTTGCTTCGTCGCAGCCCCCGCAAGCATTCTCCTATCCTTTTCCTCGCCCAGCGCGCACGAGGCACGCAGCACGCTTGCTGTTGCTCGTGTCGCTGCGGCTCGGCCATCGTATAGCAGCCCGCATGGCACGTCGAGCCATACGTCCACCACACATCGTGTTCGTGCCTTTGGTTCGTGCCTACGGACCAACTTAATTAAAATAAATTTAATTTCACGAACTTGCATTAATATTATTTTTCAAAAAGTTACGATTTTTATTTTCGAAAAACAACGATTTTTAACGATTTAATAAACTTTAACAACAATCCAATTTCGTAAAATTATTAAATCAAGGCTAACATTATTCAAACTTTTAAGAACGAACGAATCAACATTAAAAATTTGAACTTTTAATTAATAAAATCCGAAGCTTTAAATCGTTCATTAACATTTAAGTTTCAGATTTTTAATAATTTGGTTTAAGTGCGATTAAAATTAATCCAATAATTCGTAAAAACTCCAATAATCCAATAATTTTTAAAATTAGCCACTGACCCATGAAATTATATCCCCTTTCCCAATTAACCGAATTATTAAACCAAAATTAATTAAAATTCAATTAAGGTTTCAAATTTTACGAATTGGAGAAAGGAAAAATTAGGGTTTAGATCAAGAATATACCCAACAATATTGTGTCAAAATTTCAAGCAATTCCGAGTAGGTTATGTCGACCTTTTAATTGAATTACTATCCGACACTTTTAATTTTTAATGAAAAATTAACACAAACGCCCAAAAAACGACACTTCGAAGCCTGTTTTTGCAATTCCGTTCCCATGAGTTGATCTTAGAATTGAAAATCCTTTTCAATCAGATTAGGGTTTTAAAACTCGAAAGAACGAATATTTTTTATTTCAGACCTGATTATTACGCAATTCATCCAATAATTCGTAAAAACTCCGAAAATTCAACAAAAATTCAAAGTTTTCGACAGATGCAAAAACAATTAAATCATGCTAAAACATGCTTTGAATACATAAGGCTCTGATACCACTGTAGGGGAATAAAGTTAAACATAATAACATGTGCAGAAACAATGCCCAAAGCCAGGAAACATGTATAAAGCACTGATTAAGCAGACTTACGTTTGAAGCGTGTTTTCCACAAATTGTCAACGAACACGAACTTAGAACTCCACTTGTGGTTCCTCTACTTGGTTCACTGACACGATCAGATCCGTCTTGATTATCGTAGCTTAGACAATCGATCAAGAGTTTGTGCTTTTGGGAAGAACTCACTTTGGAGGCACAGAGAGAATTAGGGTTCTCTGTGTCTAAGGTTTGAGTAATGAATTGTATGTGTGTTGGAATAATACAATTGACCTATTGTATTAATGATGTAACCGGCCAAGACTAAAGAGCCTTGACCGGCCACATACACAAGCACACGGACCACAGCCCGCCGCCCAGCAACACACACTGCACGCCGAAGCCCACAGCGCGCGCGCGCCGAGCAGCTGGGCCATGGGCGTGCTCGCTGGTCGCTGCGTGTTGCTGCTGTTGCGTGCTGTTGCGTGCTCACGCCCAATGGGCTGGCCTTGCTCGCCTTGCTCGCCTTGGCTCGCGAGCTCGCTAGCTCGTTGGGCCTTGCACGCTTACGTGCTTGGCTCGACGGGCCGGCAACTCCGATGCCCTTCGTATTCGCGATTTAATATATTTCCGATATATTATTTATCGTTTCGTATTCGACGAATCACCGTCGTACGATACGATTTATTCGTGTCGCCCAGCTTACGAATATTCGCGATGCTATTAAATGAATTTCCGATTCATTTAATCTGGTGATCTGTTACGTGTCATTGGTGTGACCTTGTAAATTCAGTCAAGAGTAAGCTGTGAGTTTAATATCCATTAGAACTCACTGATCGGAAGCATTGCTCTAGCTAGCTGTTCCGATCACTTGATCTCACTGAATTAATTTTTCGCAATTAATCTGAACCTTGGTATTAGACTTAATGCACCTTGGGTGAAGGACATATTTCCTTCAGAATGAAATCTCATGATTGTCACGTGTTGATGCAACAATTGCTGCCGGTTGCAATTCGAGGGATATTGCCGCCACAAGTGAGGTATACCATTACAAGATTGTGTTTCTTTTTCAACACAATTTGTAGCAAGGTGATCAATCCAACAATACTGGATGATTTGCAGGCCGATGTACTTGAGACCATGTGTCGGTTTGAAAAGTATTTTCCGCCATCATTCTTTGACATGATGCCTCATTTGATTATTCATCTTGTTCGTGAAATTAAGCTTTGTGGGCCAGTTTGTATGAGGTACATGTATCCCTTTGAACGGGAAATGGGTACCTTGAAAGATAGAGTGATGAATCCGGCCAAACCTGAAGCTAGTATTGTCCAACGAACCGTCGCGGAGGAAGTTGCTGCATGGGTTTCTCAATATATGGCACGTTTGAAAGAAGTCGGAGTACCAAAGTTTAGACATGATGGGAGACTTGGGGGTCAAGGTACAATTGGCAGGAAAAGGATATCAATCGGTTCGGAAATGATGTAAGGTTGAGCTGTTTGTGGTGCAAAATCTTAGTGAAGTCCATCCATACGTGGCTGAGCACATGAACTTTCTTAGAGAGCAATATCCTTCAAAAAATGGTCCTCAACTGATAAAAGAGCATAATCGTTCGTTCCTCACATGGTTCAAGAGTCGAGTGATGGATCAATTTTCCGACACGCCTAATGAGGTATCTGACATGGTGAGATGGTTGGCATGTGGTCCTAAATGTCAAGTCATCTCTTATGAGGGGTACGACATCAATGGCTATTCTTTTTACACGAAGCGACAAGATGACAAAACGACGATGCAAAATAGTGGTGTTACGGCACTATGTTTGTCTTCGGAGTATGCTAGTGTAAAAGATAGAACACTTGTAGATAAGACGAACTCTTACTATGGAGTCATTGAAGAAATATTAGAGTTGGAATATAAGTTTTTTAAGATTCCTCTATTCCGGTGCAAGTGGGTTGATATTAGTCGCGGTGTCAAAAAGGATGAACATGGGTACCTGACACTTGTAAACTTTAGTCGAGTTGGGCATCTTGCAGATCCTTTCATATTAGCATCACAGGCAAAACAAATCTTTTACATGGTTGACCCTGCCGATCGTAGTTGGTCAGTTGTTCTGGAAGGCAAAAGAAGAATACTTGGCGTTGAGGGTGTAGATGATGAAGAAGAATATGATGAGCAGTTTGATGAGATTCCACCTTCCTCCTAGCATATCCCTCAAATAATTGACGATGTTGACATGAGTTATTAGCGCCGAGATCATGATGAAGGATTTTATGTTGAAAAAGAGAAATAGTGAGATAGGTACTATTTTGGAAACTCTTTTTTTCACCAAGTTAATTTGTAGATTAGTTAAAAGTTGGGTTCTAAAACTTCATTTTTGCCTAAATATGTACTATAACGACCCAATTAGCCTTAAATGTGGAATAATAGATTAGTACGAGTCTTAGAAAGTTATAACTATGCATATGAGACATGTAATAAGTTTGAAAACATTCATTAAGTTGTTTAGTTAAATGTTGGGTTTGAAAACGTCATTTTTGCCTAAGTATGACCTAGAACGACCCAATTAGCCTTAAATGTGGAATAATAGATTAATACGAGTCTTAGAAAGTTATAACTATGCATATGAGACATGTAATAAGTTTGAAAACATTCCTTTGGTTGTTTAGTTAAAAGGTGGGTTCGAAAACGTCATTTTTGCCTAAATATGTACTATAACTACCCAATTAGCCTTAAATGTGGAATAATAGATTAGTACGAGTCTTAGAAAGTTATAACTATGCATATGAGACATGTAATAAGTTTGAAAACATTCCTTTGGTTGTTTAGTTAAAAGTTGGGTTCAAAAACGTCATTTTTGCCTAAATATGTACTATAACGACCCAATTAGCATTAAATGTGGAATAATAGATTAGTACGAGTCTTAGAAAGTTATAACTATGCATATGAGGCATGTAATAAGTTTAAAAACATTCCTTAAGTTGTTTAGTTAAAAGTTTGGTTCGAAAACGTCATTTTTGCCTAAGTATGTACTATAATGACCCAATTAGCCTTAAATGTGGAATAAAAGATTAGTACGAGTCTTAGAAAGTTATAACTATGCATATGAGACATGTAATAAGTTTGAAAACATTCCTTTTGTTGTTTAGTTAAAAGTTGGGTTCGAAAACGTCATTTTTGCCTAAATATGTACTATAACGACCCAAGTAGCCTTAAATGTGGAATAATAGATTAATACGAGTCTTAGAAAGTTATAACTATACATATGAGACATGTAATAAGTTTGAAAACATTCCTTAAGTTGTTTAGTTAAAAGTTGGTTTCGAAAACAGCTTTTTGCCTAAGTATGACCTAGAACGACCCAATTAGCCTTAAATGTGGAATAATAGATTAGTACGAGTCTTAGAAAGTTATAACTATGCATATGAGACATGTAATCAGTTTGAAAACATTCCTTTGGTTGTTTAGTTAAAAGTTGGGTTCGAAAACGTCATTTTTGCCTAAATATGCACTATAACGACCCAATTAGCCTTAAATGTGGAATAATAGATTAGTACAAGTCTTAGAAAGTTATAACTATGCATATGAGACACGTAATAAGTTTGAAAACATTCCTTAAGGTGTTTAGTTAAAAGTTGGGTTTGAAAACGTCATTTTTGCTTTCTAAGACTCTTTGATTTTGCAATTAAACATAAACTTCTGCTCCCTTTAATTTTGCAGATAGGAAAAATTAGAGTTGTGATGCTTGGGTAGAAGAAAAAAGAGAGGAAACAATCTAAGATAGTCAAATCCGTCATAGTACAGGTAATTTGAGCTTGTTTTGGTGTACCGTAAGGGAAATGGGGTGTGAAAATCTGCAAGGAACTGATCAGAATTGTGCACTGATCTGCACAGAGATCTGCACAGAACTGATCTGAGCTGTGCAGATCAGTGCACAGAACTGATCAGAACAGACCAGTTCTATGCACTGATCTGCACAGCTCAGATCAGAACTGTGCAGATCTGTGCTTAAAACTGGTCAGTTCTGATCAGTTCTGTGCATTGATCTACACAGAACTGATCTGAGCTGTGCATATCAGAACTGTGCAGATTAGTGCACAGAACTGCTCAGTTCTGATCAGTTCTGTGCATTGATCTGCACAGTTCTGATCTGAGCTGTGCAGATCTGTGCACAGAACTGATTAGAACTGACCAGTTCTGTGCACTGATCTGCACAGCTCAGATCAGAACTGTGCAGCTCAGTGCACAGAACTGGTCAGTTCTGATCAGTTCTGTGCACTGATCTACACAGCTCAGATCAGTTCTGTGCAGATCAGTGCACAGTTCTGATCAGAACTGACCAGTTCTGTGCACTGATCTGCACAGCTCTGATCTGAGATGTGCAGATCAGTGCACAGAACTGATCAGTTCTGATCAGAACTTTGCACTGACTTGCACTGCTCAGATCAGTTCTGTGCAGATCAGTGGACAGAACTGGTCAGAATTCAGAACTGATCAGTTCTTTAATTTTTTTTTAAAATCCTGCTTTTGAAAGTAATTAATTTTGATGATTTTCCAAACTGTAGTAGCATCAGGCATGGATGAAGATCAACACGCAAATTCAGGGCCATCTAACGAATCACCGAATCAAGTGCCCCAAAAGAAAAAAAGGAAGCCAAGAGGCCCTACAAAAGGGCTAAAATCCATGTCCAGGGTTCCCAGAATAATTGAACGGGATCACTTGGACCGACCCACAGGGAAATGGGCAACGGATTACAAGAATCACATTGGCGAGATAAGTCGCGCAAAGGTTTCAATATTGATCAGAACCTGGGAAGATGTTTCACAAGGAATAAAAGACACTTTGTGGGAAAGATGTCAAGGTAACCGGTTTTATTTTGGAAATTCAGTTGTACATGTCTACGTGTCTTTTTCATGTGCTAAAAGACTTTCTTGTTCCTTTTCTTTTTCTTTCATTTAGAGGGAATTTCATATCACAAATGAAACTAAGAAAGAAGTTGTCTTAAGGAGTTGTGATAAGCGTTGGAGGGAATTCAAATCAAGATTGACGACTGGTTGGATCTAGGGTACACGAAAAAGGCCAAAAGATGAAAAGATGCCTTATGATTTGTATAGTTATATAACTGAGGATATATGGAAGGAATTTGTGAAGATACGTACCTCCGAAGAAGCTCAGGTATAAAAAATTATTCTTAATTAAAGTCTTGGTATAATCTAAGTTTTATTTTGTTGTAATAATTTCTTTTACCCCCCTAAAATTAGGAAATAAGTGAGAAAGCAAGACAGAGTCAATCTTTCAACAAATATCCTCATCATATGGGACAGAAATCATATGCTGAAATGCCAAGTGAATGGCGTAGAAAAGGGTACATTCCCTCGGTTTCTTCGTCATCTGGTGGTTCCTCTACGTCTACAATTGCTTCAAGTTTGCCGAGTAGGACATATTTATGGCTTCTTGCAAGATCGGTAACAGATGAGAAAGGAGATCCTTACTTGGCGGATGAGGGCACACAAAAGGTCAAAGAATCCATTGTAAGTTCATTTAACGATACACAATTTTGCGTAATGTTGTGATTCCTCTAATTTCATTTATGTTCTTAAATAAGAAACCAAGTGTTGAACTTTTCTCAAAACCATTTGATTTCATGTAGGATGAATGGAAAAGGAAACAAGATGAAGGGGAATTTGTTCCTAAAAGGCTTGATGATGTCTTATCTCGTGCACTTGGTAAGACTCAACAAAGGAGACCAATAACATTTGGTGGTGGAGTAGGCATCAAAGCTGTGTGGGGGACCGGAGAGCGGCGTAGCTCTCGACGGTATGGAGATTTGGAGATGGAGGAAATGGAAGCAAAAGTGACCAAAAGGGTTAAAGATGAGACAATACAAGAGATGAACTCCAAGATGGATTCCATGGTTATGGAGAAATTTATCACATTTGCTAAAGAACTTGGTGTCCAAATACCAAGCTAGATGAGGATAGATGCAAATGTTCATAGTAGTTGTCGTTCTGGGGGTTTAGATCCATTTGCCAACATTACGGTATGATAATTTGTGTCTTTCAAGTAATTTGTTTCTAGTTAATTCTATTGAACTTTTCTAACATGTTACATTGTATTTGCGCTATTGTTCAAAATAAATAATAAGGAATATGACCCGTGCCATCTATACCTGAACATAGGCTCCGAGAAAGTCTTTGTTGCCTATGGTACCATATGTCCAGAGTTGATCCTTGATCACCACAACAACGTCAATCCCGATAACGTGAAAGTGAGTGTTGATGATTTTGAGCCCGCGTATAAAGAAGCTCCCGTCCCCGTGCCTTCTCACTATATTAAGAAACTTGCTTAAGCTCATGGTACCTTCACTCAGTGGCCAAAGCATTTGGTGTCGCTTATGAATGTGGAGGTAACTAACATATGCATGATAATTTGAAGTAGAACTATTATACCATGTATGTTCACTAATATGTATATGGTTATTTGAAAATCATACCTCAGGTAAACAAGCCTACAAGTAAAAAGCCTAAAGGGAAAGGGAACAAAGGGAAAGAGATAGTGCTTGGGGGAAGTGGATACGAAACAAAAGCGTCCAACACTAAATCAAAATCATATTTCCTTGAAAATTATAAATTACAAAATTTGAGTGGTAAGTGCAATCTGATGAAAACTATGATCTCTCAATTAAAAGAAGGGGAGAACATTAAGGTGCAAGGCACTTAAAGGACATTCAATATGGAAAAGGACTTTGAAATTAATGTCACCGTTGAAGACACTGATCAACTTCTCTCGGGAGCATGGCTCAATATATCGATAATACAGGTTTTAATTATGTGAGTTACCTAAATTAATATTTTTCCCCTAAATTTGATTTTTATGATTGTCTTAACATTCTTACACTATATATTATAGGGCTTTGAGTGAGTTGTGTTATCACGATGGTTATCACACCAATAATATTGGATTCCTGTGCCCGGAGATGATATCGGCCACCATGTTAAAGACCGATGCAGATCGAATTCTATCGTACATGACGAGTTCCATGAGTGCACTTAGTTCTAAGACATTTATCTTATGTGCATACTACGAAAAGTATGAAAATTAATTTGAACTTCGTTTTTAATTGATTGTTATAAATTTAACTTTTTTTTCTAACTATATATGTTTATTGTTTGTATGTAGGAGTCACTGGTTGCTTTTAGTTCTTTGCTTGCCTAAACGTGAGGTCTACATATTTGATTCTCAACAGAAGAAGAGAAATTTGATGATTAAGGAGCCACTAAACAAGTAAGTAAAGTATGCATATGAAAATGCCATTTTTGCCCAAATATGACCTAGAACGTGAAATAATAGATTGTAAAGAGCCTTAGAAATTTTTAAATATGCATATTAAATGTGTAATAAGTTTGAAAACATTCCTTAGGTTCTTTAGTTCAAAGTTGGGTTTGAAAACGCCATTTTTGCCCAAATATGACCTAGAACGACCCAATTATCCTTAAATGTGAAATAATAGATTGTAAAGAGCCTTAGAAAGTTATAAATATGCATATTATACGTGTAATAAGTTTGAAAACATTGTTTAGGTTCTTAGTTCAAAGTTGGGTTCGAAAACGCCATTTTTGCCCAAATATGACCTAGAACAACCCAATTAGCCTTAAATGTGAAATAATAGATTGTAAAGAGCCTTAGAAAGTTGTAAATATGCATATTAAATGTGGAATAAGTTTGAAAACATTCATTAGGTTCTTTAGTTCAAAGTTGGGTTCGAAAACGCCATTTTTGCCCAAATATGACCTAGAACGACCCAATTAGCCTTTAATGTGAAATAATAGATTGTAAAGAGCCTTAGAAAGTTATAAATATGCATATTAAACGTGTAATAAGTTTGAAAACATTGTTTAGGTTCTTTAGTTAAAAGTTGGATTCGAAAACGTCATTTTTGCCCAAATATGACCTAGAACGACCCAATTAGCCTTAAATGTGAAATAATAGATTGTAAAGAGCCTTAGAAATTTGTAAATATGCATATTAAATGTGTAATAAGTTTGAAAATATTCCTTAGGTTCTTTAGTTCAAAGTTGGGTTCGAAAACGCCATTTTTGCCCAAATATGACCTAGAACGACCCAATTAGCCTTAAATGTGAAATAATAGATTGTAAAGAGCCTTAGAAAGTTATAAATATGCATATTAAACGTGTAATAAGTTTGAAAACATTGTTTAGGTTCTTTAGGGATTGTTCGGTGTTATTGCCTGTTTAGAGTTTTTAGTTTTCAAAAAACTGGAAACTGATTTCAGCTTTGATTTTCTTTTTTTCCAAAACTGATAAAAAATAGATTCTTTTTCTTTTGAAGGAAATACTTTGTCATCTCTTTCACTTCCTCAGTTCCTCCGTTCATTTGTTTCTCTCATCAAATTAGTACTCATGGCTCTATATCATATCAAATCAATTTTAATTCCATAATTTTCTCTTGTTTATCATCATTGTACCAAAAAAGTCAGCACATTTTGTCGCCCCTGTTAACCGTCCAAAAAACATAAATAATAGGCATGTCATCTAGCCGCCCAACCACCATTGTCGTCGACCAACCGCTGCCATTGTTAACCTTCTACCTTCCTTTGTTGGTTTAAATTTTATAAAATAAATTACAAATTTAGTACTCATAAATATGAATTACTCCATAATTAACAACAATATGAAGAGAGATGTGATGGGTGAGAAAAAGGGTGGAGGATGAAGTTGATGCAGTGGTTTGCAGGTGCTCCCTCCTCATCTCCTCCTCGTCAGACCCTTTCAACTGAAAAATAAGGCTATCAGATCTCGACCCATCTCAGGTACCACTGTACGTATCGTCTCCTCGTCGGCGTCGCCTCCTCACAACTTCCGGTGTATATTTGTCTAGATATGCTATTGAAATGGTTAGTTATGGAGTATGATAGAAAAGGGTAGATCTATGTCGCATGAATTGAATTTGGGTAATGGAGTTTGGGATTGAAATTTTGGAGAGAGTGTGCGAGAAGGATAAAGTGACAGAGAGTCAAAGACCCGTGTTTTAAAAAACTAATTTTCTA
Organism: Spinacia oleracea; assembly: GCF_020520425.1. Taxonomy (NCBI): domain Eukaryota; kingdom Viridiplantae; phylum Streptophyta; class Magnoliopsida; order Caryophyllales; family Amaranthaceae; genus Spinacia; species Spinacia oleracea. Next base: position 119,289,426 of record NC_079490.1, read on the forward strand.
AAACCACTTTTACTAGTTTTCACTTTTCCGCTTTTGTTTCGCTAAATCTACCTAGAAACTAATTTTTTAAACCATTTCACCGAGCGATTTTGTTTAGTTTTTTATGGAAAAAAAAACGAAAAACATGAAACTGCAACAACGCCGAACGGCCCCTTAGTTAAAAGTTGGGTTCAAAAACGTCATTTTTGCCCAAATATGACCTAGAACGACCCAATTAGCCTTAAATGTGAAATAATAGATTTTAAAAAGCCTTAGAAAGTTATAAATATGCATATTAAACGTGTAATAAGTTTGAAAACATTGTTTAGGTTCTTTAGTTCAAAGTTGGGTTCGAAAACGACATTTTTGCCCAAATATGACCTAGAACGACCCAATTAGCCTTAAATGTGAAATAATAAAAGAGCCTTAGGAAGTTGTAAATATGAATATTAAATGTGTAATAAGTTTGAAAACATTCCTTAGGTTTTTTAGTTCAAAGTTGGGTTCGAAAACCCCATTTTTCCCCAAATATGACTTAGAACGACCCAATTAGCCTTAAATGTGAAATAATAGATTGTAAAGAGCCTTAGAAAGTTATAAATATGCATATTAAACGTGTAATAAGTTTGAAAATATTGTTTAGATTCTTTAGTTCAAAGTTGGGTTCGAAAACCCCATTTTTGCCCATATATGACCTAAAACGACCCAATTAGCCTTAAATGTGAAATAATAGAGTGTAAAGAGCCTTAGAAAGTTATAAATATGCATATTAAACATGTAATAAGTTTGAAAACATTGTTTAGGTTCTTTAGTTCAAAGTTGGGTTCGAAAACGCCATTTTTGCCCAAATATGACCTAGAACGACCCAATTAGCCTTAAATGTGAAATAATAGATTGTAAAGAGTCTTAGAAAGTTGTAAATATGCATATTAAATGTGTAATAAGTTTGAAAACATTCCTTAGGTTCTTTATTTCAAAGTTGGGTTCGAAAACGCCATTTTTGCTCAAATATGACCTAGAACGACCCAATTAGCCTTAAATGTGAAATAATAGATTGTAAAGAGCCTTAGAAAGTTATAAATATGCATATTAAACGTGTAATAAGTTTGAAAACATTCCTTAGGTTATTTAGTTCAAAGTTGGGTTCGAAAACGTCATTTTTGCCCAAATATTACCCAAGGAAGCAAGTAAAGTAGTGATTTATAATGGCACTTACATGTAAAATATTCTTTGCATTTACATGTGTAAACAAAGTATATATAATTGCATATTTTATCGAATGAGTAGTGCTTTTCGGAGTTACAAGAGACTAAGTGGACAATCTAAGGGAACTAAATTAACATGGATTCCAGCACAGGTATAATTAGTTTATTATTTACCTAAAATTCAAGTTTTTCAAAATTATAACATACAATTTGATAGAAATTTTACTTGTGTTATTTATTTTAATGCATGTAGTGTGCTCAACAACCGGGATCACTAGGTTGTGGCTACTACGTCATGCGTTTTATGTACGACATAATAATGAATCATGGTAATAGTCAAGATCTTACTACGGTCTGTTCGCATAAACTACGTACTTTATATAATAAATTGAAGTACACAAAACTATTATATTGATCGTCGTTGATAAATTGAATTATTTACACTTTTTTAGGATTTTTCAAGAACATTGCCTTATTCACCAGAGGAGATTAATGAGGTGAAAGATTTTTGGGCAGATTACTTTGTGAACAATGTCGAATTTTAGCTTAATTTGTACTATGAACTCGATCTCTAGCTAGCTACCTTTGTTGTAATAATTTTATGTTTGTAATTGTAACATGTTGGTTGATCTATGACGAATTTAATTGCCTTTTATTGGGAACGTTACGTTGTAAAATTTTGTGACAGGTATTATTTATAAATGTATTCCCGGTATTGGGAAGCGTCTAATTTCAAAGACGATCATGTCGGAATTTCCAACTAAAATATTAAAAAAAAAAAATTAAAAAAAAACAAAAAATAAGTGATTTGCGTCGCACGTTATCTTAATGTGCGACGCAAAAGATTTATTTTTCTGGCGCCAAAAATGTCATTTGCCTCGCACATTACCTTAATCTGCGACGCAAATGACTTAGTTTTTTGGCGCTCAAATAGTTATTTGCGTCGCACATTAAGCTAATGTGCGAGGCAAATGACTTTTCAACATGGTGCCTGAAAAGTCACTTGCGTCGCACATTTGCTTAATGTGCGACGCAAATGAGGGTCATTTGCGTCGAGAGCTTTTGCTATGCACAATGTGCGACGCAAATGCACTTAAATGTGCGATGCAAATGATTCTTTTCCCACTAGTGCATTTATCTGACAATGGTAAAGTATAGTAGCCAAACATACATGCATTATAATATTCACTTGATTTACCAACAAGACGAATAAAGCTCAAAGTTGGTTAAACAATCGAGCAATGACAAACTATGTGCACTTTTAAGATAATATTCCATCAAATGGTCATCTTAGCACAACTACATTATACTTACCTTATCCAATACTACTCATAAGTCAACCAAAACTAAACTCATGAGTTAGGGGGATGCTGAGAATATGTATTGGAGAGTAAGAAATTAATATTTCTTTTCAATATGAAATCAAGTTTCATGTTTAAACCATGAACATATGTCAAACAATGCAAGATGCATATACTCATATTACTTATCTTTCGATGTATCACACTATCGAATTTGCAAGTCAACTTCATAACAACAAAATGAACAAAGACTAATGTCAAAATTCCCTTTTTGTGATAGAGCATCTCACCTAACCAAGGTTCATCCGCTCGGATATATTCAGCAAACTCTTGCCCAGATCCTCGGATTTGAAGACCTTGGATAAACAAGCAAGTTATGGAGCGATCTCCGGGTCACCATAACTTGGAGCAAGTCTTGGAAAATTCTGTTCGCAACAAAAGTCACTCGAATCAAGTTATAAAGAGTTCGGCTCAGATCCACGGATCGCCGAGGTTATAACTAAGAGTTAGACTAGCGGTTTCTTGCCCAGGTTCCCGAACCACAAGAAACCAGAAGAACAGAAACAAGACGAGTCTCTTAGAAAATCTACTGCTTTGAAGAACTCAAAACCAAAACGAGTCTCTTAGCAAATCCACTGCTTTGAAGAACTCAAAAGCAAAACGAGTCTCTTAGCAAATCTACTGCTTTGAAGAACTCAAAGACAAGACGAGTCTCTTAGAAAATCTACTGCTTTGAAGAACTCAAAGACAAGACGAGTCTCTTAGCAAATCTACTGCTTTGTAAAAATCAAAGACAAGACGAGTCTCTTAGCAAATCTACGGATTTGAAGAACTCAAAAACAAGACGAGTCTCTTAGCAAATCCAAGGATTTGAAGAACTCAAAGTAACAGAACCGCATAGAAAATCCACGGATTTGAAGAGATCGAGCCGAGATTACAACTCGAATCGATGTTACAATCCGAGCCGAGGTTAAAAAACCGCTCCGAGATTACAATTCAAACCGATGTTACAATCCGAGCCGAAATTAAAAGCACGTTCTTAAACAGATCTCCGGATTTGAAGAACGAGGTTAAAAACCGAGCCGAAGGTAAAACCTGAGCCAAAGGTTAAAAACCAGGCCGAAGGTAAAAAACCGAGCCGAAGGTAAAAATTCGGTGATCAAAATCAAAACCGAACCCATTTTTCAAATATAATTGGGTCTGGGGGGCATTTTTGGGGTGTTAAAATGGGCTCACCATTTTAACCCAAAAGCCAATAAAACTCACTCAAGCCCAAGATCACTTACAAGGCCTTAAAGGCCCAACAAGGCACTATATATACCCCTCAAAGGGCATGGTAAAATAGGTCATTCTCTAACCCTAGAGAAGCCACCGTACACTCTCTCTTCCCAAAACACTCTCATTTTATACATGAATTGTACTGACTTGAGTGTTAGAGCCTCCGCTCGGGGACCCCCCCTTGGCCCGGAGTTCATCTTACAGGCATCGTACGTGACCGAAACTCAAGATATCAAGGACGCTCCTACCATCGTTTCAACCCCTGAACAAAACGTATTTCGTGGTTTTATCGGTCTTCATTCAATTTAAGGTTAGATTATGTTCACCTTCATTCCACTTATTTCAGTATAAGTAAGGATAAGTTTAGAAAAACAAAGGTTATCCAAGTACAATTTATAACTTAAATAAGTTCTAATATGAAATTCAACATGATTGTCATGGTGTGACTGTTTTAAAGGTCATGATTCAATCTATTTCACTTTTTAAAAACTTTGGATTTAATCGCATATTTGAACTCCAACCAATTGAGTCCACGTCCAATCTAAAAATAAAATACACTTAGAGATATCCGAGTCCAATCCAACATTTTTTAAAGTGATCTAACTGGATTAAATTAAACTTTGGACATTTTCTAGTCCATTTACAACCCTGGTTGTGAATGCATGAAGGACAAATTAAAGGGTGTCTTTTTTTACCAACTTAGTTGTCATCAAATGTATGAAAACAAACGGAAACGCTTCCAACAATCAATATCGAACCAAATCCCTTAAAACACCAAAATAACTAGAGTTGATTGTTTCAAAGACAAATGTATAGATTATCATAGTAAAAGGTTCCATTCCCACAACATTTGTGGAAAGGTGACAAAAGAACAAAATATAAATTAGATTATACCATTACAATCAGCTTCACAAAATGGCCAGAACTTCTGCCAGACTCTGTTAGGTACTAACACAGTTTCTAGTTAGACTAACTTTCTCGATACTGCCTAGTTGGGCAATGTTTGTATTGCAGAAGAGGGTCCTATTATGATTAGATCCACTTATACTACGCATCTGACACAGGTTGAGACCCGACTAAACCTTCATCTTGTTTTGTCCTCGTCTTCAAATTTTCTTTTGCCTGGTCATCTTCCTCGTTTTCTTTGTTATCATCATTTCCCTCTACAGACCTGAAGTAACACAACCCCCCAAATACAACATTAGCTCTAGGACGACAGTGCAACAATTTAACAGATAGCTTATGATACGGTGCTAGTAATACATGCATTTCTGTCAAGGGAAGCTGATTGTCAAGTTGTAAACAGATAGCACATGATCAGGTGCAACAATTTAACAGATAGCATATGATCAGGTGCTAGTAATACAGGCATTTCTGTCAAGGGAAGCTGATTGTCAAGTTGTAAATAACCCAAGATAAGCTTGAACCTTATTACATGATGGTTAGCCAGTCAACTTAAGGAGGTTCACTGAAAGCTGTCAATTCTTTAAAGAAATGGAAATAGAAACTAAAGGCTTGTTATGTACCAACAGTGCAGTATATTTTTCAGATGTCCAAAAATCAAGTCCAAGTACTTGGGATAAAGCTAAAGTTACTTCTTCAATCCCCTTAAATGAAAGATGAACCAAAGAAAAGGACTTAAGTACATGATATGCAAACTTTTAAGATGCTTTCCGCATACAGCCATACCCCATCCCATCAGAGACTAAATAATTTATTTTCTTTGAAAGTTTTGTTGTTTATTTAATCACTAAATGCATTGATTGTCCCAGAGTTTCTTTTCATAGAATAAGAGCTCAGACTTACTTGAGATAAGAGCAAGTGATCAACTGAAGTCATAATTACATGAATACAACAGAAGAAGGATACCGATAGATGCAATAAAATCCTCGCTTGTTTGTAGTTCCACCATCACAGCCAGTGGAATATGCTACATAGACCCACTTGTTACGTAATGGTCGTTCTGTAACTTGTTTTGGATTTTTCATTCCGTGAAATCTTGTTACGTTACTGTAGGCACGGAAAAATTGTTAATGTGCCACGTTGGATGTTATTCGGGTCAAAAGTCAAAATATTGACTCGGTAATTATTTGACGGTCAATGAAATTATTAATTTGGTTATACAAATTAATTTCTGCATATTTTGGTTATTTTAAACCAATTCATTTACGGTTAAAATCCAATAAAATGGATCAAGAGTATTTAATGGGCCATGACTACCAAGTCCAGTTAAAGAAAGCCTAGTGTGCATAAAAACCCTAAAATCCCCTTTACTCTATAAATAGAGTACCTTACCTCATTTTAGAGGGAGGGGAGAAAACAGACGGCAAAACCTAAACTCTCAAATACTCTCTCTGCCATTCAAGTCACATTCTCTCCCTAGAAGAAGAACAAAAAACGTTCCAGAAGGCGTGTAGTTCCATTCTAGAAGATCGACCTTGGAAAAGATCAAGCCCGGAGGCCCTTATTCAAGAAGATCAAATACGTTCCTGGACGTAGAAGAAGAGCAACAAGAATACAAAATTGACGTGTCGTTCCATTCTACATCAACACCCTTCAAGTCTGGAGGCTCTTATTCAAGAAGATCATATTGGTTCGTGGTTCGTGAACAACATCAAATCTCTCATGTAGATCGAAGAACAACAAGCATACAAAAGTGACGTGTCGTTCAATTCGACATCAACATCCTTGAACGAGATCAAGCCGAAGGCCCTCATTCAAGTACAAATCAAAACCAGTCCGTGAACCAAATCAAACAAGTCCGTGAGTCAAGTCAAATTTGAAGTGGAGATCGAATTAGAGGAACAAACATTGGAGATTGTACCCAAATACATCAAAAATCAATAAAAGTTATTTTGTTCACATTATTTTGAGTTTATTATTTTGCAGACTCTGAAATTTGTGTTTACAAATTTGGCACGCTCGGTGGGACGATTTCTACCTCTCATCTCTTTCTCCGCAAATCAAAATACCGAAGAAACTTCAAGGTGCAAATCGAAGAATGATTAAGCAAGCTAATCCAACCATAACGGCAGTGATGAAATCCATGTTCGCTAATCAAATCTTCAATCTAAGAGGAGCCTACAAAAGCAACGAGTCATTTTCTTCTACATCAATCCAAGGTTCGTTACAAGAGCCAAGAAATGGAGCGGGCCAAAGTTCATTCCAAGAGCCAAGCAATGGAGGCATAGACGTCGTCATTGTAAATGTCATGGCGATTGAAGCAAACACCATTGAGGAAGAATTGGCGAACATGAAGAAACTCCTTGAAAAACTTGTCAAGAACAACGAAGAAAAGGGAGCCCAAATCAAACGGCAAGAAGAAAAAATTGCCAATTTGACCAAGAAGCTTGAAAAACGTCCAATTGGTGAATCATACAAAAATGCTGAAACCGAAAGTGAAGGCAAAAGCGATGAATCTAAGTCAACTGCGAAGTCCAAGACAAGAAGGAGAAGAACGTGCCATGGTGATTCGTTCTGCTTCCGTCAAATTCAAGATATGATAGCCAAGACTATCAAACACCAATGTGGCGTAGATCCAAACGAAAGTGGCTGTTACATAAAGCCGTACACAAAAAGGATTGATGACTTGGAGATGCCTAACGCTTATCAACCTCCAAAATTCTTGCAGTTTGGTGGAAAAGGCAATCCGAAACATGTCGCGCATTTTATTGAAACGTGTAACAACGCAGGCACCGAAGGAGACTTGCTCGTGAAGCAGTTTGTTCGATCGTTAAAAGATGTTGCCTTTGATTGGTACGCCGACGAATTAGAAGCTGGATCGATTGATAGTTGGGACCAGATGGAAGAATTGTTCCTTAATCGCTTCATAAGCACTTGTTGTCTTGTCAGCATGATGGAGTTTACACAAACAAACCAGTTGGAGGATGAATCAATCGTGGAATACATCGATCGCTGGAGGACACTAAGTCTTCAATGCAAGGATCATTTGCACGAAACTTCTGCAATCAACATGTGCATCCAAGGCATGCATTGGGACTTGGTCTACATCTTGCAAGGAATCAAGCCTAAAATTTTTTAGGATTTGGTAACTCAAGCTCATGAAATGGAAAACTCGATAGCCAACCATGGTGAAAATTCAAATTAGTCGGCCTTTTGTTGAGACTTCGACGATTTGGATCCACAAGTCTGCAAGAAGTTTCAACAATGATCCTGAGGGCAAAGGTGAAAAAAAAATCGTCCTCAAAACTCCTAAGCAAGAGCCTAAACTGCATAACAAAAAAAAAGTTTGGAACTACGTTTGGCTTGGTCTAACAAAAAAAAAAGTGAAAAAAATCACTTATTTTGATACGTAGCCATCTTGGATAATGAAAAAGTTCAAGCTAGGGCAGCCACATCAAAAGAGAAAAAAATGATTTGGAGTATAATTTAAATTTTGAAATTGTATTCCATAAAAAAATAAAAAAAAAGTAAAAGAGTACATATGTTTTGAAAAACACAAAATGTTTTTAAAATGAAGTACGACAACAGGGGCATGAGTAACCAACAAATAAATTGTTTTACTTTGTCTTCCAAAATTAATTTTGTCAAATGATGACCCGACTTTACTTAAAGTTTGGAGAAAGCTCAAAAGCACCAAACACCTCGGGCCAGAGATCTGGAGAAAGCTTTCAAGCACCAGGGGTTCGCGAAAACTACATGGAAATCTGGGGAAAGCTTCCAAGCACTAGAAATGTTCAAAAGAGATAATTGAAGGATGGAGAAAGCCGCCAAGCACCATCACAAAATTACCAAAACTTCTCCAAATTTTCTTAAAGAGCGGACAAAAGTCGCCAAGCACCATGCAGGCCGGCCAAAATGTTGAATGTGAAGATTGGAGAAATCTATATGCACCAACCTTCAGCCAAAATTCTTCAACACCGGGATCAACTTAACATTTCAAACATCAAGATTTTCAAGCACCAAATCGATCATCGTTATCTAGCACCAACCATGGCTAGGAGGATGTCACATCAATGAACTTTGAAGCGCGTCTGGAAGGAACAATCCTCATCGCAGGGACAGTGACGTGGGGCGAGAAGGACAGATTTAGGTGTTTTGCCGCCAAATACATTGATATCATTTAACTCCTTGTACTAGCTTTTCGGGCTCGAAAACTCTGTACGAATATTGATTTTTGTAAAAGGACCAGTCATAGGAGGAAGTGAACGAAAGTTTCTTCCATCGACCGCATTGCCATCAGTGACAATGCCTCCAGGAGTATAGTGATACTTAAAATTAACATTGGTGATTTTATTCCTACAAAATAAAGAAAATATTTCAAGTTAGTGTATGCCGAACAACGTAAAATCTGGGGGCATCTTATTTGGTACTATAGCATAAAGAATGCTTTCATATCGAATAAAATCCATTGAGTTTGTCCATGAAATACGAGGTGCGTGAACGGACCTTGATTATCAGGGGTGCCTAAATTTGTACGAAGTGTCAATTTATTGAAATTTCGGATCATGTTCGTCAAAATTCCAAATTATGGCATCAATTATAAGCGAGATTAATCGCATACAAGTAGGTATTCCTCAGTATCATGCTTAAAAGGAAAAAAAAGGGTTAAAGTTATAAAAAAAATCCAATAGATAAAGGGGGTGTGTTTCAACTTTGGGCCCACCATTTGAGCATTCTTGGTTTGTTGTTTAAAAGCCAAAAAAAAAAAAAAAAAAAAAAAAAGAGAAAAAAAGAATTACACCTAGAAACGCACGTGATTTAGGAAGAGAAGAAAACAAAAGAGTATTGGAGGGCCGCCATTATCATCAGCCATATTAAATTGTTTTTTTTTATATAAAAAAAATAAAAGAGAAAATTAGAATAAAAATAAAGCAGAAGCAAGAATCTCTCAGTTTCTCAAGCAAAGAGGAGGCGAGTAAACTTACCCGGATGAAACGACTGTGAGCTCCTCGACAAAGGGCGCAAACTGTTCAAGGTAGTTGCATCTCGTCTTCTTCAAGGTAGCGATGCTCTACTCGATAGCTTCACGGTATTAAGTAGCAGACAGAGCTCCTCCTTCTCGGTACTTCTCAAGGAAAAAAGTTACATGACAGAACTTCTCCTTCTTGTACTTCTATGGTCTCAATTTTGGTCTGTTGAACAACGAGGACAGGCGACGGACTGTAGCGGTGGCTCGAAAAATCTTTGATCAAACTGACAACTCCTATCTTTGGTGATTAAATAATTAGCAAGTCAAGGACGGAGCTTGTTCTTATGATCTTGTCGGTCTTCTCCGGTCTTCAATTGTTGTACGTTCGAACAAGGACAATGGGAACCGTAAGAGTGATTGCAATGGGCTACAACATCGTCAAGGTCGGATCCTTCTCCGGTCGGTTTCCAAGACGACATAGTGGTTGAACGAAGCTTCATCTCCGTAGATTGGTCATAACCTGCAAGAAAAACAAACAAAAAATAATAACAAGACCTCCTCCATGGCTCCTCCTTCATGGCATTGGTGGGAATGACATCTCCTCCTTGATGGTGTCTAGAAGTGAAAAGACCGCGCATGGCTCCAAGGTAGCAAGAACGCCGACCCCTCCCTTCATGGCGTAAACTCATCATCTCCATCTCTGTAGCGTTAACGTAGGTGGCTTTGCAGCTCCTTCACCTCCTTGGCTCCTTCACGACGTCAAGATGGCAAGCACAAAAGTTAAGTAGCTCCAAGGTATCGAGAATGGAAGGTTGCGTCTTCGAGAATCGAGATGGCTCCTACCATATTGTTGATGTCGAGTTTTGGCCGGGTTGTAGATGAATTCTATCAGACTCTTTGGCTTCGTCTTCGTCTTCGTCTTCGTCAATTTGAAAGAAAATAACATCGCAAGGGTGTATATTTATACAAAAGGTCTTGCGCGCACAAGGTGTACAATAAATTTATTGTACACCAACATAACTTTTACCCATTTTTTTATAACTTTAACCTAATTTTGATTAATTTTTATATTAGTAAAAAAAGTTGATAGATAAATATTTTAAAGGGTAAAATGATTAATTTTATACATTATTATTGATTTTGAAGAAATAAGTTTTACTAAAATGAAAAAAATTATCACTAAAAAATAGATAACTTTTACCTATATAAGCTTAACTTTTAAACATTTTGGGTTAACTTTTATTACGGTGTACAATAAATATTGTACACCCTTTGTAAATAAGAATGTGTGATATCTATATCCATTAAGATATGGACTATATGAGTTTTAGTTCTTATCTTTCCTTTACAAAACACAATACAAGATAAGATCAGTTTGGTGGGTTTGACAAACTCTTAGTCTAAGTGGCTAAGTTCATCTCCAGCAAGGATATTAAAAAAAAACAAAAAAAAAAAAATATAAAAAAAAAAAAGAGAGAAAGAGTCCATCCAACCTACATATTCGTGAAATTCAATCCTTGCCGATCAAATAAAAAAAAGAGGAAATAAGGCCCAACTTGCAAAGTATGGAGTAGCCCACTGTATTATTTATGTGGCTTATTACAGAAATAGCCCGTTTTGGTATGCTAAAAGTTGGCATGAGCTTTAGCTGCGTAGAAAAAGTTCGAGACTTAATCACGAGCAAACACACAAAATTGTGTACGTGATACAGTCTCGAGAGGGCAATTTGTAGGCACGGAAAAATTGTTAATGTGCCACGTTGGATGTTATTCGGGTCAAAAGTCAAAATATTGACTCGGTAATTATTTGACGGTCAATGAAATTATTAATTTGGTTATACAAATTAATTTCTGCATATTTTGGTTATTTTAAACCAATTCATTTACGGTTAAAATCCAATAAAATGGATCAAGAGTATTTAATGGACCATGACTACCAAGTCCAGTTAAAAAAAGCCCAATGTGCATCAAAACCCTAAAATCCCCTTTACTCTATAAATGTAGTACCTTACCCCATTTTAGAGGGAGGGGAGAAAACAGACGGCAAAACCTAAACTCTCAAATACTCTCTCTGCCATTCAAGTCACATTCTCTCCCTAGAAGAAGAACAACAAACGTTCCAGATGGCGTGCAGTTCCATTCTAGAAGATCGACCTTGGAAAAGATCAAGGCCGGAGGCCCTTATTCAAGAAGATCAAATACGTTCCTGGACGTAGAAGAAGAGCAACAAGCATACAAAATTGACGTGTCGTCCCATTCTACATCAACACCCTTGAACGAGATCAAGTCTGGAGGCTCTTATTCAAGAAGATCATATTGGTTCGTGGTTCGTGAACAACATCAAATCTCTCATGTAGATCGAAGAACAACAAGCATATAAAAGTGACGTGTCGTTCCATTCTACATAAACATCCTTGAACGAGATCAAGCCGAAGGCCCTCATTCAAGTACAAATCAAAACCAGTCCGTGAACCAAATCAAACAAGTCCGTGAGTCAAGTCAAATTTGAAGTGGAGAGCGAATCAGAGGAACAAACATTGGAGATTGTACCCAAATACATCAAAAATAAATAAAAGTTATTTTGTTCATATTATTTTGAGTTTATTATTTTGCAGACTCTGAAATTTGTGTTTACAGTTACGGTTCGACAAAAATCACTCTTGTTCGCTTGTGTATTAGGTAAGATAAATATTATGGAGTAATATTGTGTTAATGAATATATTCTGGCCTTATCTTGCAAACTAAAAAGCTAAACAACCAACAGCGTAACAAAGCCAGAGGAAAAGCATATTATACCTGTTAAATTTTCCTGGAGCCATTTCGAATTCTTCAGGCTAATGTGGCTATCCCACCACAACAATTACATACCTTTACTTTTAGCCATTTCTCATACCAAAAACTATTTAAATTTTCACAATGCCAGTCTAATGATCACATTGAATTTCACTACACACAAAATGAGATTATGCACCTTTCAACTATAATTTACCTGCAAACCAAAATTAGTGATCTTAGGTTAATTAAAACTTAATTTAATCATGTCATCATGTTAACAAACACCAGAATTCCTCTCCCAAAGTACCTGATCAATCAAATTACTCCACTCCAAAACCCAAAATTTTCCAAAAAACAAATCAAATTTCCAAAAATTTGTAAAAAGGACAACTTTGGGACAGATGGTCAGAACCATGATTATTTTATTAAAACATAAATGATATTGAATTATTCAATTTCATCAAAGCAAGTACTATTTCAACCAAAATCAACAAACGAACTGTCAAATCCCATAAAAAAATATTCCAAATTTAATTTTGTGTCAAAGTCCAAAAATCATGAAATTATCAGAGGAACAAAAAAGCATGGATTTTTATTTTATTTACTCATTTAGTAGTCAAAATGATCCAAGAGGAAAAAAAAAACTATAATTATACAAAACTAAAACTAACTGAATGCAACATTTAGCTAGAACTGCAAACGCATTTAATAAGAACATCAACAAAAGCACGAAAATTCCAGGAAAAAAAATAAATGACAAAAAAGTGAGAAAATTCCAAAACCTTAACACGGCGGTGAAGAGGAGTAGCAGCCATCAAGCAATTGCATCATCACCAATCGAAAGCTGACCCTAGGTTTGCATCCAACAATACACGAATTTATCAACAATCACAGAAAACATATAAACCTAGCATGGATTGCAAATGAAAAAAAGAACAGATTTGCATAATTGTCGCGGATTGGCGAAGATATCTATGAAGTTCAAAGAAATTGAGCATAAAAAATGACTCGTAAGAAAAATTAAAGGGAAAGATAAGGCATGGACGTACCGATAATGGTATTCTTCACTAAATCTAAAGATTTCACCCTTCTTCATAATGGATAAGTACTTTGAATCCTAACCCTATATTTTCTTCAGATTGAACATGTTCAGATCTGAAACATTTAGGAGAGGAAGAGACCTTGTGAGCGTCGGGCATTAGAATCCAAGCAGGCCATTAAAATCTGATTGAAGTGATAAATTTGTTAAGACAAAAAAAATCTGGAATCCATTTGTTGAGATGAATAATTTAAGATTTGGAGCGGTTCGGTTTTGTTGAAGGTGGGATACAGGGAGGTTAAGGGTTACTGGTTTAATGGAAAGTGAAAATGGTAGTTTAGTTGTAATACCCCGAATTTTAAAACTCGATTAATTATGCTTAATTAATTTTTATTTATCTTAAATTCGTTTTAAATCCTAATTTCAAACTTTATTTTAATTTAACGAAGCTTTATTTCGTTTGGAATTTTAATATTGTTACACGATTTATTTTTCAGATTATATAATTTAATTTTATATTTACGAGCTTAACGACGTTTTTAAATCTTAATTATTTTCGGATTCCTAATAATTTCGAAACGTTCTTATTTTATTCGAAAAATAAATTTATTTTTCGTTAACAATATTTTTATAAAGAATTATTTGGAAACTTGATTTTAATTAAACATTGCTATTCGAATTAATTTCCTAAAATAGCACCAAATTTTCAGAATTTGCCTAACTAAGGAAAATTACTAAAATGCCCTTGAAGAGCAAAATTCCATTTCTCATCTCCTTCCTCCACTCCACGTATGTTTTTACTCCCCTTCCCTCAAATCAGTCTTGGTTCATTACTTGCTCCCCAAGGGGTGATCCTTCTTCTTCACTCTTCTTAGTTTTATAATCAGACACAAATTGTCATCTTGTTTCTCAACCAAAATCAATCAATTGAACTGAAAATCATCCCCCTTGTTCCTCCTTGTTCGAACTAACAAACACCACCACTGCAACCACCGTGACCACCGATCACCACCACTACCACCTCCGTCCAACCACCCATACTCGACCACCTAACACCACCCTAACCTCCGTCGGCCACCGCAGCACCCCCACCAATCTCCCCTGCCCCTCTCATCCCACGCAACTCCATACTCCTCTCTTATCTCCTTCGCCGAGCCACCAGGACCACAATCACCATACCACCATCACCACCAGCAACCACTTCCACCCAGAACCACCACCACGCCTCACCGTACTCCCCCTGCTCCCTCCCCGGCCGAACTCCCCTGCCCTCCCCTGTTCTTTTTCCTTTTCCTGCTCGCAACACCCCCCCCCCCCACGCCACAAACCACCACACTCCGGCCACCTCACCACTCTCCAAACCCACTGCCGCCGCTCAATCCCAGCGAGCTGCTGCTTCCGCCGTCCAGAACCGCCCAACCGTTCTCAAACTCCTTTGCTTTCCCCTCCTATGTTCGACCCCCCCCCCCCCTCTTCCCTCACTGCTCCGCCGCGAACCGCCGCACAACCACCACCATCACCGTCATGCTCCGGCGCGGTCTCGCGCTGCTGCGACACTAGGGCCGCCGCCCATCCGCCGCCTAGCCGCCCCTCTTTCCTCTTCTGTTCGAGCTCTGTTTCGCACCCCCCTTTCCCTCTTTTGGTCGACTTTCATGAACCCAAAAACCAACTACTCAGACCTTGTTTTATTGCTTTAACAAACCCAAAACAAAAGTCCTAGGCCCAATTTTAATATTTGGATTTTGTTAACTCATTTCCTATTTTTATTTTCAGATTTATGAATTTACCTTCCATGTTTTTCTAAATAAATTTGATAAAGTATTTTAATATATATTTATATAAATAATTAATAATAAAAGTGTTTATTATTTCAGGTAGGAAAATATATTTAATTTTCGGTTTTACTAAAATTAAGTTACTAGCTTGAGTTAACAAAAAAGGAATTTAAGTAATTTTCATGTAAAGCGATATATGAGTTATAAATTTATATTTTTGAAATTTCGATTAACAATAATATTTTCGTTAAATTTATGAAATTTACAAGAAATTTACCTTATCGTGGCGATTATTTAGTATCGAATGTATAAACGCTACTATAACTCAATAGTATGTGTTAAATAATATGGACAATTATCTCAATTTATAATCTCTATGTTAGCCTTTAATTAATCAAGACGAAAAACTAATTAGATATTATTCCCAGTATACCGCCCTATTTTCACACATTGCGCTCAAATTTTTCAGTCAAAACTTTTTCCCTCAAAACTTTTTCGCTCAAACTTTCAGTTCCCTCCACTGCCAAAAGTCTTCTCAAATTAGGGTTAATCAGTTTTCTCTTATCCTCCATAGGTACACCAGTTGATACCAAAATCTTGAACTCGAAGTGCGGATTCTGGGAGAGGGTGTGAATAATTCGCTCAAACATTAATTGGTTTTTTCATCCTGGATTCTTAACCAGATTTCACGAAACTCCATTACAGTTGTTTCTTCACAAGTTCAAGGTAATTTTCCTCTTTTTTTATTTTAATTCTTTTCAAAATTTTGTTAAGTTTTCTAATTATTTTCGAAATTTGGTTGAATTTTCCCAATCCTTATCAAATTTTGGTTGAATTTTCCTAATTCTTTTCGATTTTTGGATGATAATTACATATTAATTTGGTTCTTGGTTGTTCCTTTGTCATCACTTCTCTCCTTCCCCCGAATTGAGGTATTCAGAGCAAACAAATTTTCCATTCTCTATTGATTTCACGAACCATATCAAGGTAATTTTCCTCTTTTATATTCTATTTCTTTTCGAATTTTTGTTGAATTTTCCTAATTCTATTCTATTCACTGTTAAATTCTCGTGATTTCGTTATATTTTGTTTTTCATGTTGGTGATTAGGTGGTATCTAGGTATCTTGAGCATTTACTTGCTGAGAAAATATATGTTGAAGCTGTAGCTTTGTGTCCCAGATTGCTGCAAGCCTGCAAGGGTCTGCTTCAGCATGGGAAAGGTACTGGACTTTCATTGTATCACATTATATGTTTTCCCCTTGGTATTGAGGGTTGGTTTTTCTTTATAGATGGATTATTTGCTTTGCTCAGCTTCGTCAGCTGCCAATTTTAACTCGTTACATGCCAACTGAGAACCCTAAACTCAGTGATACTTTATATGAGTTTATTGTGCGGATTGTGCCTCAAAATTTGTTGCAATGTTGATATGATTGTCATATACTCAAGATTTTTCCTTACATATATGTTATGATCCAGCTTGCCCTTGTGGCTCTTGCATTGAATCCTGCATACCGTTTCTTATCAGCTGTGAAGTCTTGGTTGCGATCAGTTTACTATGCCTTGACTATTTTGTCAGAGATTGAGCCTCAACTTAGAGCTTCCTTGATGACCGACAACCTGAAGGAGGTCATACTCTTTTTGCTATTGCTTTCTATATTTGAATGCAATGCTTCTCACATATTACATGTGTTGTTCTCAATGTCAAATATCCAGGCAGTGGCAGAGTTATACGTGAGAACCGGGCAAAACGAGAAAGCATTTTCATTCTTTGCTGATGTAAGTATGTAGGCCTAAATATTTTTCCGATCCTATCTGTAGAAACGCTGAACATGCAGCATTGCGCTGTCAATAATGATGATCATTGCTTAACCAACTTTTTTCTGGTTGCCTCTTTTTTCAGCTTTTGAAATCAAAAGTTTTCGACTTCATTGAGAGACATAGCTTGCATGCCGCGGTTTGTGAAAAGGTAAATTGATTTATCATGAGCTTTGGTATTGATTTCGAGTCCTATAGTGTGGTTTGTTTGGTTATGAATGTCTTTTTGCGTTGGAAGACATCAATGTTTTTGTAACTGCACCGGTGCACCCTATCTGTTTAGTGGACATTCACCATGCAAATTTATGCTTGATTTGGTAGTCATAGTTCCTTAGACCTTTGCATATTGCTCACTGAAAGCTTTCTTTTGTTCATCACAGGTTGTCCAGTTGATGATGCTTGACACCAAACGTGCAACATCCTTGCTGATCCAACAAAGGGAGCTGATTACCCCATCCGATGTAGTGTCACAGCTTCTAAAAGGCTGGAGATAAGTGTGATTTCAGACACTTTTTGTATCTATATTTGCATGCTTTATTTGAGGCCAGTCCTCATGTAGGAAGGGATTTTCATGATATGTAGGTATTGTCGAAAACCCAAATTCCTTGGCTAGCTCAATTTATAATATTTCTTAAGGATGCTTAGGCCTTGTGCGCTATTAAGTTCTCAAAAAAAAAGTTTCGCCCAACTTTCTTTTCTCCCCTTTTTCTATTTCTTGGGTGTGGGTTTTGGGGAATAAATATGTGGTCGCAGAATATACACTTGGGAACTTTAGAGCCTGAATTTGCTCAGCCTCATCTTCTGGAGTTCACTTTTAAATCACGACTGTCATTCTGTTATAATGTTATATAATCTGTGGTCAAATGTTTAGTTGTCTTGGAAAGTAGATTCTGTTCTCAAAATTTCAGCGGTTTCTCTATTTTAAAATCATGACTAGCTCTTCTATATTTTAAAATCATGAATAGCTTCTCTCTGCGGTATATGGTAGCTTTTATCTGCCATCTTAGGAGTCATTTGACCTATAGGATTTAGTGTGCTGTCTTATTCTTTGATTTTGGAGTGCTTCACATCCCTTGAGGATAACATTATATTCTGGAGTGATTTCTTGAAATTACTACTGTCTAGTTAAGGCAATTCCTGCCTGTTTGTGCTTGTATACCCAGAAGGAACGTTGTTATCTGTTAAAGTATTGCTTCACTTGTCCCAGATATTGGGTTTTCCCCCATTTGTCTGGTAGAACTGTATTCTTGTGGTTGTGTTCTTAGCTACGTTTCTTTTTGACACTTTCATCTGCATGAAGTTAGAAATTCATTCGCCCAACTTTCTTTTCTCCCCTTTGTTTATTTCTTGGGTGTGGGTTTTGGGGAATAAATCTGTGGTCGCAAACTGATAGCTAAATGCAAGTCTTGAAAATAGAAGTTTTGCATTAGTGGATTGATGAAAATGCATTGATTCCTAACAGAAATGATTACGCGTGAATATTGAGAAATGTGGTTATCGTTATTTTATTTAAATATGTCTTTTCTTTCTGTTCTTTATTCAGAAATGGCGAATGAGGAGGATGCAGGAGAAAAACAGCAAATCGTTGATGCCAAAGCAAGAAACATTAGTCACAATGTCCATTGTACTGAATGTGGAAGTCAGTCCATTGAAGATTCCCAAGCTGACATTGCCATCCTCCATAGAAGAGTAAGTCCTATTGTCTTATGTATCCATGTATGTACTTCATATATTTTGATAAGGGAGAAGTTAAAGTAGTTTTGAGCAAGTCCCCAAATTTGTTAGATGTTGGAAGATCCATTCGGTTCCTTAATTTGATTGTAGATTACACATGTTTATGTCAGTTATTTTGTTCTAAATGAAGCAGCTATGATATCTGGTTTGAGAATTCAGAGTTGTGATCGATCGTTTCGATATAGATTCCTTAGCTGATTCTTGTATAACTAACTGCCAATGACCAATTTGATTGCTGTCTGTATCATATTGAAAACAAGGACAAGGTGATTCAATCACCCAATTGTCAAATGCTTCCTCTGTCAACAGCAGTCTCTTTACGACCCTCGTGTGCTCAGTAGATATTTACCACCCGGACCCCAAATTGAATAAGAACCAGGGTGGTAAAGAAACTGTTGCTAAACCAAATAAATTAGCTGGGGTTTTTTTTTCCAGGAAATTATACCAGCTAGATTCATCAAAGCAGCCTCTGCAACACGATACTGGGCTTCCCTCCTGGGCGTACCAGTTCATTCACCGGTTTTCTCTCCAACTAAATAAGCCCACAAATTCGTCCAATAGAGAAGTTGAAGCAAGGTACATCGAAAAAAATGAACAGACAATCTGCAAGCCTCTGCAGCTAGATTCATCAAAGAAGCCTCTAGAGTACGATACATGGGGGTCATGAAATGCTAAGCTTAGGTAGCAATGCATACGGGCGGTAAGAATTGTTTACTTATACTTTTTTTTTTGTTGGTTGTTAATCCATAACTGAAATGCTTGCTAGTATAGCCTTGGTGTCTCTATAGCACATCTCTGTCTGAAATGCTTAATAAGCAGTTGGGAAATTGTTAGTCATCCATCAATAAGGATTTCTTCTGGTATGAATTTAGAGCACCCTTTAGAGCAAGAATACTTAAAGGGCTCAATTCCTGCAAGCCTCTAAACTGTTTATCATATGCATGAATGGTATCCCAGCAATAACTTGGTGAGGTTGATCCAATTTACCTATATAATTACAGAGCGTTGTTTATCACAAGCGTTGGCAACTATTTTTAATTGAAGCAGAAGTATTTGTGCTTATATTTAGTGATGCTTGAGAATCATTAACTCGGAGAAAGGGATGAGATCATTACATAATCTGTTGTGTGCAGTTATATCCTGCATGTTAGCTTATCCTATGTTGAGTTGTTGTGAGTAGTCCGGCCTACTTGTTATTTCACATAGATTCCTAAATTGTTGTAATTTGCCAAACTGCTTAAGTTTACAAAAGGATAAGGCTCATAGTTTTCAAACCCCACAAAGCCATCTGTTGGTCCTTGCTTCAACTGTTTTTGGCATGGGATTGCTGCAACTGTTGGTGCTTGCTGCAACTCTAATGTCATAGTTGACTTGTTAAGTTGTTCTTACTTGTGCGTTTGGTTGTGTGTTTTGTTAGCTCTCTTTTTTGGCTTTCGTTTGTAGTGGGTATGTTGATTGTTGTTGTTTCTACTAGTTCTATAGACAATAGACTTAGCTATGACTTTTTTTTACTGATATTAATTATCGTGCATTTTTTTACGTGCAGATAACTCGTGTGGAAAACGGTGAAGTTGAGCTCATTTTGAAAAGCACCTCATGTAATCGATTTAGAATATATTAGTTGTTTCGTTATCATTGTAGTAGTTAAATAGTTATAAGTCTTTTAGATTATTAGACAACTTTCTATCACCTATGTAATAACTTATGACTTACTCCATATGAGTTACTTATTTATAATATTATTTTCTTCTTGCAATAATCAAGCATTTTAAATTTATTATTGTCGTCAATATGCTTGATAATGGAAACTTTTGACAGGCCATTATAACATACTAAATTCTAGCGTAAAATAACATAGTTCTTTTTGTGGCGATTATAATCGCCGCTATAGACTTCCAATTTGGATTGTTATCTTAGCAAATGTATCAATTACGAATTAATAGTATCACTTAAATTTGCAACAAGAAGTATCCTATAGTAGTGATTATAATCGATACGATAGGTATCTAATAACGTCTATTGCATTCGCTACTATAACTACCAACACCATCGATTTTTTTGGCGCTAAAACTAATGTATTTGGTATGGGAAATTAGGGAATTATAGGGATTATAATCGCTACAATAATCGATACTATTATACATAGTATTTCGTATCGATTGTTTAGGTCTACCCCATTGAATGTAATAATCGCTACTAAAGGCTACAGCAACGGTGGCTACCGCCTCGAATAACTAATTGTTGGGGAATGTTTTCGTAGCGAATATATTCGCTACTAAAGGCCAAAATAATCACCACGAAAGCCCTTTTTTCTTGTAGTGCCTCCTCGGCCGAACTCCCCTGCCCTCCCCTGTTCTTTTTCCTTTTCCAGCTCGCAACACCCCCCCCCCCCCACGCCACAAACCACCACACTCCGGCCACCTCACCACTCTCCAAACCCACCGCCGCCCCTCAATCCCGGCGAGCTGCTGCTTCCGCCGTCCAGAACCGCCCAACCGTTCTCAAACTCCCTTGCTTTCCCCTCCTATGTTCGACCCCCCCTCTTCCCTCACTGCTCCGCCGCGAACCGCCGCACAACCACCACCATCACCGTAATGCTCCGCGCGCGGTCTCGCGCTGCTGCGACACCAGGGCCACCGCCCATCCGCCGCCCAGCCGCCCCTCTTTTCTCCTCTGTTGAGCTCTGTTTCGCACCCCCCTTTCCCTCTTTTGGTCGACTTTCATGAACCCAAAAACCAACTACTCAGACCTTGTTTTATTGCTTTAACAAACCCAAAAAAATGTCCTAGGCCCAATTTTAATATTTGGATTTTGTTAACTCATTTCCTATTTTTATTTTCAGATTTATGAACCTTCCATGTTTTTCTAAATAAATTTGATAAAGTATTTTAATATATATTTATATAAATAATTACTAATAAAAGTGTTTATTATTTCAGGTAGGAAAATATATTTAATTTTCGGTTTTACTAAAATTAAGTTACTAGCTTGAGTTAACAAAAAAGGAATTTAAGTAATTTTCATGTAAAGCGATATATGAGTTATAAATTTATATTTTTGAAATTTCGATTAACAATAATATTTTCGTTAAATTTATGAAATTATAATTTTATTAAAGTTCGTTGTTTGAAAATTCATTATTTATAAACTTATTTATGAAATATTGATTTTAGATTATTTATTGTTTTAAGTACTAACTCAATAATTTAATATTCTGAAAGAAGTCGGACTTGGAGCTCAGGAAGAACGATCCATCAGACGGGAATATAAAACTACGGTTGAGGTAACGGCTATTGCTAGTACCCGCAATCCCCTTATAAATGTATTATGAAATTATGACGTTATGATTGAATTTATGAATTAAATGTTTTGATGTGTTTTATGCATTGTGGGATGAAATATGATTTGTTTGAATCGTTTCTTATAATATGATTTGATTGAGTTTTCTCATGAAATGATGTTTATGCAATGCCCATGCTCCTATGGTTTATGCGCCCAGGCTTAGGGCCTAGGCCCATATTACGATGATGAGCCCAGGCTCTTATGGGCCCAGGCCCAGTGGAGAATTCCTTCACGGTTCGTACTTGCCGACAACTAGCATGTTAATTAAAAGTTTATGAATGACGGTTTCATTAAAAGTTTATGAATGAATTAAATATGACGTTTTATTAAATGTTTTACTTATTCTATTCTCCCTGTGTTATTACTCCCTCCGTCCCGGAATACTCGACCCGGTTTGACCGGCACAGAGTTTAAGGGACTTGAATTGACTTATTTAATTTAATAGGTAGTAGTTGACAGTGGGGTATTATTTTAATGTAGTTAGTGGAAGGTGGGTTAAAAGGTGGGGTTGGGGGAGAGTAGGGGTTGAATTTTTAATTATTTTTTGTATGGAGTAGGGGTAGGTGGGTTAATAGGGGTGGAGTGAAAAATAATATAATATTGTTAGAATATTTCCATTTTTAGAAACAGGTCAAATATTAAGGGACGGCCTGTAATACCTCGTATTTTTATAATATTTATAAGTATATTTTATTATATTTATAAAGCATTTTACGATTTATTAACATTTAAATAATATTTAAATGCATTTTATTTAATGTATTTTAACTAATTAGAATATTTATTATTTTAATTAATTACGAAACGAATTTAATTCTTGAGTCGGGAAATTAAATGAGTTGCAAATGATTTTTAAAGCTTCGGGTTTTAAATAAAAAGTCTAATTCGTTTTATTAATTAAACGAGCCCAATCAAAAGAGTTTAATTTAAATCCTAAGCTAGCCCAAATCATTTATTTCCTAAGCCCAACTCAAATCTCTTAAGCCTAGCCCATCAAGGGATTAGGGAGCCTATAAATAGGACTCCCCCATCCTTAAATGAGCCCCTAAAATTCATAAACCCTATTTTTGCTTTGCTTGCCCAACACTCCTCTTTCCCTCTCCTCTTTTTGCTCGACTCGTCCGCACGCACGCAGCCCCGTGCTCGCGCTGCTGTGCTCTCGTGCTGCTCGGCCTCACGCCCAGCGCTGCACTCCCTAGCCCTCTCGCTCGTGCCCTCGCGCACAGCACCCACACCTCCCTCGCTCTCTCGCTCGTGCCCTCGCGCACAGCGCTGCACTCCCTCTCGCCCTCGCTCGCCTTCCCTCGCGCAACAGCGCCCAGCCCTCGCTCTCTCCCTCGCGCAACAGCGCCCAGCCCTCGCTCGCCCCTCGCGCACAACGCCCAGCCGCGGCCTACGCCCCTGCTGCTGCTCTTCGTGCCGCGCTGCACACGCACACACGAGTGGTGTGTCGTGTGTTGTGTTGCTTCGTTGTTGTTCGTTTTCCAATCTTTTTTCGCCCAATCATATTAATTCGTGGTTGTTCCGTGCTATAGGCCGGATTGGTATAATTCTCTTCTTCCTTACCTATTCTATTTAAATTTCGTATTTTAAATTATTATATTAATATTGTTTTGAGTAATTAAAATGCTGGGAACCGGTTATGAATACCGTGGTTTGAGGATTTGCGTGTTGTGATTCATTAGGTTTGTTTTAATTATTAAAGGATGAATTTTCAGATTTGTTTATTGAATAAAACATTGATTTTTATGATGATAAACTAGTGTTATTGGGATTTTCAAGTTAGGGTTTTAACCTAGACCTAATGAGTCATTTGATTAGCATAATTAAGTGATGATTTTAATTATGATAATCAATTATATTTTCAGATTTGAATAAAGGTTTAATGTGTCGATTTTTATTGATTTTAAAGGCGAAAAAAAGTATGTTTTTGTACTAGGGATTGATTTTGCAAATTGAGACGATTTTATTATTGAAAAACGATTGAATTCTAAAGTTTAAAGGAGGTTTTAAATTTTATAAAGTTGCTGGAAATTTAATGAACATGGAAATAATTTAAGTTTCATTATTTTGATGATAGGAGGTGATTTCTAGTTGAGTGCTCGTTATTGCAAAGTGGCCCCTACGCTTAGGTATTCAAGGTACGTACAAGTCTAGGGCGACCACACCTTTTGTCAATGACATTTCATGATTGTTGATGATGTGAATTACATTATGTGGAATCATGTTTATTTTGGTGAACGAGCATGTGATTTGTGATGTTGGATTTATTGGATTAATTGTTGAACAAGCATGTTGGAATTATTATGAGTATGGATTTCATTGTCAATCATGTTGTTCAATATTTATGCATGTATGGTTTATTTCACATGCAAGGAATGGATTATTTATTTGTATGCTATTGTACGGGATGTCTAGCATACTTTGAGCCAAGTATTCGTACTTCGTTGTACTACTTATTTTACCACATGTGAAGGGTTAGCTCACGTAAGCCACCGCACATGTAGGGTTCAGTTGGGAATATTATGTATGAAATGAATTAGGATTTATCGTGCAAGGGCACAACCCTCATATTAATGTGCATGATGTGAATCTCACCTTGGTGAGGAGGAACATGGTAGTAATATCACAAGTGTCTTGCGTTGTTGATCACAAGTCCTAAAGAATTTAAAATAAGATTGTTTTGGTTGTTGTTTATTAATTGTATGTGTGCATGTTGGTGAGTCTTGAGTTTGCCTTTAATAAAATATTAATAAACGTAAAGTGCAACTAGAACAAGCTTCAAAACTCTTGGAACGTATATACCTTGAGTATGAACAATGGGGGGAGTCTTGCCGGAAAGCTCGTACTCCTACTAATGATACAAGACGTTGTTTCATTTATATTATGCGCAGGAATTCCGTAGGTATGACCCGACACTCGGTATGGCCCGATTTTATTATTATATATTTGGTGTATGGTTGGCTCCCATCACCTTTTCCCTTTGTGGATTATTCTTTTGGCCCGTTCGAAGCTTATTCCAATTAAATTGTGGGTCAAGAGTCGAGTCAAGTGTCGAGTCTTGTATTCATGATTGGTTGTTAATTATTATATGGCTTTTGCATGTTGATTAGTACTTAGTGAGTGATGCATGTTTTAGTTTCATTTCACTCTATTCTTGTAAGTACTCAGCTTTTGCTGACTACGTGCTTTGTGTGTTTTGGTCATGACCTTTGCCTTAATAACCCTATGATGATCTATCATTTGCACTTGCATTGATGGGGAGTAGAATAAAATAGTAGGTTGGTAGATCGGAATCATGTGGCTTGGGATGATCGAGAGAGTTGCATGTTTTCGTATTTGAACTATTTAATAATACTTTAATTATGTTTGAAATGTTTGAACTATTTATGTTTTGGGTTTTGGGCCATTATGGTTCCAAATTGTAGGAGGCCTCAATATTTCATTAATTATGTTTTAAAACTTAGTTGACATTTAATTCCGCTGCGTAATTCTGGTACTAGCCTTAACCGTTATCACGGTGGCGGTAATACTTTAGTAATTCCTTTATTTTAAGTTGGAAAATGATTTTATAAAAGCAAGGAATTATTAGGGTGTTACAAAGTGGTATTTGCAGAGCTCTAGTTTGAGAGCTGCTTTGCATTAACTAATAGTGCAAAGTGGTAAATCCTTAAACTACGATTGCGGAACTTTAGGATTTTCGAAAATTAATTTCCTAAAGTCAAAACGTATTATTTTGAGTACTCAGTATTTTAAAGGTCAAATATCAATTATTTTGGGTCGTTTGAAATGAGTTGAAAAGTTGGATTATTACGTAAAATTAATTAATGTTTCCGATTTTTTTTTTTTATTTCGAAAATTTCGAAAATAATTCGAATTTATTTTAATAATTTCGGAAATTATTTTAATTAAATATCCGAATTATTTTAATTATTTTCTTATTTATTTATTTATTTATTTATTCGAATATTTTTCGAACCTATATTTTAAAAAAATTTCGGATTTCTTTTTATTTTATTTTAAATTATCCGAAATTTATTTATTTATTTATTTAATTAATCAATAATTCTTATTAATTTTCGATTTTAATTTAAATAATTTCAACTAAGTTAGGAGTTATTTCTTAATTAATTTCGAAAATAAATATTATTTTCAAGTGAGAATTGGGTAGACTAAGAAGGGCATATTAGTCTAAGAATGCATATTATGTGACAATGTGATTTATTAAGTGCCATGAATATGTTCTAACCATGTTTTATCTTGCTTTATGTGATTAATTGCATCATATTTCATGTTGAGCATATATTTGTGCATTGAAATTGTATGGCTCCACGAACTATTTATTGTATCCTTTTGGGGTTGGAATTTCTATGGAAACGCGTTAGTAAGACTTTTGAGTTGTGAATTTTCAGGAGTTAAGGATGCTACCTTCTAAGTTCACCAGTCTAGGATACTTAGAGAAGATGGATAATGAGACTCCTCGCACGTATGTTCAGAAGATCGTGTTTGCTTGTGACTATTTGGCTTCGAACAAGAATATGCCCCACCTTAGGCACAAAGATATGATGGCTAGTATGGTTATACATTGCTTACCCCATAAGAACCCTTACATAGACCTCAAGAACAAGTTCAGTGACATGCACTTTGGTGATGGTACCCCTAATTGGTACAAATATGGGACTAGTGATGGTAGGTGGAAGTATGATTCTGAGGTTCTTGCTACTATCTTAGAGGTTGCAGAAAATAGCTATGAGGATGGGAAGTACTCTGCGGGTCTAGGTATAGGCTATGGAGGAATAGAAAGTGATGGTGAGGATGGCATGATCCATGATGAGCAAGCTAGTGAGGTTGAGGAGGATAGTGATGATGATGTGGTAGATATTGACAATCCTAACCCTATAGTTCCTGAACCCACCATTGAGATATCCAGTGGATCTGAAGATGAGTTTGAAGAGAATAATGTGGTTGATAGTGAGCCACAGCAAAATGATGAGGCTATGGATGAAGACTCGGATCCGGAAGAAGACTTGGATGATCCTAATGATCAAGACTTTACTCCAGAGCAATACAAGGAAAGAAATGATCGTCGTGATGACGTTACTCTCTAGAGAAATGTAATCCTTAGTTTTATTTTTCGTTGATTAATAAAGTGGCAAAGCTACTATTTATGGTTTTAGTTTTATCATAGTTGGAGAATAAATGCTATGGCATTAGTGGATGTAAGACTTATTCATTGGAGTTTTAATAAAAGAATAGAATTTCCTTTTTTGTTATCCTTTATGTTCAATTCTCTATTCTAAGTCTTGTGGGTATCGCAAATGGATTACTTGTTATTTCTTCAATGAAATTTTATGTGCAAGGTGGTTTAGTAGCAACCATCTAAATTTACTTGCATCGAATAGTGGGGTGAGAAGGCCCAAGAATGGCGCCAACTCTTCCCCTAGGTTGCGCCTAAATGTGTTCTTATTGTGAGTAGGTTCGTTGTTGAACTAGTGCCTTAGTGATGTCATGTTCAACCAATATTAAAGTTAGCCTTTTTATTTATTCAGTAGAAGGGATATGGCTACCAAGAGATTTCTGAAGTGGTTGGACAACTAGCTGAGGTAGTTCGAGACCTAGCTCAAACCAGAGCCAACCCAGTGCATGACCCGGCTGGGGAAATGTTTAAGAAAATAGCTCAAAGCAAGCCTCCACTCTATAGCGGAGAGATTGAACCCAGTGTGCTTGAGAACTGGTTGAGAGAGTTTGATAAGTTCATTGTAGCTGTGAATTGCCCCGAAAACCTTAGGGTGAATAGTGTTGTGTACTACCTGAGAGGTGAAGCTGATTTATGGTGGCAACGATGTGAAAATACCCTTAGAGCCACACCTAACTTTGGATGGGAAGCATTCAAACCTGCACTAAGGAACAAGTTTTACCCACCTTATCTGAAGAAGCAAAAGGCGCAGGAGTTCTTTGAACTCAAAATGGGAGGTCTGTCTGTGACGGAATACTATTCTAAGTTTATAGAGCTGTCTGGGTTTGCACCTGAAGCGGTGGCAACGGAAGAGCTCAGGGCTCAAAGATTTGAGAATGGTTTGACCATGGACTTATAGCTGTTGTTCTCTGGAGAGACCTTTACCTCATTAGACACCCTGTACGGAAAAGCTGCTCACCTGTATGGGTTACAGCAAAGGAAGAATGGTAGTGCTGAAAAGAGAAAGGATGATGGAAGCTCGAATCAAGGGAATAACCATCAGAATCAGGGGAATTTTAAGAAGCACAAAGGAAATGGGAATTTCTTGTTTAGTGCTAACAATGGTGGTAATCGCAACAACCAAGGTGGTGGAAATCAGTCTGGAAGGAATGGAGTACGGATCTACGAATGTAGGCGCTGTAACATGAATCACCCTGGAAAGGATTGTGATGGAAATTTGGTGACTTGTAGATTCTGTCAGAAGTTAGGCCATAGGGAGTATGAATGCTATTCTAAGAATGGAAAGCCTAACCAAGGTAACCACCAAGGCAATAACCGGAACAATCAGAACCGGAATGGGGGAAATGGAGGTGGAAACCAAAGGAACTACCAAGGTGGTAACAATGGCAATAGCAATGGCAATCACCAGAACCATGGAAAGCCTGGAGGGAACCAACAACAGAATGGGAACCGAAACAACAATGGGAACACCAATGGAGGTGGCTATAACAAAGGAGTTGCCCAAGGAAAGTTGAATGTGATATCTAGGCAAGAAGCGGAGACTTCCTCTGAAGTCATAGCGGGTACTTTTTCTATTAATTCCGTTTTAGTCAAAGTTCTATTTGATTCTGGTGCGACTTATTCTTTTATATCAGTAGATGCTTTGGGGAAACTAGGGTTGAAAGAACCTGAAACAATTGAGATACCTATAGTCATACCTACTGGTAGTATAGTGAAGTGTACCAAAATTCATAGAGACGTGCCTTTGACCATAGCCAAGACTGTGTTCTTATCTAACCTAATCGAATTAGAGTTAGGAGAGCTAGATGTAATTCTAGGAATGGATTGGTTGGCCAAGTTCAAAGCCAAAATAGATTGTGAGAAGTAGAAGGTTCACTTGAGGTCTAGCCTAGGCAAGGTAGTGTCATATCGTCATTTTGGTAAGCCTAAGAACATAGGAATCATCACGGCAATGGAACTCGTGAAGGTAGTCAGTAAAGGGAACCCAGCCTTCTTATGTAATGTGAGAAACCTAGAGCATGTAATTAATCAAGGATCAGCCTGAGGATATTGCAGTAGTTAATGAATTCCTTGATGTATTCCTAGAAGAGATCCCAGGGATGCCTCCCAATCGACCTATTGACTTTACCATAGATTTAGTGCCTGGAACCGCCCCTATTTCAAAAGCACCCTATCGAATGGCTCCAGCAGAAATGAATGAGTTAAAAAGCCAACTAGAGGATCTATTGGAGAAAGGTTACATTAGGCCAAGTGCATCGCCTTGGGGAGCACCAGTGTTGTTTGTGAAGAAAACAGATGGAAGTACGAGGCTCCGCATAGAGTACAGGGAGCTCAATAAGTTCACGATCAAGAACAAGTATCCATTACCTAGGATAGAAGACCTATTTGACCAACTAAAGAGAGCTGGAATCTTTTCGGAGATCGATTTGCGTTCGGGTTATCATCAATTGAGAATCGCTGATCACGATATACCAAAGACCGCATTCAGGACTAGATACGGACATTATGAGTTCACTGTTATGCCTTTTGGGTTAACCAATTGTAACACCCTAATAATTCCTTGCTTTTATAAAACCATTTTCCAACATAAAATAAAAGGAATTACTAAAGCATTACCGCCACCGTGATAACGATTAAGGCTATTACCAGAATTACGCAGCGGAATTAAATGTCAACTAACTTTTAAAAACCATAATTAATGAAATATTGAGGCCTCCTACAATTTGGAACCATAATGGCCCAAAACCCATAATATAAATAATTCAAACATTTCAAACATAATTAAAATATTAAATAAAATAGTTTCAAAGAACGAAAGCATGCAACTCTCTCAATCATCCCAAGCCACATGATTTCGATCGTACTTGATCTACCAACCTGCTATATTATTCTACTCCACAACAATGCAAGTGCAAATGATGGATCATCATAGGGTCATTAAGGCAAAGGCCATGACCAGAAACACACAAAGCACGTAGTCAGCAAAAGCTGAGTACTTACAAGCATAGAGTAAATGAAACTAAAACATGCATCACTCACTAAGTACTAATCAACATGCAAAAGCCATATACTCCCTCCGTCCCGGAATACTTGACCTGTTTTCCTTATCGGGCCGTCCCTTAATACTTGACCTGTTTCTAAAAATGGAAATATTCTAACAATATTATATTATTTCTCACTCCACCCCTATTAACCCACCTACCCCCTACTCCATACAAAAAATAATTAAAATTCAACCCCTACTCTCCCCCAACCTCACCCCTTTACACATTTCCCACTAACTATTAAAATAATACCCCACTATCAACTACTACCTATTAAATTAAATAAGTCAATTCAAGTCCCTTAAACTCTGTGCCGGTCAAACCGGGTCGAGTATTCCGGGACGGAGGGAGTAATACTTAACAAACAATCATGAGACACAAGACTCGACTCTTGACTCGACTCTTGACTCACAATTTAATTAGAATAAGCTTCAAACGGGCCAAAAGAATAATCCACAAAGGGAAAAGGTGATGGGAGCCAACCATACACCAAATATAATAATAATAAAATCGGGCCATACCGAGTGTCGGGCCATACCGACGGAATTCCTGCGCATAATATAAATGAAACAACGTCTTGTATCATTAGTAGGAGTACGAGCTTTCCGGCAAGACTCCCCCCATTGTTCATACTCAAGGTATATACGTTCCAAGAGTTTTGAAGCTTGTTCTGGTTGCACTTTACGTTTATTAATATTTTATTAAAGGCGAACTCAAGACTCACCAACATGCACACATACAATTAATAAACAACAACCAAAACAATCTTATTTTAAATGCTTTAGGACTTGTGATCAACAAGGCAAGACACTTGTGATATTACTACCATGTTCCTCCTCACCAAAGTGAGACTCCACATCATGCACATTAATATGAGGGTTGTGCCCTTGCACGACAAATCCTAATTCATTTCATACATAATATTCCCCACTGAACCCTACATGTGCGGTGGCTTACGTGAGCTAACCCTTCACATGTGGTAAAATAAGTAGTACAACGAAGTACGAATACTTGGCTCAAAGTATGCTAGACATCCCGTACAATGGCATACAAATAAATAATCCATCCCTTGTATGTGAAAGAAACCATACATGCATAAATATTGAACAACATGATTGACAATGAAATCCATACTCATAATAATTCCAACATGCTTGTTCAACAATTAATCCAATAAATCCAACATCACAAATCACATGCTCGTTCACCAAAATAAACATGATTCCACATAATGTAATTCACATCATCAACAATCATGAAATGTCATTGACAAAAGGTGTGGTCGCCCTAGACTTGTACGTACCTTGAATACCTAAGTGTAGGGGCCACTTTGCAATAACGAGCACTCAACTAGAAATCACCTCCTATCATCAAAAAAATGAAACTTAAATTATTTCCATGTTCATTAAATTTCCAGCAACTTTATAAAAATTAAAACCTCCTTTAGACTTTAGAATTCAATCTTTTTTCAATAATAAAATCGTCTCAATTTGCAAAATCAATCCCTAGTACGAAAACATACTTTTTCCGCCTTTAAAATCAATAAAAATCGACACTTTAAACCTTTATTCAAATCTCAAAATATAATTGATTATCATAATTAAAATCATCACCTAATTATGCTAATCAATTGACTCATTAAGTCTAGGTTAAAACCCTAACTTGAAAATCCCAATAACACTAGTTTATTATCATAAAAATCAATGCTTTATTCAATAAACAAATCTGAAAATTTATCCTTTGATAATTAAAACAAACCTAATGAATCACAACACACAAATCCTCAAATCACGGTATTCATAACCGGTTCCCAGCGTTTTAATTACTCATAACAATATTAATATAATAATTTAAAATACGAAATTAAAATAGAATAGGTAAGGAAGAAGAGAATTATACCAATCCGGCCTATAGCACGGAACAACCACGAATATAATGTGATTGGGCGAAAAGAATTGAACAACGAACGAACAACACACACACACGACCGTGTGTGTGCGCGCAGCAGCAAGGGGACGAGGCACAGGGGAGCGCGCTGCGACGAGGGGACGAGGGCAGCAGGGGCGCGCGCTGTGCGCGAGGAGAGAGCGAGAGAAGGCAAGAGTGTGGGCGCTGTGCGCGAGGGAAGGCGAGCAAAGCAGGGGCGCCCTGTGCGCGAGGGAGAGAGAAAGAGAGGGAGCGTGCGAGCGAAGGGCGCGAGGCACGCAACGCTGGGCGTGAGGCCGAGCAGCACGAGCGCACGAGCACTGCTGTGCGGGCGTGCGGTGTGCCGAGCAAAGAGAGGAGAGGAGTGAGGTGCAAGAAATCAAAGGGGCTTTATGAAATTTTAGGGGTCCAAATTAATCCCTTGATGGGCCAGGCTTAGGATATTTGAGTTGGGCTTGGGAATTAAATGAATTGGGCTAGCGTAGGATTTAAATTAAACTATTTGGATTGGGCTCGATTAATAAAACGAATTGGACTTTTTACTTAAAACCCGAAGCTTTAAAAATCATTTGCAACTCATTTAATTTCCCGACTCAAGAATTAAATTTGTTTCGTAATTAATTAAAATAATAAATATTCTAATTAATTAAAATACATTAAATGCAATGCGTTTAAATATTATTTAAATGATAATAAATAGTAAAATGCTTTATAAATATAATAAAATATATTTATAAATATTATAAAAATACGAGGTATTACACCAATGCCCCTGCAATATTTATGGACTTAATGAACCGTGTATTCCATGCCTATTTGGACAAGTTTGTAGTGGTTTTCATAGATGACATCCTAGTATATTCAAAGAGTGAAGAAGATCACGCAGAACATTTGAGATCGGTGTTGAGTACCTTGAGAGATAACCAGTTGTATGGCAAGTTCTCAAAGTGTGAGTTTTGGTTGGAAAGAGTGGCATTTTTGGGACATTTTGTGTCAAAAGAAGGAGTGGCAGTTGACCCTGCTAAGATCAAAGCTGTTAGTGAATGGCCTACACCCAAGAGTGTGACTGACATTCGTAGTTTTCTGGGATTAGCTGGCTACTATAGGCGCTTTGTGCAAGACTTCTCTAGGATAGCCAAGCCCATGACTACCTTGATGAAGAAGGAAACAAAGTTTGAATGGAGTGACCAGTGTGAGGAAGCATTCCAAGCCTTAAAGACGCGATTGACAACCGTGCCAGTATTAACCTTACCAGATGAGAGTGGTGCATACGATGTGTATAGTGATGCCTCTAAGAATGGTTTAGGGTGTGTATTGATGCAGAACGGGAAGGTTATTGCGTATGTGTCAAGGAATTTAAAGCCATATGAATCCAATTACCCTACCCATGATTTAGAGCTGGCTGCTATAGTGTTTACATTGAAGATATGGAGACACTATCTGTACGGTGTGAAGTGTAGGATATTTACGGACCACAAAAGTTTGAAGTACATCTTCACACAGAAGGATTTGAATATGCGCCAACGAAGGTGGTTTGAGTTAATTAAGGACTATGATTTGGATATCCAGTATCATGAGGGAAAAGCCAATGTAGTTGCGGATGTCTTGAGTAGGAAATCAAGTCATAGTGTGAATGCGTTAGTCGTTGCTAACGAGCTGTGTAAGGACATGCAGCGTTTGAACCATGAAATAGTAAATGGTGAGAGCCTTGTGGGAATAATGAATGCCTTAATCATCCAGCCGTCGATATTTGATGAGATTAGGGAGAATCAGGCAGGTGATGTAAAGCTGGAGCGAATCAAGGAAAAGATTTCGCAGGGAAAGGAGTTAGAATTTTGAATCCATGATGATGGAAGTTTGAGGTACAAAGGCAGATGGTGCGTGCCTCAACAGTGTAGAGAATTGAAAGAGAGATTGATGAAAGAAGGGCATAATACGCCATATTCTGTGCACGCAGGTGGTGACAAGTTGTATAAGGACTTGAAGAAGGTCTATTGGTGGCCAAGGATGAAGAACGAAGTGGTTGAATTTGTGGCTAGATGTCTGACTTGTCAGAAAGTTAAGATTGAGCATAGGAGACCTCAAGGGAAGGTCCAACCTTTAGAGATTCTAAGTTGAAAATGGGACTGTATTTCTATGGACTTCGTCACTTGTTTACCTAAGTCAAAGACTGGGATTGATACAATTTGGGTGGTGGTAGATAGGTTGACTAAGTCACCAGTGTTTATACCAATGAAGGAAACCTGGAAAATGGAACAACTTGCTAAAGCCAACATTAAGAATGTTGTGAGGTTACATGGAATTCCTAAGGATATCGTATCAGATAGGGATTCAAGGTTTCTTTCGAATTTCTGGAAAAGTGTGCAGAAGAGTTTTGGTACGACATTGAAAATGAGTACAGCCTTCCACCCAGCCACGGATGGACAAAATGAAAGGACTATCCAAACCCTGGAGGACATGCTTCGGGCATGCGTTATTGATTTCCAAGGAAGTTGGGAAGATAGCCTGGATTTGATTGAGTTTTCATATAACAATAGCTATCATGCTAGCATTGGAATGGCACCATTTGAGGCTTTGTATGGACGAAAGTGTAGAAGTCCACTTTGCTGGAACGATATTAGTGAAACCGTAGTGTTGGGACCTCAAATGATAGAGGACACCATGAACCAAATCCGAAACATCCAATCAAAGATCCAAGCGGCGCAAGATCACCAAAAGAGTTATGCAGACTTGAAACGTAAGGATGAAGAGTTCAACATAGGTGATAAAGTGTTGCTCAAAGTGTCACCAATGAAAGGTGTCATGAGATTTGGAAAGAAAGGGAAGTTAAGCCCTAAGTACATATGCCCATATGAGATCTTAGAAAGAATTGGAAAGGTAGCCTATAGACTAGCCTTGCCTATGGACTTGCATAGAGTGCATAATGTGTTCCACATATCTCAGTTAAGGAAATATATCCCGGATAAATCGCATGTGTTGCAACCGGAGACCATAGAATTAGACCAAAGTCTAACATTTGAGGAAAGACCTGTCAAAATCCTTGATAGCAAAGTGCGTAGTACGCGTACTAAAGATGTGAAAATTGTCAATGTGTTGTGGTCTAATCAAGAATCCGAGGAAGCCGCTTGGGAAGCGGAGGACGAAATGAGAAAGAAATATCCCGATCTTTTTCCCGAGGTTAGTTGAGTTGCGGGGTGGTAACTCGTGTCTTTTAAGGGGGGTAGAGTGCGGTAGAATTTCGCGCTTTTTACCTTGTTTTCCCTATTTTATGCTCAATTTAGTGCTTTCTATTGAATTTGCACTTATTATTGTCCTGTTTAATCATGTAAAGAGTACAACAACTTAAATTTTTTGTAAATGAACGTATTGAAAGTCTCAGAAAGTCTCAAGTTTGAGTTGAATTTTGATTTCTGAACCCAAGTTTCGGGACGAAACTTCTTTTAAGGAGGGTAGACTGTAATACCTCGTATTTTTATAATATTTATAAGTATATTATATTATATTTATAAAGAATTTTACGATTTATTAACATTTAAATAATATTTAAATGCATTTTATTTAATGTATTTTAATTAATTAGAATATTTATTATTTTAATTAATTACGAAACGAATTTAATTCTTGAGTCGGGAAATTAAATGAGTTGCAAATGATTTTTAAAGATTCGGGTTTTAAATAAAAAGTCCAATTCCTTTTATTAAACGAGCCCAATCAAAAGAGTTTAATTTAAATCCTAAGCTAGCCCAAATCATTTCTTTCCTAAGCCCAACTCAAATCTCCTAAGCCTAGCCCATCAAGGGATTAGGGAGCCTATAAATAGGACTCCCCCATCATTAAATGAGCCCCTAAAATTCATAAACCCTATTTTTGCTTTGCTTGCCCAACACTCCTCTTTCCCTCTCCTCATTTTGCTCGACTCGTCCGCACGCACGTAGCCCCGTGCTCGCGCTGCTGTGCTCTCGTGCTGCTCGGCCTCACGCCCAGCGCTGCACTCCCTCGCCCTCTCGCTCGTGCCCTCGCGCACAACGCCCACACCTCCCTCGCTCTCTCGCTCATGCCCTCGCGCACAGCGCTGCACTCCCTCTCGCCCTCGCTCGCCTTCCCTCGCGCAACAGCGCCCAGCCCTCGCTCTCTCCCTCGCGCAACAGCGCCCAGCCCTCGCTCTCCCCTCGCGCACAACGCCCAGCCGCGGCTTTCGCCCCTGCTGCTGCTCTTCGTGCCGCGCTGCACACGCACACACGAGTGGTGTGTCGTGTGTTGTGTTGCTTCGTTGTTGTTCGTTTTCCAATCTCTTTTCGCCCAATCATATTAATTCGTGGTTGTTCCGTGCTATAGGCCGGATTGGTATAATTCTCTTCTTCCTTACCTATTCTATTTAAATTCCGTATTTTAAATTATTATAGTAATATTGTTTTGAGTAATTAAAATGCTGGGAACCGGTTATAAATACCGTGGTTTGAGGATTTGCGTGTTGTGATTCATTAGGTTTGTTTTAATTATTAAAGGATGAATTTTCAGATTTGTTTATTGAATAAAGCATTGATTTTCATGATGATAAACTAGTGTTATTGGGATTTTCAAGTTAGGGTTTTAACCTAGACCTAATGAGTCGTTTGATTAGCATAATTGAGTGATGATTTAAATTATGATAATCAATTATATTTTCAGATTTGAATAAAGGTTTAAAGTGTCGATTTTTATTGATTTTAAAGGCGAAAAAAAGTATGTTTTTGTACTAGGGATTGATTTTGCAAATTGAGACGATTTTATTATTGAAAAATGGTTGAATTCTAAAGTTTAAAGGAGGTTTTAAATTTTAAAAAGTTGCTGGAAATTTAATGAACATGGAAAAAATTTAAGTTTCATTATTTTGATGATAGGAGGTGA
Organism: Spinacia oleracea; assembly: GCF_020520425.1. Lineage (NCBI taxonomy): Eukaryota > Viridiplantae > Streptophyta > Magnoliopsida > Caryophyllales > Amaranthaceae > Spinacia > Spinacia oleracea. Next base: position 119,326,595 of record NC_079490.1, read on the forward strand.
TTTCTAGTTGAGTGCTCGTTATTGCAAAGTGGCCCCTACGCTTAGGTATTCAAGGTACGTACAAGTCTAGGGCGACCACACCTTTTGTCAATGACATTTCATGATTGTTGATGATGTGAATTACATTATGTGGAATCATGTTTATTTTGGTGAACGAGCATGTGATTTGTGATGTTGGATTTATTGGATTAATTGTTGAACAAGCATGTTGGAATTATTATGAGTATGGATTTCATTGTCAATCATGTTGTTCAATATTTATGCATGTATGGTTTATTTCACATGCAAGGGATGGATTATTTATTTGTATGCTATTGTACGGGATGTCTAGCATACTTTGAGCCAAGTATATATTCGTACTTCGTTGTACTACTTATTTTACCACATGTGAAGGGTTAGCTCACGTAAGCCACCGCACATGTAGGGTTCAGTTGGGAATATTATGTATGAAATGAATTAGGATTTGTCGTGCAAGGGCACAACCCTCATGTTAATGTGGAGTCTCACCTTGGTGAGGAGGAACATGGTAGTAATATCACAAGTGTCTTGCCTTGTTGATCACAAGTCCTAAAGCATTTAAAATAAGATTGTTTTGGTTGTTGTTTATTAATTGTATGTGTGCATGTTGGTGAGTCTTGATTTCGCCTTTAATAAAATATTAATAAACGTAAAGTGCAACCAGAACAAGCTTCAAAACTCTTGGAACGTATATACCTTGAGTATGAACAATGGGGGGAGTCTTGCCGGAATGCTCGTACTCCTACTAATGATACAAGACGTTGTTTCATTTATATTATCGGCAGGAATTCCGTAGGTATGGCCCGACACTCGGTATGGCCCGATTTTATTATTATATATTTGGTGTATGGTTGGCTCCCATCACCTTTTCCCTTTGTGGATTATTCTTTTGGCCCGTTCGAATCTTATTCAAATTAAATTGTGGGTCAAGAGTCGAGTCAAGTGTCGAGTCTTGTATTCATGATTGGTTGTTAATTATTATATGGCTTTTGAATGTTGATTAGTACTTAGTGAGTGATGCATGTTTTAGTTTCATTTCACTCTATTCTTGTAAGTACTCAACTTTTGCTGACTACGTGCTTTGTGTGTTTTGGTCATGGCCTTTGCCTTAATGACCCTATGATGATCTATCATTTGCACTTGCATTGATGGGGGGTAGAACAAAATAGCAGGTTGGTAGATCGGAATCATGTGGCTTGGGATGATCGAGAGAGTTGCATGTTTTCGTATTTGAACTATTTAATAATACATTAATTATGTTTGAAATGTTTGAACTCACTAGTAGAAAAAATACTTGTTGAGGGGGGCATTTTGGGCTTATTGAGGCGAACATGGCCCGCTTCGACAGACGGGGCTTCAACAGCTCACTGAGCTGTTGAGGCGGGCTTTGTTCGCCTCAACAGGTCATCTGTTGTGGGGGGCTTTCAAAAGCCCGCCTCAACAGCCCATATCCAAAGGGAAAAAAAGGACCTGTTGTGGGGGGCATTACCAAAGCCCGCCTCAACAGACACCTCTGTTGAGGCTAACTTCTTAAATGCCCCCCACAACAGACCTGTATTTTTGCGCCAATAGCTGTACATTGGCGCCATAAATTCATATGTTGTTGAGGCGTACATTAAAAGCCCCCTTCAACAACATTAATTTTTTTTTTTCCCAAATTCTTTTAAAATATAAAATAGGTGGCAATAACCAAATCTAGATATATACTCCATTGAGTATTGAAATCTGTACACCAATCAACACCAAAATAGCAAAGGTATGAATCTGCTTATCTTTGATAAATAAATCATTACATTAACTTCATTTATATTAACCCAACTGAGCAAAGCGTATAGTACGTACGTTTACAATTTTTAAACACCTAGCTAGTCTAACAAATTACAACTAATATTAACAAATAAATACAAAAGGCTAGAGAGCTAGTCTAACAAATTTCTCTAATCCGGCCACTTAGGTCCCTTTAGACATGCATTACAAACCTTAATTAAGGCCATGTGGACTTTCTTCCAATCGACTCGATCCCTGCAAAATGGTCCAGATGGTACAAATTCAGATTGCCCTGACATATTCGTTAAAGTTGCCCAGATGTAGACATTGCCGCAACCATCTGATGGTCTTACAACAAGTTTCTCCAACAACATACTCAGAAGTTCTGAATTGATAGAGTGTTGCATGTAACAAAAGTTCTAATGTGAGGGGTTTGTTGGGATTCAAGTTTACTAGAAAGCAGTCATCATCAAACTCCAGAAATGAAATAGATGCAGAGAGTCTGTAACTTTAACTGTAACCATATAGTATGACTGGTGCACGAGGTGCTGCTGTTGAAGGATTATTCGGTTGATATTTATCTTTCAGAAAAATTAACCCACCTGCCCACCAAAGAATCAAAGATGGCGAACAAATACAAGAAAATATATCTCTGATATTCCCATTAGAAGAGACAGCAGATGCCAGAGAAGAAAAAATTGTACAAACAGCATCCATGATCATGTTTATTCACATTCGTTCGAGTTATACAAAAGGTCAACAGTCGGGGGTGGCTCCACCTCGTGCACCAAATACAGCATGTGTTAGCGGTAAGAATCCCATAAAGTTAAACAAAACATATCACTCTTAACTAGGTTTATACCCCGTACTTCGTGGAAAATTTGCAGCACACAACATGTCAATCAATAGGGAAAAAACACAAATGAGGTTCAGAAATTATGTGGAGCATCTTTCTTGCGAACTTCATAACCCAGCACAAACTGTCAAGACCCAAGTTTTAAACAGAGAAATCTTCTAATTTAGACACAATTGAACAATTATAGAAACAAAGGAAATTTTAGAGATCAGATAATAACATACCTTACACAAATTTTTTGGAAGATATTTCTAACCTGTATATCTGCAAGGGAACAAGTGATTCCATCCAAATCTTGAGCATAAACACCAGTTATTTGTGTCCTATAATAGTATAATCTGCTACTGCTTTATTAGGATTAACAAACTCGTGGAGTTTAACCTGATACATGGACAGATAAACACTATGTGATAAGCCAAATACGGAGACTTCCTAAATATTATCATATAACATTGAGAAACTAACCAATAAAGTAGGTGGCACCTCTAAGTCCTGATCTTCTAGACATATTTTAACCAAGGCTTCCGTTTCATCCTCACAGAGAACCATCTCGCAATCAACAACCAGCAATATATCTGATGTTGCAACCTTGGACTTGTTACCTAGTTTAAAAACAATCCAGTCCTGTTGACAACAAATTTAATTCCTTAACGGAATCATCACTGTTACGTATGACAGCAAAACAAGGAGATTTCAAAAATAGACCTGCTCATATGACGGAAATGAATACTCAATTGGATACTGTGGATGTTCAAGGGTCAAACGAACCAACCTCTACACTGCCACGACAATACAACACGAGAATTATAATTTTGAAGCTATATATACATTAGGATAGTGATTATTTGTTTTTCTCATCCCTATCTCTAAATATGTAACTCCATTTATGTCATAGTTTTGAGTTTTGACAGAGTCTGGAAAGTTGGGAAGCAGGCAATAACCATTATGTGATGCATTCAGTACCCTAGCCTGATTTGAACTAAGTCTTATGTCAATATCTTGAAGTGAATTAATATTCAAAGAACAAGCAGACACACATCTGCAAAACGGAAATCCGCAAGAAGATTGTAGTAGATACACATACATGGATTCATTACATTTTTACTTGTCATTCAGTATTAGTAATAACAGTACCCATCAATGGTAATGGGCATATTTGAGCAAGAGGCTACTAGCAAGAAATAAGACACAAGAGTAAGGACGCGGAATTACCTGTAAACAGCCGCCATCAGAGAGCACAAAGCCGACAGTTGAGTACCCGAACTGGCTCTACAACAAGTAATTAAATATATATCAAGATCAAAATAAGAAATCAACAGTTGAGTACAGTTTTATATGCCCGCCTTAATAGGGGTGCTGCAACAGGGGTTTTTTCCACTAGTGTGTGACACAGCCACACAATTCTATAAGAAATGAAGGAGCCTCAAGCAACTGGTTGGTCAAGTACTTGCAACGAAGAACACAGATAAGAAAATCAATGAGAAAAGTGTCAAAGTAACTTTCAATTCAGAGTACAAAAAGATGGACTTAAAGTAGCCACTAACCACTACATTGCAATTTTGCATCACATCAAGTCAAACACAATCGCATAACAACATATCACATTCAGCACAGTGACAGTTGAGCCATTCCCTTGTATCAATTTAGTTACATATGCAGGACTATATATCAGCTGAAATTAGTTTATTACGGGAAAAAGAGAGTTTTGAAATGAACTTTTAATTTCTGCTGAAGCTCACGGATAACCTATAGTGCCTACAATTTATACACATTAAGCTAAGAACACAATTACATAAGCAAAAAGCACAAGACCATTCAAGACTAAGATAAAGCTGCAGTTCAGACTTCGGTAATCAAAAGGAAAAACTAAGGTACAGAACTGAACTAAAAGTTTGACAACAAAACAAGTCAAATTCATAAAACAAGAAAATGAAGCTTGTTCAGAGACCATAAAATTGGGGCGGGCAAAATTTGAGGACAAAATAACCAAAGTAAATTTACGTAATGAGTACACGATAAATAACCAAAGTAAATTTACGTAATGAGTACATGAAATTCGACTAGATTTGGTCGTTACAACATGTTAAAAGGGTAAAAAAACAAAAAAAAAAGGAAGAAAAACACTGATCTATATCTGATATACTATCACTCGCTCTCTCATTTTTAGTGCACTAATAAAAACTATCTCGAATGAACGTTATGAGTATATCCTCCACACTGTAACCAAAGGGAAAAAGGGTCAACAACATATAACATCACTCTAAAGTTTATTCATACCATCACAGATCACACTAAACAGCCTAACCTGACAAATTTACATATGGAAAGGCACAAGGATAATACTCCTAATTAACTTAGAATCTATCAGCAGTCCCCTAATTTGAGTATCTTTAACGAGCTTCATGAATCATGATCATTCGTAGTGGTAAACTACTCCATGCATGAAGACTTGACTGTACTTCACCAAACCTGGAATTTGATACAGTAGTTATCATCAATTCTAGTTACAAAGACAGGATCAGAATTCGACAATAACTGCATGCATCTGACTGAAGCAGAGTCTGACAAACAAATCTAATGGCAAACAAGTACAAAATAGACAATGGAAGAGAAACTATTTTTTTGTATAATGCCCCTCGGCAACCAAGCACGACCCAAAAGAAACAATACATGGCACCAACAGTTAATTAAAAATGAAATAAACCAGGAACAAGAGCAAAAAAGATGATTGTACGTACCTCTGTATCCAGGTAAAAGAAGATTCATGTAATCTACTTCTGAACTTTCTTCTCCATTGCTCCACTATCTACTCATGATACCTCTACTTAAAACAAGACATCGAAAGCAAGAAGTCAATATGTGTTTCCAAAGCATACTTAGGGTGCAAACAAACTTAAATGTGTAGTTTATGCACTCGGACAAACACAAAAACAATCCAATATTTTGTTTTCACCACAAAAACAATCCAATATTTTGTTTTCACCGCAAAAACACTACTTTGAATTAACACTCCCTCCTATGCCAATTCAGACCCTATAAATAAGCAAGCTTGATGAAAACCAATATACTAACATGTACTATATATACTAGCATGTTAGGATGTTACACATAAGAATCTGATTCTAGAACCTAAATGTACATATTGCAGCTGGAAACGAGACAATGATTCTTTCCAGAGAGGCAATTTTAAAATAAGACCATATTAACCATTATGAATTATTCCATCAAAATAAATTAAAATTTATTAACAGATCGATAAAATGTGCCCAATTAGCAACCTATAACATCAGAACAACCACAAGCTCTAATTTGAACTTGGATTGAGACATTAAGCAGAATTAAAAACAGTATATATTCAGAAGAGGACGACAAAGAAAGGGGGAAGCAAAGCTATCATACGATCTTCCCAACAAGGTGCTAAACTTTGTAAATTCCAACCACCAAAGCCACCGAAAAATTGGTAATCGGGATGGTATCGACTAGATTGAACATATTACTAACAATTGAACTAAAAAATCCCAATTGAACCTATTACTAACAATTGCACTAGAAAAACCACAAATATCAAACCCTAATTTGTAAATTCATCCAATATTGGAACATTAGCCTAAATTTTCTGCATAATCAACTCATTATGCTCAACTAATTGAAGTGAAACTGAATTTTAAGACCAAGCAAAACAAGAATCAATAATAAACTAACCTTGACAAAAGAATAGAAACAGAGTCAACCGAGGTAGGGAAGACGATGGTCAGGGGCGACTACTATTGAAGAGGAGGCGAGGAAGATGGTGGTGGTGGTGGATCCGCGCGGTGAGAACTCGTCGGCAGATTGCGTTGGAAGGTACGGAGTACTTGCTTTGTTCGAATAGAGAATTGAAGGGATTGGAATACCTAGCCCGCGGTGAGAAGCTGTAGTGTTTTAATTGTTTTAAAATTTGTGAGGACATATCTGTTAAAGCGAACAAAACAAAGCCCGCCCCTTTAGACTAGTATCTAATGAGGCGGGCATAATAAAGCCCCCTTCAACAGGTTCTATTGAAGCGAACTCCATAAAAGCCCGCCCCAATCTGTTAGTAAATTATTTGACCCGCGTTGACTAGATGGTTGTTGAGGCTCACTTATATATGCCCCCCTCAACAAGGGTGCTACAACAGGGGTTTTTTCCACTAGTGACTATTTATGTTTTGGGTTTTGGGCCATTATGGTTCCAAATTGTAGGAGGCCTCAATATTTCATTAATTATGTTTTAAAAGTTAGTTGACATTTAATTCCGCTGCGTAATTCTGGTACTAGCCTTAACCGTTATCACGGTGGCGATAATACTTTAGTAATTCCTTTATTTTAAGTTGGAAAATGGTTTTATAAAAGCAAGGAATTATTAGGGTGTTACACGGCCCAATAAGGAAAACAGGTCAAGTATTTCGGGACGGAGGGAGTAAATAAAACGAGTTGAAATGAATTTACGTTGCTAGGGTAGTCATTACTGAGTCTTCGGCTCACCGTTTTGTTTTCTGTTTTAGGTATTGCGGGGAACGATGGAAACGAGTAGTGGCGAGGAATTTCACCTTAGTATTAATCACCTAGCTTATGCTTAATGTTTTAATAGTTTAATTAAAGACTTTTAGTAAGTTATGTACTTGTATTTTAGGAATATAAAGGATTATTATATTTAAATTGGAGGTTTTTATGGCTTATGTATGATGTTGCCTTGTAATTTCCAAGAGGGAATTATAGCAGGTAATGTCTCGACCAAATTAGGTTAATTTCGCTGCTAATTATGCTGTAATAAGTGAATTAGAGGTCGGGGTGTTATAGTTTGGTATTCAGAGCCAAGGTTCTGCGACCATAAGTGCTAAACCTTACGGGTTTTGCATGTAATATAATTCATTAGTGTAATACCTCGTATTTTTATAATATTTATAAATATATTTTATTATATTTATAAAGCATTTTACGATTTATTAGCATTTAAATAATATTTAAATGTATTTTATTTAATATATTTTAATTAATTAGAATATTTATTATTTTAATTAATTACGAAACGAATTTAATTCTTGAGTCGGGAAATTAAATGAGTTGCAAATGATTTTTAAGGCTTCGGGTTTTTAAATGAAAAGTCCAATTCGTTTTATTAAACGAGCCTAATCAAAAGAATTTAATTCAAGTCCTAAGTTAGCCCAATCATTTAATCCCCTAAGCCCAATTCTAATTTCCTAAGCCTAGCCCATTAATACTAAGGAGACTATAAATAGGACTCCTCATCATTAAATGAGCCCCCTAAAATTCATAAACCCTATTGTTGCTTGCTTGCCCATCACTCCAACTCCCTATCTTTTCCTCTCGTCCGTACGCCCGCACGCACGCAGCCCGTGCTCGTGCTGCTGTGCCTCGTGCTGCTCGGCCTCACGCCCCAGCACTCGCTCTAGCTCCCTCGCTCCCTCTTCGTGCGCGCCCAGCGCCCACACCCCCTTGTCTCTCGCAGCCCGCACAGGCAGCACGCATAGCTGCTGGTGATGTGCTGCTGTGTTGTTGTTGCTCATGTGCACTGCACACCCCTGCTCTCTCTCTCCCTCTCGCGCACAGCGCCCAGCGCTCGCGCCCTCACCCATCCGTCCCGCGCGCCCCAGCGCGCTGCTGAGCCTGCCCCTCGCACGCGCGCACGCAAGTCAATTGCGTGTGTGTGTGTTGTTCGTTCGTTCGTTCAATTCTTTTCGCCCAATCACCCTAATTCGTGATTGTTCCGTGCTATAGGCCGGATATGTATAATTCTCTCCTTCTTTACCTATTCTATTTAAATTCCGTATTTTAAATTATTTTATTAATATTGTTTTGAGTAATTAAAATGCTGGGAACCGGTTATGAATACCGTGGTTTGAGGATTTGTGTGTTGTGATTCATTAGGTTTGTTTTAATTATTAAAGAATGAATTTTCAGATTTGTTTATTTAATAAAGCATGGATTTTTATGATATTAAACTAGTGTTATTGGGATTTTCAAGTTAGGGTTTTAACCTAGACGTAAGGAGTCAATTGATTAGCATAATTAGGTGATGATTTTAATTATGATAATCAATTATATTTTCAGATTTGAATAAAGGTTTAAAGTGTCAATTTTTATTGATTTTAAAGGCGGAAAAAGTATGTTTTTGTACTAGGGATTGATTTTGCAAATTGAGACGACTTTATTAATGAAAAACGATTGAATTCTAAAATCTAAAGGAAGTTGCTGGAAATTTAATGAACAAGGAAATAATTTAAGTTTCATTATTTTGATGATAGGAGGTGATTTCTAGTTGAGTGCTCGTTATTGCAAAGTGGCCCCTACGCTTAGGTATTCAAGGTACGTACAAGTCTAGGGCGACCACACCTTTTTGTCAATGACAATACATGATTGTTGATGATGTGAATTACATTATGTGAAATCATGTTTATTTTGGTGAACGAGCATGTGTTTTGTGATGTTGGATTTATTGAATTAATTGTTGAACAAGCATGTTGAAATTATTATGAGTATGGATTTTATTGTCAATCATGTTGTTCAATATTTATGCATGTATGGTTCAATTCACATGCAAGGGATGGATTGATTATTTGAATGCTATTGTACGGGATGTCTAGCATACTTTGAGCCATTTATTTGTACCTCGTTGTACTATTTATCTTACCACATGTGAAGGGTTAGCTCACGTAAGCCACCGCACATGTAGGGTTCAGTGGGGAATATTATGTATGAAATGAATTAGGATTTGTCGTGCAAGGGCACAACCCTCATGTTAATATGCATGATGTGGAGTCTCACTTTGGTGAGGAGGAACATGGTAGTAATATCACAAGTGTCTTGCTTGGTTGATCACAAGTCTTAAAGCATTAAAATAAGATTGTTTTGGTTGTCGTTTATTAATTGTATGTGTGCATGTTGTCGAGTCTTGAGTTCGCCTTTATTAAAATATTAATAAACGTAAAGTGCAACCGGAACAAGCTTCAAAACTCTTGGAACGTATATACCTTGAGTATGAACAATGGGGGGAGTCTTGCCGGAAAGCTCGTACTCCTACTAATCATACAAGACGTTGTTTCATTTATATTATGCGCAGGAATTCCGTCGGTATGGCCCGACACTCGGTATGGCCCGATTTTATTATTATTATTATTATATTTGGTGTTTGGTTGGCTCCCATCACCTTTTTCCCTTTGTGGATTATTCTTTTGGCCCGTCCGAAGCTTATTCTAATTAAATTGTGAGTCAAGAGTCGAGTCTTGTATCTCATGATTGTTTGATTTGTTATTATATGGCTTTTGCATGTTGATTAGTATTCAGTGAGTCATGCATGCTTTAGTTTCATTACTCTATGCTTGTAAGTACTTTGCTTTTGCTGACTACATGCTTTGTGTGTTTCCGGTCATGGCCTTTGCCTTAATGACCCTATGATGATCCATCATTTGCACTTGCATTGTTGGGGTGTAGATTAATATAGCAGGTTCGTAGATCAAGTACGATCGAAATCATATGGCTTGGGATGATTGAGGGAGTTGCATGCTTTCGTTTTTTGAAACTATTTTATTTAACTTTATTTTAATTATGTTTGAAATATTTGAATTATTTATATTTTGGGTTTTGGGCCATTATGGTTCCAAATTGTAGGAGGCCTCGATATTTTATTAATTATGGTTTTTAAAAGTTAGTTGACATTTAATTCCGCTGCGTAATTCTGGTAATAGCCTTAACCGTTATCACGGTGGCGGTAATACTTTAGTAATTCCTTTATTTTTAAGTTGGAAAATGGTTTTATAAAAGCAAGGAATTATTAGGGTGTTACAATTAGGCTTTAAGCAAAGAGTTTTAGGGAATAAGTAGAAAAAAAGAATATGTTAAAATCATGTTAAGTTAAAATGAAATGAGTGTAAGCGTAGGAACGCACAGGATAAAGGGATTCATTTCTCCTGTTGTTTATGTTTTCCTGATTGAATATGCTATGCGAGATATCGACTATCGAGGTTACTAACGATGCCATGAACGAAGCTCACAACAAAGCGCAAATTCACGATGATGTCGTCCACAATGATGTTTCCCATGATGATTCTTGTGACGACCAATCTATAGTAGACCCCAAGGAGATGATGGAACGATTAAGAACTGCATGTACGTTGTCAACTGAAGTGGTCAAAGATTCTCGGAAAACGAAAGTCACTAATGCGAACGGAAATGCGTCACTATTTAAGAAGTTTTCACCTTTGAATCCACCAATCTATGATCGCAAGCCGATTCGATGGAATTTGAAGACTAGATCAATCAACTACTCGAGACTTTCGAAATGCTCTAACGAATTGAAGCGAATATCGTGCTAAAACGAAAACTTTGTTATCGATGTCGATGAAAAGATCATTTCGTTAAAGATTGTCCTAAACCCACCCCCAACGAATACCGGAACATCAACATCGACCAATCATGAACGAAACAACAACAATGCTAAGGATAATCATAATCCACCTCGCCCACCAACATATGTAAGAGCTTACATGATGAAAGACGAAGATGACGCCAACGTTGATATTATTTTAATTTAGTTGTCCCTCGCATTGAAGCTGAACTTCCCTTGATTTCACTTTTATTGTTATATGTCATGTTATGAGTTTCCTACCCTAGACAGTCTAGGAAAAGTTTAAGCATTACTATTTTCTTAAAAGGAGTTAAGTTAAGCATGGTTCGAACTCAAAGATTTTGTGGATATGGATTGTTTTAAGGAACTTTTATAAAATTTTTAAGGATGGTATAAATGTTAGAGTGCCAAACAAGCATAAGGTTGTATTTCATAAGTGGTTGATCCCCAATTAAGATGAGGTTATTCGAAGTTTAAAGTGTTAGCGTTATGAATAAAAGTGATCCTTGGTTTACCTTTCCGATGCATATTTTGGTGTTTATAAGTACCAAAGTCTATTATCTAAAAGATGATTGATATGCTCCTATTAAGGAAGCTAAGAAGTTATACAGAAAAGTTATGAACCCAACATGAGTTATGATAAATGACCCATTTGAGTCGACGCATGAATAAGTTCTTGAGGATTTTACCAAAATAAGATATCAAGAATTAGTCTGTCAATAAGGTTTAAAGGATAGAGTACCGAAAGAGCATGAGTTTGTATTTTTATAAGTGGCGAATCACCAATTAAATTAAGGTTATTCAAGGTTTAGAGCATTCACGTTGAAATTGATTTATGAGTTACTTTCCCGCACCCTTCATAATGATTGTTTTGTGGTTGTAAGTACCTAAGTGTGTATTCAGATATGTTAAGGAAGCTAAGCTAGAACTTTTAAAAGTTATGCAAGAATATGATTTATGGTGAAAAGATGAAATTGAATTTACACACATGAAGTTCTGAGGATTATACCAAAACAAGTAATCAGGAATTAGTATGTCAGTTACGTTGATGGTATTCTTGGTTTACCTTTCCGCGTCTTTAATAGGGATTATTTTTGTGTATTTATCTAAAAGGATGCTTGATAATCTCCATAAAGGAAGTTGAACTAGAGAATGTAAGGTTTTGCAAAAATGTTGTGAGGAAAAGTACGATTTATGGTGAGGACATGAAATTGAGGTTGCATATAAAGTATTGAAATAAGTTATCGAGAATTCTGTCCACCAGGTTTATGATATCAATGAATGTTATGAAATTCGAAAAGAATTATGAATGATTGAGAAATGCAATGGAGTTGAGAATAGAAATTGACAAAAAGTCATGTCTGTAAAACCAGGTAGTCTGAACTAAGTTTTCTAGAAGCTGGATTGTGTATAATAAAGGCATGTTTCATGGCTTAGCATTATCCGCAAAATACGAGATTTTTCGACTTAAGGATAAGTAACGAAGTCGTATGTCTAACGATATATTTCTAGTCACGTGATTGGATTCGAACCCCTGCAACGAACGCAGTTAACGAAGTCACTCAACATAGAAGAAAGATCGGAGATCTAATCAAAACGAATCGAATAATGAAAGTCAAACCACAAAGATTTCTGCAGCAAAGGAGCCAATAGAAAATGAAAGTGAAATTTCTCTAATTATTCGCCCATGAACGATATGATGTATGAATGACTCTGTTTTCTATGAATGATTATGTTATGGTCAACCATGCTCGTGTGTTAGATCAACTGATTATGAATGTTATGCTTATGTTGAATTTGAAATTTGAAATTTATGAATTATGTCTCTATGATATGGATTATGTCTATGCTGGCAGGATTGTACTGGTAATCTAATTGTTATACATGGATTCCGTCTCCGATGAAAGTTCACATGAGCTTAGAGTACGAGATTGTGTTAATAAATAACTCTTACAAATTATTTGAGTATTGCAATTGATAGATAAATATTTATTTTAATTATGTACACATATATTTTCAGAATTATAATTTTGCATTAAATATTACTATTTTTGGTAGAAGATATTTTCAAACAAGATATCACAAAGTAAAATAGGAGCCTAGTCTATGCTAACAAGTTTGCCCCTTTTATGGTGTTTGCTCCTCGATCCTAATATATGAAATCAAGTGGAGATACGAAAGACGATGGCGAAATGTAATTGACCTTAATGACGATTAAGGATCAATATATAATTTTGCCCTTTTTGTATTCTTTACTCTTCGATTCTAGGTCTCGAGTTGAAGGGGAGTCCTAAAAGATGATGGCGGAATGAAGGCTAGACATTGGCGGGATTGAAATAAAATTGTGAGATCTTGGTTTTAAAATAAAACTTCATACTTTTATTCGAGCGTTTTCAATTTTCAACAAACATTTTATAAATCTAAGTTTCAAGTTTCGAGGACGAAACTTTTTCTAAGGGGGTAAGAATGTAATACCCCGAATTTTTAAAGCTCGATTAATTATGCTTAATTAATTTTAATTTAGCTTAGATTCGTTTTAAATCCTAATTTCAAACTTTATTTTAATTTAACGAAGCTTTATTTCGTTTGGAATTTTAATATTGTTACATGATTTATTTTTCAGATTATATAATTTAATTTTATATTTACGAGTTTAACGACGTTTTTAAATCTTAATTATTTTCGGATTCCTAATAATTTCGAAACGTTCTTATTTTATTCGAAAAATAAATTTATTTGTCGTTAACAATATTTTTATAAAGAATTATTTGGAAACTTGATCTTAATTAAACATTGCTATTCTAATTAATTTACTAAAATAACACCGAATTTTCAGAAATTTGCCTAACTAAGGAAAATTACTAAAATGCCCTTGAAGAGCAAAATTCCATTTCTCATCTCCTTCCTCCACTCCACGTATATTTTTACTCCCCTTCCCTCAAATCAGTCTTGGTTCATTACTTGGTCCCCAAGGGGTGATCCTTCTTCTTCACTCTTCTTAGTTTTATAATCAGACACAAATTGCCATCTTGTTTCTCAACCAAAATCAATCAATTGAACTGAAAATATCCCCCTTGTTCCTCCTTGTTCGAACTAACAAACACCACCACTGCAACCACCGTGACCACCGATCACCACCATTACCACCTCCGTCCAACCACACATACTCGACAACCTAACACCACCCTAACCTCCGTCGGCCACCGCATCACCCCCACCAAACTCCCCTGCCCCTCTCATCCCACGCAACTCCCTACACCTCTCTTCTCTCCTTCGCCGAGCCACCAGGACCACAATCACCACACCACCATCACCACCAGCAACCACTTCCACCCAGAACCACCACCACGCCTCACCGTACTCCTCCTGCTCCCTCCTCGGCCGAACTCCCCTGCCCTCCCCTGTTCTTTTTCATTTTCCTGCTCGCAACACCCCCCCCCCCCCCACGCCACAAACCACCACACTCCGGCTACCTCACCACTCTCCAAACCCACCGCCGCCCCTCAATCCCGGCGAGCTGCTGCTTCCGCCGTTTAGAACCGCCCAACCGTTCTCAAACTCCCTTTCTTTCCCCTCCTATGTTCGACCCCCCCCCCCCTCTTCCCTCACTGCTCCGCCGCGAACCGCCGCACAACCACCACCATCACCCTCATGCTCCAGCGCGGTCTCGTGCTGCTGCGACACCAGGGCCGCCGCCCATCCGCCCCCTAGCCGCCCCTCTTTCCTCCTCTGTTCGAGCTCTGTTTTGCACCCCCCTTTCCCTCTTTTGGTCGACTTTCATGAACCCAAAAACCAACTACTCAGACCTTGTTTTATTGCTTTAACAAACCCAAAACAAAAGTCCTAGGCCCAATTTTAATATTTGGATTTTGTTAACTCATTTCCTATTTTTATTTTCAGATTTATGAATTTACCTTCCATGTTTTTCTAAATAAATTTGATAAATTATTTTAATATATATTTATATAAATAATTACTAATAAAAGTGTTTATTATTTCAGGTAGGAAAATATATTTAATTTTCGGTTTTACTAAAACTAAGTTACTAGCTTGAGTTAACAAAAAAGGAATTTAAGTAATTTTCATGTAAAGCGATATATGAGTTATAAATTTATATTTTTGAAATTTCGATTAACAATAATATTTTCGTTAAATTTATGAAATTATAATTTTATTAAAGTTCGTTGTTTGAAAATTCATTATTTATAAACTTATTTATGAAATATTGATTTTAGATTATTTATCGTTTTAAGTACTAACTCAATAATTTAATATTCTGAAAGAAGTCGGACTTGGAGCTCAGGAAGAACGATCCATCAGACGAGAAATATAAAACTACGGTTGAGGTAACGGCTATTGCTAGTACCCGCAATCCCCTTATAAATGTATTATGAAATTATGACGTTATGATTGAATTTATGAATTAAATGATTTGATGTGTTGTATAGATTGTGGGATGAAATATGATTTGTTCGAATCGTTTCTTATAATATGATTTGATTGAGTTTTCTCATGAAATGATGTTTATGCAATGCTATGAAAGAAATGATATTTTTATTGATCCTAGGATCTAAATGATGTCTTGTATCTCATGATTGTTTGATTTGTTATTATATGGCTTTTGCATGTTGATTAGTATTCAGTGAGTCATGCATGCTTTAGTTTCATTACTCTATGCTTGTAAGTACTTTGCTTTTGCTGACTACGTGCTTTGTGTGTTTCCGGTCATGGCCTTTGCCTTAATGACCCTATGATGATCCATCATTTGCACTTGCATTGTTGGGGAGTAGATTAATATAGCAGGTTCGTAGATCAAGTACGATCGAAATCATGTGGCTTGGGATGATTGAGGGAGTTGCATGCTTTCGTTTTTTGAAACTATTTTATTTAACTTTATTTTAATTATGTTTGAAATATTTGAATTATTTATATTTTGGGTTTTGGGCCATTATGGTTCCAAATTGTAAGAGGCCTCGATATTTTATTAATTATGGTTTTTAAAAGTTAGTTGACATTTAATTCCGCTGCGTAATTCTGGTAATAGCCTTAACCGTTATCACGGTGGCGGTAATACTTTAGTAATTCCTTTATTTTTAAGTTGGAAAATGGTTTTATAAAAGCAAGGAATTATTAGGGTGTTACAATTAGGCTTTAAGCAAAGAGTTTTAGGGAATAAGTAGAAAAAAAGAATATGTTAAAATAATGTTAAGTTAAAATGAAATGAGTGTAAGCGTAGGAACGCACGGGATAAAGGGATTCATTTCTCCTGTTGTTTATGTTTTCCTGATTGAATATGCTATGCGAGATATCGACTATCGAGGTTACTAACGATGCCACGAACGAAGCTCACAACAAAGCGCAAATTCACGATGATGTCGTCCACAATGATGTTTCCCATGATGATTCTTGTGACGACCAATCTATAGTAGACCCCAAGGAGATGATGGAACGATTAAGAACTGCATGTACGTTGTCAACTAAAGTGGTCAAAGATTCTCGGAAAACGAAAGTCACTAATGCGAACGGAAATGCGTCACTATTTAAGAAGTTTTCACCTTTGAATCCACCAATCTATGATCGCAAGCCGATTCGATGGAATTTGAAGACTAGATCAATCAACTACTCGAGACTTTCGAAATGCTCTAACGAATTGAAGCGAATATCGTGCTAAAACGAAAACTTTGTTATCGATGTCGATGAAAAGATCATTTCGTTAAAGATTGTCCTAAACCCACCCCCAACGAATACCGGAACATCAACATCGACCAATCATGAACGAAACAACAACAATGCTAAGGATAATCATAATCCACCTCGCCCACCAACATATGTAAGAGCTTACATGATGAAAGACGAAGATGACGCCAACGTTGATATTATTTTAATTTAGTTGTCCCTCGCATTGAAGCTGAACTTCCCTTGATTTCACTTTTATTGTTATATGTCATGTTATGAGTTTCCTACCCTAGACAGTCTAGGAAAAGTTTAAGCATTACTATTTTCTTAAAAGGAGTTAAGTTAAGCATGGTTCGAACTCAAAGATTTTTTGGATATGGATTGTTTTAAGGAACTTTTATGATAGTTTTAAGGATGGTATAAATGTTAGAGTGCCAAACAAGCATAAGGTTGTATTTCATAAGTGGTTGATCCCCAATTAAGATTAGGTTATTCGAAGTTTAAAGTGTTAGCGTTATGAATAAAAGTGATCCTTGGTTTACCTTTCCGATGCATATTTTGGTGTTTATAAGTACCAAAGTCTATTATCTAAAAGATGATTGATATGCCCCTATTAAGGAAGCTAAGAAGTTATACAAAAAAGTTATGAACCCAACATGAGTTATGATAAATGACCCATTTGAGTCGACGCATGAATAAGTTCTTGAGGATTTTACCAAAATAAGATATCAAGAATTAGTCTGTCAATAAGGTTTAAAGGATAGAGTACCGAAAGAGCATGAGTTTGTATTTTTATAAGTGGCGAATCACCAATTAAATTAAGGTTATTCAAGGTTTAGAGCATTCACGTTGAAATTGATTTATGAGTTACTTTCCCGCACCCTTCATAATGATTGTTTTGTGGTTGTAGGTACCTAAGTGTGTATTCAGATATGTTAAGGAAGCTAAGCTAGAACTTTTAAAAGTTATGCAAGAATATGATTTATGGTGAAAAGATGAAATTGAATTTACACACATGAAGTTCTGAGGATTATACCAAAACAAGTAATCAGGAATTAGTATGTCAGTTACGTTGATGGTATTCTTGGTTTACCTTTCCGCGTCTTTAATAGGGATTATTTTTGTGTATTTATCTAAAAGGATGCTTGATAATCTCCATAAAGGAAGTTGAACTAGAGAATGTAAGGTTTTGCAAAAATGTTGTGAGGAAAAGTACGATTTATGGTGAGGACATGAAATTGAGGTTGCATATAAAGTATTGAAATAAGTTATCGAGAATTCTGTCCACCAGGTTTATGATATCAATGAATGTTATGAAATTCGAAAAGAATTATGAATGATTGAGGAATGCAATGGAGTTGAGAATAGAAATTGACAAAAAGTCATGTCTGTAAAACCAGGTAGTCTGAAC